>NC_068355.1:83259718-83859718 GCF_020536995.1 Dreissena polymorpha | reverse complement strand
CTTTATTTGAGATGACGTACTAGACGAATCATGTTCGGACTTACCGACATCGACATTTGTAGTGTCAGTTTTAAGTTGCTCAGTTAACTTACTTAGGACTTCGTTAACAATTTCATGTAATTGTGATGACGAAATAGACGAATCGTTTTCAGATTGTCCGACATCGACATTTGTAGTGTCTTTTTTAAGCTGCTCAGTTATCTTACAGAGGACATCCTGAACGATTTCATGTAATTGTGATGACGAAATAGACAAATCGTTTGCAGATTCTCCGACATCGACATTTTTAGTGTCTCTTTTAAGCTGCTCAGTTATCTTAATGAGGACATCTTGAACAAGTTCATGTAATTGTGATGAAGCAATAGATGAATCGTATTCCGAGTGTCCGACATCTGCACTTGAAATGTCCGTTTTAAGATGCTCATTTATCTGACTGTTGACGCCATGAACAATTGTCTGCATTTGAGATGACGAAATAGACAATGCGTTTTGCGGCTGTCCGACATCGATATTTACTGTGTCTTTTTCCAGCTGCTCAGTTATCTGACTTAGGACGTCTTCAACATTTGTCTGTATTTGGGATGATGCAATTGCCAAATGTTTTTCGGACTTTCCGACATTGACATTTGTATATTCTGTTTTTATCTGCTCAGTTTTCTTACTGAGGTCTTCATGAACACTTTCCTGTATTGGAGATGAAGCACTTGACGAATTGTTTCCGGACTGTTTTACATCGAAATTTGTAGTTTCTGTTTTCAGTTGCTCAGTTATCTTAATGAGGACTTCCTGGACAATTTCCTTTATTTGAGATGACGTACTAGACGAATCATGTTCGGACTTACCGACATCGACATTTGTAGTGTCAGTTTTAAGTTGCTCAGTTAACTTACTTAGGACTTCGTTAACAATTTCATGTAATTGTGATGACGAAATAGACGAATCGTTTTCAGATTGTCCGACATCGACATTTGTAGTGTCTTTTTTAAGCTGCTCAGTTATCTTACAGAGGACATCCTGAACGATTTCATGTAATTGTGATGACGAAATAGACAAATCGTTTGCAGATTCTCCGACATCGACATTTTTAGTGTCTCTTTTAAGCTGCTCAGTTATCTTAATGAGGACATCTTGAACAAGTTCATGTAATTGTGATGAAGCAATAGATGAATCGTATTCCGAGTGTACGACATCTGCACTTGAAATGTCCGTTTTAAGATGCTCATTTATCTGACTGTTGACGCCATGAACAATTGTCTGCATTTGAGATGACGAAATAGACAATGCGTTTTGCGGCTGTCCGACATCGATATTTACTGTGTCTTTTTCCAGCTGCTCAGTTATCTGACTTAGGACGTCTTCAACAATTGTCTGTATTTGGGATGATGCAATTGACAAATGATTTTCGGACTTTCCGACATTGACATTTGTATATTCTGTTTTTATCTGCTCAGTTATCTTACTGAGGACTTCCTGAACCATTCCCTTTATTTGGGATGACGAAATAGACGATTCGTTTTCCGACTGTCCGACAATTGAAGAGTCTGTTTTAAGCTGTTCAGTTATCTGACTGAGGACGTCCTGAACAATTTCGTTTACTTGAGATGACGCAATAGTCGAATCGTGTTCCGACTGTGCGATATCTTCATTACTAATGTCCGTTTTAAACTTCTCAGTTATCTGGCTTAAGACGACCTTAACAGTTGCTTGCATTTGAGAAGACACAATAGACAAACTATTTTCCAACTTTCCAAAATCGACATGTATAGTGTCTGTTTTAAGTTGCTCAGTTATCTGACTGAGGACGCCCTCAACCATTGTCTGAATTTGAGATGACGTAACAGATAAATCGTTTTCCGACCCTCCGATATCTACATTTACAGTGTCTGTTTTAAGCTGCTCAGTTATCTGACTGAGGACGTCTTGAACAATGGTCTGTATTTGCGATGACGCAATAGACAAATCGTGTTCCGAGTTTCCGACATCTACATTTGAAGTGTCTGTTTTAAGCTGCTCTGTTATCTGACCGAGGACGCCATTAACAAGTGTCTGTATTTGGAATGATGGAATAGATAAATCGTTTTCCGACCGTCTCACATCGATATTTACAGTGTCTCTATTAAGCTGCTCACTGACCTGACTGAGGACGCCCTGGACAATTGTTTGTATTTGGGATGAGGCAATAGCCAACTCGTTTTCCAACTTTTCGACATCGACTTTTACAGTATCTGTTTTTAGCTGCTCCGTTATTTGACTGATGACGTCCTGAACAATTGTCTGTATTTGAGATGACGCCATTGATAAATCGTTTTCCGACAGTCTGACGTTGACATTTACCGTGGCTGTTTTTAGCTGCTCAGTTATCTGACTGAGGACGTCCTGAACAATTTCCTTTCTTTGTGATGACGCAATAGACAAATCTTTTTCCGACTTTTCGAAATCTGCATGCGTAGTCTCTGCTTTTAGCTGCTCGGTAATCTGACTAAGGACGTCCTGAACTATTTCCTGTATTTGAGATGACGCAATAGACGAATCGCTTCGTGTTTCTTTCGTCAGCGAAGATTCCATACCTAAGATGGCCACTTGTATGGATAATTCGTCAAGTATTTTGTCATTCAACGACAATGTTGACAACTTTATCCTTACTTTCTCTAACATATGCACAACCATCTCTTCGGTTATATCGTCCGTACCAAACGTGCATTCATGACCTAGAGCGCGATTACATGTCACATACATGGCTGCCAGATCCTGGATTGAAAATTTACCATCTTTGATATACGATATGGTTTTAGACATGCACTGTATGAGCAGTCTTCTTACGTCATCACGCTGATAATCATGCAGTTCATCTTGCAGTTGTCTTTCAGAATCAATAGAAAGTGATCTCTGAATCGTTTCAATTATTTTCACCTCTAGAAGACCGCTTTCCGGGTCACTAACATTTCGTGCTCGGTATTCCGTGTACATCTGTTCGAGGACGGTGTGTAGCATTTGGTTTACGTAAGTTATGGCGTCTTTGCTATCATTAGAATCTATGCGAGACTGAGAAAAGCTATCCTTTGCTTGGATTTCAAGATCTATCTGCGAACGCTTGTCTTGTTGATCGGCAACTATATTCTGCAATACATCCAACACAAAGTCGTTAATCTCTTGTGTTGTGTACGAGTCCTTTGTTGTGATCTTGCTGTTAGATTGTTTAATAGATTGCTCAAGACGCAGATTAGAGACGATGTTGTGGAGCGTTTCAAGAACAATATCTTCGAGTTCACACGACTTCGCTGAATGGAAACTACCCATACTGTGAGGACTAGAGGGCTTTAACTCGCCTACTAAGCGACTGGCTGTTCTCTCTAAATCGCGTTTGCTTACTTTTGGCTGCATACGTTCGACGAACGATGACATCTCCTCTTGAACACGACTAATTACTTCTTTGACAGCTGATTCGGCTATCATGGAAGAAGCTGATCGTAATACAATTGTTGATGGAAGTTTCTCACAAAAACGCATTTCATCGCCCTGAATCTCCAACAGTATACTTTGAAGCGTAGACCTAACAAAACGTACCAGAATATCAGAACTTACGCTCATCAATATCGATTCTATCGCTTTTAGAGGATCGGTCGAAATAACATCTTGATAATTTCGTGAAAGATATGTGTTAACGATATTTTTAACATACACAGACCCTTGGCCTTTCATTTTAATGTCACTGACAACGGTTTGTAATTTATGAGAAGCATTGGTTTCTAGAGTATGAAGGTCGGAACGGTCGTTTGAGACAGCTTGATAGAAGAGCGCCATTGACAAACTTGATACCAGTCCTTGTTCTAATTGCATCTGAAGGTTTGTTATAATGTCGATAATAAAATCCGCTACGGGTTTGGGGCTTATGCTTTTTACCGTCACGTGTGTTAAGTCGTGTCTGATTTGATTGAGACATGCACTAACAAGGTCCGATGCTACCAGAGACGTATTTCCCGAATGCGAGATAGATGGAGCAGATAACGATGCCTTTGTAAGTTGACCTTTAGCTAGTCTCCTTTCTATATTGCTTAGAGTTTCGTTGACTAGCGTGTGTACAAGAACGGCATCTTCTTCGCAAAGTTCGTCCTTTTGTTCATATGTATTTTCTTCCGAATCAGCAAAAATCGTCTTGTAATTTTCAAGAATCACTGCAAATATTTCACAAACACACTTTTCTTCCAGTTTTTCTGTCTTTAGACAGTCGATTATGTTGTTAATAATTGGTCGGTATTTGTCCAATTCGGTAAATGCATCGGCTCTTTGGGATCCAACTAACAGAGTTACAACCGAGGACGCTATCGAAGGCAAGATGCTATTTGGTACCCCTCGCTGCATTAAATCTCTGCGTATGATATCAATTACTTCCGACACTAGTTGAGAAGCAATAGTAGATGCGGATCTAGACGTTAAAGTCGGACAAGAATCACCTTTTGAAGCTTGGTAGTTTTGACTTCGTCTTTGAATATTTTTTCTTGTAAATGTTGTGTCGACACTATTGACCGCTGATTCAGATGTTGAAGTCGAAAGAATAGCGCTTGTCATCTCTAAAAGCGAGTCCCCTTTGATTGTTCCACTTTCTATTTCAAGTTGTAAAGTTTGGATTACTTCCTCGACTACGTCGTTTGCAACCACATCAGTACTAGATGATTTGTAACTGGCTTTTTGAGTCAACTTGCTTCCGCACTGTATAAGATATTTACCAATCGAATTGCATTCATCCATGCGGACGTCACCACTGTCTATTCTATCGATAAGCTGCTGGAGAGAGACCAGAATGTGCTTCGAATGTGTTGTAAGACTTTCTTTCACATGCTTGGATTTTTCGAGTGGGGGTAAATGCGCATCAACACGAATAAAACTGCTAGAGCTTTTCCGAGTAAGATTCTCGAAGGCAGTATCATTTATTGTACCTGTCAGTATTTGGTATGTTAATTTGTCTAGTACTCTCCGAAGAAACGAAGCTAATTTTTGGAGGAAGTCCGAATAATGCATATCGTGTGATTTTGCTGCATTGCAACATTCCTGAATCGCGTGAATGACATCTGACAAACAGGAAGATTGTATTATTCCGTCTTGAATTTCCCTCAAAATCTCTCGCAAAGATTCCTTAACGGTCATTGAAGCTTCTTGTGATGATTCAGATTTGATGGGATGATTCAGAGCGATAACAACAGCACGAGCTATCTCTAAAATCTGGTCATTCAGTATCTCGTTTTTCTTTAGTTGACTGATCACCAAATCTATATCGGAAGTTGAGAATTCACCAACACCGCCTTCTTCGTCAACGAACGAATGTATTTTTTCCAAAACTTGTATAAATACATCTTTTAAATCTGGGGATTTTCTGCTGATAGCCGATATAACAGCTTCCGCAACATTTTGTACGTTGTGGTGAAAGTCATTGTCAATTTCATTATTTTGGAGCTTTTCTTTTGTTTGAGAAAGAACCGTTTCCACCGTTGATGCTGCTGAATGCAATGCAACTGGAATATCTACTTCACAAAGGTTCACGATGCTTGTTGAGATCTCCTGTATCTGATCCATATCCAGCGACGAGTTGGTCATTCGATTGTTTGCCTCCCGAACAATGCTTATATCGATATCCTCGATCATTCCGCTGTCGACCTGCTGTTCAACTGTTTGAAGTAACTCCCGCAGTAACGAAGTAACTCTATTTTCAAACCCATCAGATTGTGGTTCCTTAATTTGTTTGTATGTGTACACAATAGCAAACACAATCTGGTACAGGGACTGAAAATCCATAGTCCCAAGTTCTAGTTGGTGCAACATATTTTGCAAAAAGTTGTGTATATCACTTTGCTCATCCTTAGCCGGCACGTCTTGCTGACCATCTTTAATAGATTTTGCTATCAGTTTAATTTGCTCTTTTGTAAGTGAATCGTTCTCTAAATCTTGGATCAAATGGCTCAGTGTTTTCAAAACGAAGTCATCTACAATAGCGTCGCAAACTGGCGAGTCTTCCCTTGGGTCCAGAGCAGAAGATGTAGCAGTCCGAAGTGTGTCTTTGATATACCCGTCAAGTTCCGAGTCATTTGACATGTCATCTGGTGATTGGCTACCGGTGACGAGATCGATCAAGGATACGGTCAGAGAAGCCAACTCGTCTGGTGTTATACTTCCAGAGTACAACTGAGTTAAAATTTTGTCTAAAGTAAAGTCTACCATTTTTGCTGCAATCACAGAAGAAGAACTGGTTGTGACATAAGTCTCACCCGTTTGACACTCGACCACCGATGAAGTTACCCCTTCTCCTTGAGCAGCTGTCTTGGATGACCCAAACTGGTCCACACAGTATGACGCTAACTTTGCAATATCCTCCTCACTTAATCGTCCAGAATTCAAATCATCAAGAAGTCGAAGTAAAAAAGTCTCGACAAATGTAATCGGTGCAGTTTTCTCTATGTCAGAAGCCTCTGGGATGGCATCGTCATCATCTGCTGCCATCTGAAGTGCGGATGCGCAAGGCGTCAGGACATGGTCGGTTACAGGTTTGTATTGTGCAGGGACTTCATTGTATACATCGGATGAACTATGGATGGTAACCAACGGGCAGCTTTGTGATGTATCACTGTCGTCATTACTGAATCGAACTGACCTGCTTTTTGAAGCTGTAAAATAGTTATGATGCTGTAAGAAAATCTGTATAGACAAAAAAATTATAAAAAGAGTTTCGCGGTCGGAGACATATGCCCCCTAAAACAGTGACCCAAATTTCAATTGGAGTGATCTGCTGTTCAATGCCTATGGGCATGGAAAGTATCAAGTCAATCTGTCATTCGGTTGACGAGTAATTGATCAGAAACGATTTTCACACTTATTGAAACAGTGACCTTGACCTTTGACCTAATAACCCCAATTTCTATAGGGGTCATCTACAGTTCAAAATCAATGCACATGTGAAGTTTCAAGCCAATCGGTCAATTCCTTGACGAATATTTGATCGAAAACGATTATAAACTTTTTGTGACACTGACCTTGACCTTCGACCTAGTGACCCCAATTTCAATAGGGGTCATCCGCTGTCCAAGGCCGATGCACATGTGAAGTATCAAGCAAATCGGTCAATCCGTTGACGAGTTATTGATCAGAAACAATTTTCACACGTATTGAGACAGTGACCTTGACCTTTGACCTAGCGACAAAAATTACATTAGGGGTCATCTACTATCCAAGGCAAATGCGCATGTGAAGTACCAAGCCAATCAGTCAATTTGTTGACGTAAACGATTTTCACACTTATTGTGATAGTGACCTTGACCAAGTGACCCTTATTTCAATAGGAGTCATCTACTGTCCAAGGCCAATCCGCATATGAAGGGTCAAGCAAATTGGTCTATCCATTGACAGGTTATTGATCGGAAACGAACTGGTCTACCGACAGACCGACCGACGTCCAGCAAAACAATATACCCCTCTTCTTCGAAGGGGGGGCATGATAACGGTAACACACTTATTTGCATGACTAGACTTTACTTCAGTTTTAGTGTAGTATCAAAACTCTTTTTTATATTTCCATAAAAAATCGATTATGTATTACGTTGTTTACGACTGTACATATACCCAGGGAAAAGCACATACGACAAGAATGCACTCTTAAGCAAAAAGTGTTTGTTTGTGTAATCATATAATTGTTTACCTTCCAATTGTTGATGGGGAATGCTTCTCTCCTCCGCCGCAAGCATTTGTAGATAATGGGGGTATATATCCTAAAAATAAGAACATTTGAGAAGCATTAAAACCACTGTTCTCTTTAAAACACATGTACTATATATATATATATATATATTTAGATGAGTTATGCAAAGAAAAGGACTTTGGAGAGGATCAATTGAACACTGTCAGTCGGGAGATTCTTCTTATATGTAGAATACAAAAAGGTTCTCATCATCCATGTACTTACATTTTTTACTTTCGATATGACGTCTTTCACTATACGGTGAGCCTCTTCTTCAAGACCAATCGTATCCTAAAATATTAAGTCCATGTTTGAGCATTTAACACCACAAAGGACACCACCAAATACACAAGGTACTGCTAATAATCACATATTGAACACAGTAAACCGAAATGATACAACTTAACATAGAACTCAGCAGAGTTAAGGTTACGTACAGAGTGATCCGTTACAGTGTCAACTGCTCCATCTATGACTGCGTTAAGCATCTCCATGAACGAACTTTTTTTCTCAGCTTTCAATTGAAAAAAAACAAGGTATCGTTAAAATGGTTAATTTAGAATTTAACGTTTTTATCCGGTAAAAAACAGACATGTAAATACAAACTCACACGAACAATATTTGTGTGTAAACATGTAATTGTTTACCTTCAAATTGAGGACGGGTGGCTCGCTCGTCCTCAGAAAGCATCTGAAGATAATGGGGGTAGATATCCTACAAAGTTTGAGAAGAATGAGAACCACTGCTTTTCTTATCACACAGGTCATATATTTGTTCAGATATATTATGCAAAGTAAAGGGCTTCGGTAGGATTCACAGAAAAACGACAGTCGAGAGAATCTTCAAATATTTAGAATAATAAACAGTTTTAAATAAAACATTGACTTACGTTTGTGACTTTAGATATTACGTCACTCACTATACGGCGGGCCTCCTCCGCCAGACCAATCACATCCTGAAATAGTTTTTTTCCAGCACATTTTATCTCAAGACTGGTAACAAATACATGTAGAAATACATATGCAGCACATCTAACGACATAAGTTATCTATATAATTATAGACAATGACATACCAAGCAATTATCATAATAAAGTAGAAAAATATCTACAATACAATATAAAAAAAGACTTTAACACAATACACATAATTTTAAGCTAATGCTAAATGTATTATACAAGTTTTTTTAATAAAATAAAACATATGCATTTCCTCTATATATTATATTCTTAAGGGTTTAAATTTTACTTTTGCTGATAAACAAGATCACAGGTAGTTTTGTCTTTATAGGAGTTTACAATAACAAATCATTACAAGGAAAAGACAAAAGACAGTTAAAGTTTACACATTTAGTGCAAACTAAGAGAAAGGCGGTTTATATCAGAGAGTTTTATGTTATTTTGTTTTTGACAAAAACGATAAAATAGTATTTATAAAGAACTAAAGTAAACAAGAGCTGTCAGAAGACAGCGCGCTCGACTTTACGAGTGCTTGACAGTATAACGAAAGCCATCATGGAGAAATTGTTAATATTCAATGATGTCAAGGTAATATAGTCATATTCTAAATGGAAGAGGACCATAATTGAAACATATTGATCGCTTATGTTTTAAAGAAGTGGTACATTATAGACGATTCTGAGTTCAGGTATATTTTGCACATTTGTAAAAACATAAAACAAACTAATAAGATTATATTTCAAGTTTGATAGCAATATCTTGGGTGGGATGGTTGGACGGTCTTTCAAACATGTATGGTCATTTATTAGATGATATTTCAAAAATAAGAAAAAAAAGGGAAAAAAATTTGGGGGGGGGGATTCTGGGGTGGGGCGTAGGGAGTGGTTTGGGTGGATTTTATTGTGGTATGTCAGGTAAGTGTTGCTTTGTCAAAGTATGAATCAAATGTGATCCTAAATAAAGAAGTTATAGCAATTAAAGCTAAATTCGACCTTGAGATTCAAGGTCATTCAAAGGTCAAGGTCAAATTCAACTTGCCAGGTACAGTACCCTCATGATAGTAAGAAAGTATTGAAGTTTGAAAGCAATAGCCTTGATACTTTAGAAGTAAAGTGCATCTTAAACACAAAAGTTAACAAAATATTCAAAGTTACTAAGTCAAAAAAGGGCCATAATTCCATCATAATGCCAACCAAAGTTATGCAACTTGTCCTGTACAGTCCCCTTATGATAGTTAGCGAGTGTTCAAAGTCTGAAAGCAATAGCTATGCTACTTTAGGAGTAAAATAGACCAAAACACAAAACTTAACCAAATTTTCAATTTTCTAAGTATAAAAAGGGCATGATTCTGTCAAAATGTCAGTCAGAGTTACATAAGTTTGCCGGCACAGTCCCCTTATGATAGTCAGTAGCATGAAAGCAATAGCTTTGATACTTTAGGAATAAAGTGGACCTAAACACAAAACTTAACCAAATTTTCAATTTTCTTAGTATAAAAAGGGGCATTACTTTAAATTATAATGCTGACAGCATTATGCACCTTGACCTACACAATTGTTCTTTTGCCATAAAGAAGTATTCCAAGTTTGAGTTAATTATCTTTGATAGTGTTAAAATTATTTAACTTAATAAAAAACTTTAACCAACGGCGATGCCGATGGCGACGCCGACGCCGGGGCGAGTAGTATAGCTCTCTTTTTTCTTCGAAAAGTCGAGCTAAAAAAATACATTTTCCAGTATGTATACATAATTGAAGTATGTATAAATTGTAATAGAAAATATGATACGCATCTTCAGATGAAAAAAAGGCATAACAAATCAATAAAAGGTACCTGTACAAAATACATTTTCCAGAATGTTTACATATTTAAATATTTATTATATACCTGTTTAATGCATTTAACAAAATACAGGTTGTATCAATCGTTGAAATAAAAAATCCTGTATTACGCTACTCGCTGTTTTCAATTCCGTATTACCATACTAGCCGGACTACTTCGACCCATTTAATGACGTTACATTCCGCGCACCGAAAATATAAATATTTTATATTACGAAATATATTACGTAGTACATCGTGTGACGTCATTTCTCGACGAAACACAATATTTTTATATAAACTCTCTGGAAATTAAGGACATGTCGGACGTGGTGTTTTTAACAGTAAACCATTTGTTTAAAATATCGAACAAATTCGAAACGTATTTTGGAGATTGTGTTTATTATGCTTAAATGTTTATTTCGAAAGGAACACAATAAAATAGTGTGGTTTAAACTTAGTTTCGATAAAGACAAGGAAGAATAGAAGTGGAAGTGCATATCGTTTCAACGTTTTTGTTATAAACATCGGATTAAAGTTGTCAACTTAATTGTTATAAACATTGGATTAACGATGGCATTAAGGTAAGCGTGTCGGAAACCTGTGTTTTCCCGGTTCGAATGTGTGCACGTTAATTTACATAAACTGTATTCATACGCGTCTTAAAAACTATGGCGTACCGTTTTAGTTATTGTTTTGTCAGTTTTGTTAAAGTAAACAATACAATTGTTAACTGTTTTCGTTAGTTGTTGTATATATTAAAAGGAATATTACGCTATTCAATTGTTCCAAGAGTTTGTATCACTCTCGTGGCTGTGCTATTTCGCATCACACTCGAGGCTCCGCCTCTCGTATGATACGTCATCACACAAGCCACTCGAGTGATACAAACTCTTGGAACAATTGACTAGCGTAATATTCCGTATGTATTAATTGTACAAAGCAAATATAATTTGCATATTCGAATAAAAAAGGCATAGATAAACGAAAAATAGGTACAAAGAATTGTGATTTATGACATTTAGGTCCTACCTATAATTTCTTTTAAGATAACAATTTGCTTCTTAGAGTTAAAAATAGTATTTGTACAAAGTTGCTAAGAACTACACTAATAATTAAATTTAAAAACTAAGTTTGTTCTACAATGGTAGTAAAATATCCCATTCACTGTCAAAGGATTCTGAATTATTTTGTGAAATTGATATTTTTCTTAAGTTATCATATTCATACTTTATGTATATGTCGGCTCATCTAATATGAAATATTAATCCATTTTAAGCATTTCACATCACGAAGGTTTGCATCAGATACACATAGCACTGCTATCACATATTCACTATAGTAAACCGAAATGATACAACTCAGTGCTCAGCAGAATTAATATTACGTACAGAGTGGTCAGTTGCAATGTCCACTGCTCTATCTATGGCTGCGTCAAGCATCTCCATGAACGAACGCTTTTTATCCGCTGTAAAACGAGAACAATCGTTAAAATGGTTCACTTATAATTTAACGTCTAAGGTAATGTGATTTAACAGGAGGACAAATCAGATCAGACTACTAGCGTACTCGCCTTGCGGAACTTGAAAGGATTCTAGAACATCTTCGAGCTTCCATGTGCTCGTGAGTCGGCTATAGGGGGTACGTCGTCGCCGACCTGAAAAAACATATATCAGTCGAAACTTAATTGCTTAAACTCGCGTTGACCGACAACAAAAGTTCGAGCCATACGGATTTCGAGCCAACTCATTTTTTTAATATACTTTTGTTTTGCTAACGTGAATCTGAAATAGATTTTCATCTGCAGTTGAAGAAGAAATCTTACCGCCTAAACTCCGTCCTACTTTCAGTTTTTGAATTAATAAGAACAAAATGCATACTGAATATTCCTATAAATCAATAATTAAAAACAGTTGCATATACGCTCACACAAATAGCATATAGGTAATGGTAAATTATATAAGCACTTTTTTCTTCGAAACATATACGGGAACATGTAAGAAACAGCACTAAGAAACAAAATGTCATCTTTTACTCGAATAAATTAACGATTTTGCAATCGGTGTAACATCAATTAAGATGTTCTTTAGATCAAACGCTCTTAATCCAGTAAAAGCTTTTTGTGACTGGAAGCGAGTTCGAACCAAACAAACAGAAGGGCTAATCACGAGGTAGTCAAGATGGCGTTTATGTCCAGACAGGTGTTTTTCGCTGTTTTATACCATTAATTACTAGTATAATTGTTGACTGATATGGCTGGAGAGTGAGCGTCATTTAAAAAATAAACAAAAGTAGAAGTGTATAAAACGGCGAAAAAAACTGTCTCGGTATGGACGTTGCCATCTTGACTATCACGCGATTACCACCCTTTGACAAAAGAACGTGTGAGGAAATCTTGACCGCGACATGTGAACACAATTCGAGCCATCTAATAATTAAACTCTTGCGAATTCGAGCCATCCGTCAGATATTTTAATGAATACATAGCAATAAAAATCGGTGCTTAAAGAAGAGTTCGAGCCAAACGGAAATTCCAGCCATCGGGTTTGGACTGTAAATCAACAGTTGATCAGTTTGTTAAATATTGGGACTGAGTTGTACGGATCATCTTCATGGTATTGATAGCGTAAATTGTATTGGTACTGATAGTTTGCAGAATAGGAATTGCCTGAAACGTGTTGATCATATGATATTTAGGTATTGACCACTTGCCATGGCTTTATTATATTGTGTCTTGCTAAGTAGAAATGTTTTGCTAATTGCAAAAGCAATAACTATAAAAATTATTGATTTTCAAGCCAATATAGACATTTTAAAATTAATTATATACCTGCTTTATGTTCCCATAAATACAATTCGTATCAATCGGTAAAATACAACTGCACAGGAATAATTCCCGTATTATGCTACTCGCTACTTTTCCAATCCCGTATTACCATACTAGCCGGACTACTTTTAATGACGTAACTTTAAAGGCAGAAAATTATAAGAGCATTCTTAGTTAATTATGAACGCTTAAACTCATTTTTTAACTTAAATGATTCAAAGTTGTAAATAATAAAAGAAATATTACGCAAGTCAATTGTCACAAGTGTTTGCATCAGTCTCGTGGCTTGCGCTATTTCGTATCACACTCCGCCCCTCATGAGATACGTCATCACACAAGCCACTCGACTGATACAAACACATGGGACAATTGACTAGCGTAATATTCCGTATGTATTGAAAACATGCAATGTACAAAAATATACAGTGTATGCATCACTTATAGCGCATTATAATCGGCACCGTATTGACATGCAATAACTTGTTTAACGTGTAATTCTACCATTTAACATAACGTTATCTTAAAATTACAAGTACATTGCTTGCAGTGTCTATTTTGCTACACTCGTATTAGGATCTATTCAGTGACTGCAAATCACATCCTTCAATTTTGATATTTTTCTAATGCTACTGATATGGGATTAAATGAATCGCAATTTTATTGGCAAAATAAAACTCGATTTTTTCTCATTTACCGGAATGATTTGTTGCAACTCAAAGTTAAAGTAATGAAAGCTAATGATAAGGAAATTTAAAGCGCATATTTAATTAAAATTGGTTGTTCAAAGATTGTTGTATTTTTTAAAGGCTTACATCTTAAAAATACGGATATTTATTGATATGAAATTTAAATTATTTTTTTAATAGTTTACTTTATATCATTTAGTTCATGTCATGTTTAAGCGGTATTTGAGACTAGCTCCTTAAATAACCAAACAAGTGTTACCTAGTCGCTTGGCTTGCATCTTTCTCTCTATAACAGATATTCGGTCATTGAGAAGCTTAGAATACAATTTCTCTTTCCTCTGTTTTTCTTCGCGTACCGTTTTCTTTGATTGATCTAATTGGTCTGAAATAAAAACCGCATGCATAACACTTCACATGTGAACCAGCATTTTAGTGAATGAATGTTGACAGAAGTTTCTCGCTCCTCGTAGTGGTTACCTCCCATATGAGTAAACAGTAGTCCATGCATGAACAAGTTAAAATCATGTTAGATCTAGCAGCGGTTGAAATAGTATACAAATAAAGTCATTTTATAAAGAGTGTTTTGTTTTTTTTACAAATCTTAACCTTAAAATGTCAACAAAAATAGAAAATAAACCGGTGTACAATCATATATAACAATAATATTTGAATCGACCATCAGTAAGTTGTGGGTAATTGCTGCATTGGAATTTAATAAACGTAATGTCGGTATGTTGGAAACAGAACAATTTCTGCGCCGATGTTGGGAAAAATATCATGAGTTGAAAGCAATGTGCGAGCCCTTACTGTAGAGAAAATCTCGTTGTTTTGCCACGCTCTCTTCACGCTTGGCGATTTTTCTGAGACGCTCCTCATCGTCTGCGTACAAAACGCTGGTCTCCCGAGCTAGCATAGCACTCTGGGCGTCCTTGCGCGTGTTCCACCTCGCCATACACTGCAAGCCAGCAAAGTAATGTGTACCTAGCTAGGGCAGTCTAAATACAAAGATAACTTCGAGAGAGAGAGAGAGAGATCAAAATGTTGGAAGATTGCATGTTTAGGATACCGTGTTGCCCGTCGTCCGTCCGTCCGCACATACGTCCGTCCGGTTTCTTCTATTGACATCCCATCCAGAACGTCTTTGCAGATTTTAATGAAATCTCAGAGTTATGGTCATTGGCTGATTATCTTTTCAAGTTTTTTTTTAATCGCGCCGGCCCGATGCATATGTAAGTCAATGGAGCTTAAAATAGATTTTTAAAATGAAAACAGCAAAACGGGTTAATATTTGGTATGTTACACCTTCTTATGGTCTACTATTAAGTTTGTTCAAATTATACCACTGGGGCAGAATTGGCAACGCACCAATGTTTATATGATGTATATGGACTTATACAGTGAATAACTTTAAATAATCATCTTTTGGAACCACAAGGAAATTGGCTTTTACATTTGCCGTGAAACATCATATGGTGGTTCTCTATACAGTTTGTTCAAATCATGCCTCTTGGTTGCAACTCAGAACCATGTTTGGATGTAAATTTTTGTCTTACATGTGTATAGTAAAACATGAAACAATCTCTGAATCTGCAAAATAATTTACAAAAATTATATAGACTTATATACATTTGTAGTTAATAACTTGGCCAAATATTGTGTGAGGTGGTCCTGAGCCAATTTTGTTCGAATTGTGCCCCTGGGTTTGCTTATAGTATACAGTGAACTATTTACAAAATTTAATCTTTAAACCGCAAGGCCCAGAGTTTTGTTATTTGTTATGTCACGTCTGATAGTGGATCTATGCTAAGTTTGGTCATATTATTTCACGATAATCAAAACTGGTTACGCCTCAGTGGTCAAATGATTTGTATAGACTTTTTATAGAATTTCCTCTATAAAGTTTTATCAAATCATGTCCATAAAGTAAAAAACCACGACACATGGGTAACGTGATTTATATAGACTTTTATTGCAAATGACTCTTAAAAATCGTCTAAGGTTCGACATGGTTAGGTGTTTAATATTTGGTGAGCGACATCGTATGTTTGTCTTCTACTAAATAGGTTCATATCATTGCCATGTGGCTTACAAAGTAAAAATAAACCTAGATTGCAGTCATAGTTAATACACAAACATAACAAAAACTACACATCCTTGTTTTTTCCTACATGTCTCAGGTGAGCGACCTCTGACCGTTAGGCCCTCTGTTCTGTAATTTGTTAAATATTTTTATGCAAAATCGTATGGAAAAAAACACACCTTATACATTGAGTTCGTATAAATTGAGTGGTGATGGCGTGATCAATGATAATAAATTTATATTAAATGTACGGCATTAACTAGAGGTATTATTCCATGGCATGTTTCTGTAGGCCACAAACCTTGAGTTCAGCCGCCATTTTCTTTTGAGTTTCCCGTTCCTCAATAAGACGGCGACGCAGATAGTCTTCGTGACGCCAACGTCTCGCCAACATTACGCTCCTGCTTGTTTGCTGGAATGATTGACATCGATGAGATTCAATAACATGTACAACACTACGAATTTACGGTAATGAAATACACATGGATGCAGACATACGCAGGTTGGGTGGGTATGGACACTGTCGGTAATATCGGCACGATCGTGATATCGGCCAGCACTCGCGGGGGAGGGAATTTGCAAAGAATGTTTGAAAGCATAACTCAACAAGACGAATACCTCTTGTTGGTTTTTTCGGACGATTGCATGTCGGCGTTCCGAGGCCTCTCTCAGCTGCCGTTCTCTCTCCGTCATCTCCTCTCTAATGTCTTGCAGACGGCGCTCCAACTGAATATTCTTGTCCGATATGCTCTGGCGTAACCTGCACGGTTATCACTAATCATTAATATTAACAACGAATCGATTTATTACAGACAACAGATACAAACAACAGTCGGGAAAGAGATGGGAATATCTGACAAAGAAAAACAATACATATATTTTACAGACAAAAGGTGTTACATTATGATAAATATATTTCAGAATATTCGACAGAAAACATATAAAAGCGGATTGACATTTAGCACAGAACAAATTGGAATTATCGGATATCATATGTAAATACATGACAGGTGTTTCACAATGGAAGTACATATCTGACAAATAAAATAACGAAAATATGTGAAAACAAAATGTGGTGATTATCTGACAAATAAAAAAATGGGAAGATTTTCTGACAATGGACGTAAATATCTGACAACTCATTTAAATATACGGTCATTTGTGACAGAAAACATGGGAAATAACTGAATTACCAAAAAAAATTAACAGTAACATATGACAAAGGAAATACATTATTTTTTAATAAAATAGGAAATATCCCACAAAAACATAAGTCGTGTATGACAGATAACATAAGACCATATCTTATATAAAACATGGATTAATATAATACAGAAAACACAGAGAAAGATCTTGCAGATAACAGACGGAAGTTCCTGTCGGATTACAAATGTCAAGGGACAAATCCAAGGGACAAAACTGGGAAATATATGACATACAATACAAGAAAAGATCTGACAGAAAACATAGAAAAAGATTTGACAAACAACACAGGGTTAGATTTGGCATACAACACAGTGGAGAGATCTGACGGAAAACAAACGAAAAGATGTGACAGACAACAGAAGGAAAGATCTGACAGACAACACAGGGAAATACCTGACATACAACATAGCAAAATATTAGAGAACTCAAACTGGTTTGAAGGAAAAAAGAAGGAAAGAACTTACAGATTACACAGGAAATTTTCTTGTATACAAGGCATGTACATTGCTGATTTCTACAAATCCTCTATATATGTTAAAGTTAAGACGTAACGCGAGACACACTTTTAAAAACGCCTCTCTTATTTTCAATTTTCAAAGGATTGCACAACTCTGCTTATGACGGTCAATTTGCACTATACTACCCAGTTGCAAACGTCTGCATGTTTATTTAAGTGTTTGTAAAGTAAAGACATTCTTGCAGCAAGATGTTTTGAGTTAAGTACGACAAAACTCCAAACAATTAATTATTTTTTGCTAAAAAAGAACATTATTCCGCTGCAGTCAGACAATCTGCGCCACAATGCAAAGTTGATATTGAAAGTTCTAGTTATGATTAATATCAATATTTGTTTTTAGCTGCAGCACTTTTTTAGTTACGCGAAATATTAACCTTTGTCGGCCAAATGAAAAGAGAACCACAGCTGTACGCACAATTCTATGAAGTACAGTATAATAATAATAATGTTGAATACATCTTTGTAACGAAACCTTATTTTATACGTAACGAAACCTTACTTTATACCGACAACAATATTAACAAAATGGACTAACACTTAAGTCAGATTTTATGTTATAATGACGTTATTGTGTCGCGAACATATGCCTTAATAACTGCATTTGGTCGATAACAATAGTCAAAATTGTGTCGTGTTTACAAAAAAAGATTTCAGTTAAACATTGAATGCTTGTTAACTTCAGCAGACTTTCATTGGTGAACTCCTTATCGGAATCTTGTTACGTTATTTTTTCATTTTGACACGAATAGATGTCACGTTTAAATAAAATTTACAAAAAATAAAACACCCATCGCAGTCTAACGCTATTTCTTATGTGAAAGGTCCTATCTACCCGTTTGTAAGGTAATGATGATAATTGTGAAAATATCTGGCAAACAAAATTGGAAAATGTTTGGCATAAAATACAAGTTAATTCTTAACAAAAAGGATAGAAATTTCTTTTAAACGATACAGTTAATAATATACCGCATATACATATATCTGACAGACACAAGTGAAAAATGTTCGACTTATCCAGTTGAAATTATTTAATATTTGGCTACAGTCTACATGCGTGCACGTCGTTGGCGATTACACATAAAATGGACGTACTTTTTCCGGCAGTTTAAACACCGATGACATGCAGGAAAATGCTTTTGCATTGCTATAACTACAACGTCTTTAAATGTGTATAAATTATGAATTTTTTAAATAATAAGGGGTGCAACTGATTGTATTCGTTGGCGTGCGAATCATGTTTTACTTTCAGTTTGATCTTTGTCGAACGGCAGAACGTTAACCGGAGCACAAAACTATGACGTCATTTAACTATTGACTTATGAAAAGCAACGTTGTTAACATTCCGAAATACAATCTTGTAGATAACAAGATTATTTGTACAAACGTATTTGTTTCATCGGGAATATAAATACAGATCTTGTGACGGATTATAATATATGTATATGTAATATATGTATATAATATATGACGGATTGTGTCGTGTTCTGAGAAAACTGGGCTTAATGCATGTGCGTAAAGTGTCATCCCAGATTAGCCTGTGAAGTCCACACAGGCTAATCAAGGACGACAGTTTCCGCTTTTATGGTATTTAAGTTTCAATGAAGTCCCTCCTTACCGAAAATCAAGTTTATGCGGAAAGTGTCGTCCCTGATTAGCCTGTGCGGACTGCACAGGCTAATCTGGGATGACACTTTACGCACATGCATTAAGCCCAGTTTTCTAAGAACATGACTCATATAATCACAATGTGCAATCAACTTTATGTAACTTTATTTCCGTGAATATTTGAGCATGTTTTTATGAACGGGAATTAAAGTAAATAGAAGGGTTTTTAAGCTTTTCGTCGGAGGGCATTGTGTGTACAGACCAATAAATGCCCGTGACAAATATTGTATACCCATTCGTTACGGGGGTATAACAAGAAAAATAAAATTTATGTAAGAAAGAAACTACTTAATTGCACTTCTAACGAAAAGCACAAGCACTATATGTTGACCAAATACGTTACAAATCAGTGCTACATTTGATACTCTTAATGGCTAGAGTACCCAACTTTGTAGAAAAGATCATGTTAATTAATGACAGATATTCGAACGTCTGCTGGTGTTTCTTACCTGTGGAGGTCTCGCTCTCGTTGCTGCTGTAAGCGCCGTCGAACCAACGTTCCATGGGAAACCTGTCTCTCTACTTCCGTTTCCGGAGTACGATTGTTGGATCTCAACCTGTTTTCCAACTAAAATAGGAATACGTTATTGCCCGTTGAACAAACTCTGATTGATAAATTGAGTTTGTTTGGCTATTTCCAATATATGTATGTACAGTCAAGATACCATTACCGGATCAGTAGCGTAATTCAGTTGTTCTGGTGAAAAGCAATACACGTTTTGAGACTTCTTTTGCACCAGTTTGATTAAATATTACATTTGCTTACTGATTCAGCACATAGTCTTATTTTTAAACACAGGCAAAATGTATTTGTGATACCCTTTTTTCGACACAGAATTAATGCATTAACGGATCAGTTGTAGCCATAAGGGATCACATGACTGAAACCACTCAGCCGGCATCTAACACGCTATTTGAAGTGTCGAAACATGAAATGTGTTGTTTACAATGACCAAGTTACATTGCCAGTTATAAATTATATTCATTGTTTTGTTATTAATTGTTTTCTATACGTGATCTTGTATCCACACTTTACGCATGGTGTTCTTTTGTGTGAATTATCAGTTGAACATCCTAAGCAGATCGAAGTTTAGGATGTGGGTATCTTATAAACCATGTAAATTGTTTGAATCATATCTAATCATCGATATTGAACAGGGAACATACATACATCATTAAGATTGAGATGATTTATTGTAAGAATCAATAAGATTTGCATATATTTGAATATAATATATTATCAATACGCATATTATCACGCTTGATCCGTTATTGCCCTAATTCTTCATTTCATTTAAGGTGTTGCAAAATCTTTAACATGAATCAACACTGAATGGACTTTTGCAGGCATAAAGACTACTAATTGGCCTTTTAATTAATGCATAAACTTCTTACTTTCCAACAGGAAGTATTAAGCACGTGGCCGCAAATAATGTTCAACCTCGATTTGGAAACGAGTCTTAAGTCAACAAAGTCGTACATGTCAGCAAAACATACCGAAATGTTTGAAACAGAGTAGCTCCAATTACGAATCAATCAATGCGTTTTAATGAATAGGCCTTGACGATGCTGTGTGCAAAATATCGTCTAAAATATCAACTATTTATTGCGATACGCAGTCTTGAATATCTAAAAGTGATCCGCTATGGGTAATGATCCGGTAATGGTAACTTGACTGTATTGATTTCGGGTTTATAGTGATTATCATTAGTGTATTACATGAAGAGTATTAAACGAATTTCACGGACTGGCCGGTCAGTTACGCAATTATTACTAATATACATGTACCTCGCGTTTCCGCTCTTCAGCAATCTCAAGAAAAAATATGTGCCTCAGATACTGGCGGTACTGGTTGAGTTCCTTGAGAGAACACAAGACTTTGCCGTCCTCTGAGATGAATCCCTTGCGAACCAGGTGGCGCCTCATCACGGGCGTGCTGAAGTGCGCCTTCAGGTGCGGGTCGTGCAGTGGCCGGTACTCTGTTGTGATGTACTTCCCGTTCGGATCGCGTAAGTCGAAGTCGTAATCCTGCTTGCACCGGTGTTTCTGAAATGCAATAAATGCATACATTTCATATCGCCTTAATCACAATGACACGCATATGGAATAATAAATGTTTGTGTCGTTCACATGTATTTTATTTCGGTGAATAATACATAACCTTTACGAATACATTTAAAATGCATATAAATGTGCACATTGATAAGGTACACGCCCAGGTTTTACTCGCAATAAAATTATGCGTAAACATACAACAATTGATATCCATGTTCTACTCGATGTTATAAAAAAATACATAAAGGCTTAAACGTAAACAAAAGCAGAAATTGAATTGAAATTGAAACTCTGTGCTTTTTCTCATTCCGTCAAAGAGACAATATAAATACAAATGTGTTTTTTTTTGTATATTTATCACCTGTACTTTTAATAATAAAAACGCCTTACCGGTTCGCCGAGCTTTGTGGTGAATAACACAACCGCGCCTTTTGGATTTTGCATTATTGGAAGCTTCGCATCGAGTGGAATTTTAGACCATATTGGCAAGCCATCACCGGCGGGTAGACAATCCATCCTGTCGCCCAATGTCGGGCGCCGGCTCAGCGTCAGCCTATCCATAATTTATATCAAATGTTGATTTATTTCATTTTTTTCCCGTTTAACGACATGATATTGAAACACGACATGTTTAAACGTTTAATGTCATTAATAATGACGTCACTATAAACAAGCGCTCTTATACAATACAAAGTCGCGCCAAAAGTGAAAAAAAACACGGAGCTGTTAATTTATTTGAGCGTATCCAAAGTCAAATGTTTTACAGTTTTTTTTAATAAGAAATGCATTATTACAAATAACAAGCGTTATTAAAAAGGTCGAATACAATTGTCATTTATAAAAATGTGCGCATATAAAATTGACAAAATTAACGTCAATACTAAAAAAACACACACAAATATTTCTCAAAATATTTCGTTAAATAAAGTTCACCCATTAAAAATCAGTGTCCCTTATAGCAAAAGCCAGAATCTCAACGCTAGATGCGGTGTGGTAACATAGGTTTAACGAGATACAAATGCTCGTTTTTATTTGTTTGTGGAACAATATATTCCATTTTAATTTCATGAAACGATATCTACCGGTAGTCATACGAAATCTTTGTTATCTGACGTTGAAATGTTGGCTATTGCTATGATTGAGACGGATAAAACGCATATAACAACCGACTATATGCAAGCGCGAGTTTGTTAATATATATTTTTTCATTAAAGTATCGACTTATAATTTCTTTTCTGCTAAATATATAATTTACTGCTACGCAATTAAGGTATTTAACGGGTACCGGCAAAAGTAAACTCCGCTAGTACGTGTAAAAATTGTACATTTTACTGCAGTGTACAAAACACCATCATGAACATAAGCAATCACAATAGGGTAAAAAATACTTTCATCAAGTAAATTAAATACATGTATATGCATTGATCATAAAATGCTATATTTTTATCACTCCTTATTACTAGAAAAGAGATTTCAATATACATGCAAAGACAGTTCAATTTGCATAATAAATATGCAGGCATTTTCCGTTTATATGCTAAATTGTATTTATATTGTCATTCAATGTAAACGAAACGAAAATTCATTCAATGTACAAGAAAATTACCACAATATTTAAAAATATAGTAATGTCTTCCGCTTTTTAGGGATTTGTTTTATAATTGATTAAATGCACCTCTGACACTATCGATCGCTGATGAAAATAAACACTATCCACACCACTTATAATTATAATAAAATTAATATAGATCTATGTTTTATTAGTGTTGAAATATAATGTATTCAAGTCTTATTATCAGAAAGAATACGGCTACCGGGTAATTTATTGCTTTGTGGAATTGTCAGTATTTAGTCTTCCGATCACGTTTACTCTATGCTTATAATAACTTCGTATTTTTATGAAGAGGAAATTTAATTTGTGAATATACATTTATTTGCTACTAAATATGATATATTTGCACTATTTTTTAAGAATATTAATGTTCATTTGGTTTTTATTATCTACCTATTGACTAAACGAAAGCCCTTCATACATGTTTTACGTTACTGTAACCAGTATTTTGCCAACCAGTGAGTGCGCGGAAAATCCCGAATGTAAATTATAACAATTGACTCGTCTATTGCTATGATTGAGCCGGATAAAACGCTTATAATAACCGACTATATGCAAGCGCGAGTTTGTTAATATATTTTCTTTCATTAAAGTATCGACTTATGTTTACTTTTCTGCTAAATGTATAATTTTTCCATTTATTACGTAATACTTGTAAAAACATGTTACGTTTCTTTGTGTATCAATTTACTTCCTTTTTCATTTCTTGCAAGACCAAAAGCCAATGAAAACAAAAGCCGCTGGGAACACTCTCAAAACAAAAGATACTCAAACAAACAAAAATGACTTCATTATGTTTTAACGGTTCGTTAACAAGACCTTATAAATTATAACCTTATAAATTATAACAAAACTGTATAAGTTTATATAAAGCGTGTTGCACGTTTCAACAAGAAAACCAATGTCTATAAATGGTATTTATCTTACATTAAAAAAATAACTATTATTTATCTCACAGCCGCGACCTTCCCGCGTCATCCGCGTTTACAGTGCTCGAAAGTAAACTCGCTTGCACTAGGGACCTATACAAACATTTGTTTGTATACGTCCCTGTTTGCACTAATAATACGCAAGGGACGCAGAAACAAACAAAAAAAATCTTATAAAAGCATACAATAAACACCAAAGATACGAAATGCACGCAAAAATCGCCTGGATGTGGTGCATGCCTTTTGCCCATCAACTACCTCGGCACGTGTACATGTATCTGGCTGCTCCACTGCACAGTAGGCAAGTATCATATAATTTTATGTACAATTATTTTCACATCGTATCCGATAACGATTTAAAGAAATTTTCTAAGATCTGAGACCTTAAAAACTGACGGCCATATTTTGAATTTTTTTATAAATCTTAGGGTGTTGGTGGAAGATCGTTCAGTGAAAATGCAAATGAACTTATTTTATAAAGACAATCAACGGTTTATGATTATTACATTTTTTTATTACATTCGTAGTAGTATAACTCCCCTTAATCGGTTGGGACGTTTATTTTTTAATGTGCAAGATAGTCACCATATGAATATTTATGTATGTAATTTGTTAATCCGATCATTGGTTTCTAAAAAGAGCACTTTAAGAATTTGATGGTGTCACACAAAGACACTTTTCCTTAAAATAAATTCAAATCCGAGTATCTTTTTCTAAGATTTCAAGGTTTTCATGTAATGTGCTGTGACACACATGATGATGTGAGAGACATGACATTACACGGAACGGATATCAAACTAGGGATGCCGATGTGAGTGACATGTCATGTTGTGGGACAGACATCAAACCAGTGTGGCAGATGTTAGTGACATATCATGTTCTATGACAAACATTAAGCCAGGGTAGCCGATGTGACATGTTATGTACTGGGACTTGAATCAAAAAGGGAAGCCGATGTAAGTGACATGTCACGTTCTGGGACGGCAATCAAACCAGCGAAGCCGATGTGATTGACATGTCACGTTCTGTGACGGCCATCAAACCAGGGAAGCCGATGTGTTTTACATGTCATGTGCTGGGACGGATATCAAACCAGGCAAGCCGATGTGAGTGACATGTCATGTGCTGGGACGGATATCAAACCAGGCAAGCCGATGTGACATGTCATTTGCTCAGACGTAAATCAAACCAGGGAAGCCGATGTGACTGACATGTCATGTGCTGAGACAGATATCAAACCAGTGAAGCTGATATGAGTTACATGTTATGTGGTTGGACGGATATTTAACCAGAGAAGCCGATGTGAGTGACATGTCATGTGCTGGGACGGATATCAAACCAGGGAAGCCGATGTGAGTGACATGTCATGTGCTGAGACAGATATCAAACCAGGGAAGCTGAGAAGAGTTACATGTTATGTGCTGGAACGTATATCAAAGCAGCGAAGCTGATATTAGTTACATGTTATGTGCTGGGACGGACATCAAACCAGGGAAGCCGATGTGAGTGACACGTCTTGTTCTGTGACAGACATCAAATCAGGGAAGCCGATGTGAGTGACATGCCATGTGCTGAGACAGATATCAAACCAGAAAAGCTGCTATGAGTTATATGTTATGTGCTGGGACGGATAGCAAACCAGGGAAGCTGATATGAGTTACATGTTATGTGCTGGGAAGGACATCAAACCAGGGAAGCCGATGTGAGTGACATGTCTTGTTCTGGGACGGACATCAAACCAGGGAAGCCGATGTGAGTGATGTGTCTTGTTCTGTAACAGACATCAAACCAGGGAAGCCAATGTAAGTGACATGTCATCTGCTGGGAAGGACATCAAACCAGGGAAGCCGATGTGAGTGACGTGTCATCTGCTGAGACGGACATCAAACCAGGGAAGCCGATGTGAGTGACATGTCATCTGCTTGGACGGACATCAAACCAGGGAAGCCGATGTGAGTGACATGTCATCTGCTGGGATGGACATCAAACCAGGGTTGCCGATGTGAGTGACGTGCCTTGTTCTATATGACAGACATCAAACCAGGAGAGCCGATGTAAGTGACATGTCATGTGCTGGGAAAGACATCAAACCTGGGAAGCCGATGCGGGTAAAATGTCATGTTCTGTGACGGACATCAAACCTGGGAAGCCAATGTCAGTGACATGTCATGTTCTGTGACGGACATCAAACCTGGGATGCCGATGTGATTGACATGTTCTATGACGGACTACAAACCAGGTTAGCCGATGCAAGAGATAATATTTCATGGGATGGGGCATACATTAAACCAAGTTTGCCTTCATTAGTGACATATTACTTGATGTCACAGGCATCAAATCAATATACTTATGTAAGATGGAATGTGATGCGATACAAGAGCTGTCAGAAGACAGCGCGCTGGACTTTTTAAGTGCTTGACAGTATAACGTAAGCCATCATGGAGATATTGTTCATATTCAATAAGGTCAATGTAATATAGTCATATTCTAAGTGGAAGAGGACCAAAATTGAAACATATTGATGATGCAGATCACTTATGTTTTAAAGAAGTTGTACTTTATAGACGATTCTTAGTTCACATATATTTTCCACAATCTAGTGAACATTTGTAAAGACATCAAACAAACTAATAAGATTTTATTTTAAGTTTGATAGCAATAGCTTGGGTGGGATGGTTGGACGGTTCTTTAAAAATAAAATAAAAAAATATTTGTGTTTTTTTACCATGTTTCCAAAAAAAAATTATTTTTGGGTGGGGGTGGGGGGATTGGAGGGGAACGGAGAGGGAGTATAATGTGGGTGTGTGGTCATTTATTAGATGAGCTTTCAAAAATAAGAAAAACAAAGAAATATTTTATTTATTTATTTTTTATATTATTTTTTTTTTTGGGGGGGGGGGGGGGGGGGTTCTTGGGTGGGGCATGGCGGATAGTTTGGGTGGAGTCCATTGTATATGTCAGGTAAGTGTTGTTTTGTCAAAGTATGAATCAATTCTGATCATAAAGAAGTTACGGCAATTTAAGAAGAAAAGAGGATCTAAACACAAAATTTAACAAAATATTTAAAGGCACTAAGACAAAAAAGGGCCATTATACAGTTAAAAAGCCAACCAGAGTTATGGAACTTGCCCTGTACAGTCCCCTCAATAGTTAGTGAGTTTTCCAAGTATGAAAGCAATAGCTATGATACTTTAGGAGTAAAATGGACCAAAACACAAAACTAAACCAAATGTTCAATTATCCAAGTATAAAAGGGGCCACAATTCTGTCAAAATGCCAGTCAGAGTAACATAACTTTGCCTTCACAGTCCCCTTATGATAGTTAGTAAGTGTTGCAAGTATGAAAGCAATAGCTTTGATACTTTAAGAATAAAGAAAACCTAAACACAAAACTTAACCAAATTTTCAAGAATAAAAAGGGAACATAATTCTTACAAAATGCTTGATGCAGTTGTCTGCTCTTGTTTATAGATTGGGGTCATGTTGGTAAAGAAGTTTGCAAAATATGAAAGCAATATGTCAAGGGAGATATAAAATATTTAAGGTGGTACGCAAACTTTAACATACCAATGCTCACGATTACCCGCCGAAGCCGGGGTGAGTAGGATAGCTCAACTAATATATATATATATATATATATATATATATATATATATATATATATATATATATATATATATATATATAGCTATATAAGTAAAATGTAATAATCCAGATTGTGAATATTATATAATAAAAGTAAAAATAGTGTCTGGGATTTTAAATATATATTGATTTAGCCTGGATTTTAAATATATATTGATTTAGCTAAATCAATATATATTTAAAATCCCAGACACGTGTTTTTACTTTTATTATATATATATATATATATATATATATATATATATATATATATATATATATATATATATATATATATATATATATATATTCAAGCTTATACAAGGCATAACAAAATTGTCTATCTAGCATCTAACAAAGAAAAGGATAAGCCTAACACTGCTCCTACAAGACGTCTGTTTGGTTTAGATTTTGGCTTGTGTTCATGATGTTGGTTAAGAATCACAATATTGATAAGCAATAGGGATAGGACAAATACTGAACAAGAGCTGTCAGATGACAGCGCGCTCGACTATTCGAGTGCTTGACAGTATAACGTAAGCCATCATGGGGAAATTGTTCATATTCAATAATTTATTAGACGATCTTTCAAAAAAAAAACAAAAAAAAATTTTTTTTGTTTTTTTTGGGGGGGTGTAGGGAGGTTGAGAGGGGGGGTATAATAATGTGGGGTGTGGTCATTTATTAGACGATCTTTAAAAAAAAAAAGGAAAAAAAAAATATGGGGGGTAGGGGGGGTGAGAGGGGGTTATAATGTGGGGTGTGGTCATTTATAAGATGATCTTTCAAAAATAAAAAAAGGAAACACAATTTTTTTTAGGGGGGGGGGGGTGGGGGGGGGGTGGGGGGGGGGCAGGTATTCTGGGTTTGGGCGTGGAGTTTTCTTTGGGTGGAATCCGTTGTGGTATTCAGGTAAGTGTTGTTTTGTCAAAGTATTAATAAAATAAAGAAGTTATAGCAATTTAAGCTATATCTTCAATTATCTAAGTATATAAGGGGCCATATTTCGGTCAAAATGCTTGATACAGTTGTCTGCTCTTGTTTAAAGGTTGGGGTCATGTTGGTAAACAAGCATGCAAAGTATGAAACAATATGTCCAGGGACACAGGAAATATTTGGGGTAGTACGCAAACTTTAACATAGATATATCAATAATATGCATATTCTAAGTATAAAAGGGGCAATAATTCTGTCAAAATGCTTGATAGAGTTGTCTGCTCTTGTTTGAAGGTTGGGGTCATGATGGTAAACAAGTATGCAAAATATGAAAGCAACATGTCAAGGGACACAGGAAATAATTGGGGTAGTATGCAAACTTTAACATTTGCTGCATATTCTAAGTGGAAAAGGGGCCATAATTATGACAAAATGCTTGATACAGTTGTCTGCTCTTGTTTATAGGTTGGGGTCATTTTGGTAAACAAGTATGCAAAATATGAAAGCAATATGTCAAGGGACAATGAAAATAATTGGGGTAGTACGAAAACTTTAACATTTGCACACTAACGCTAACGGAAACGCCGACGCTGTGGTGAGTAGGATAGCTCCACTATATATATTTCATATATAATAGTCGAGCTAAAAACTAATTGAATATTAGTGTTTCATTATTCGAATATATTCAAATATTAAGCTTAATGTAGAGATCCTGATTGCCACAAAAAAACTACAAATAGTATGTTATATACACCTTTGAAAAAAGGAATACAGTAATTTTTTGTAATTTGTCAAATAATACATTTCATTTTTTTTTAATATGCAATATTTCCAGTTAACATATAAGGTTATCGTCATTTATGTCAACATTGTAGTTAATTTTAGTTTGCCCGTGTCTTATTACTTGAGCTGTTGAAATATTTTGTCCAAACCTGAGAGGGTGGCATTGTGTTTTGCTTCAATTTAATAGCAGTTAAAATGTCAATTTTAGAATGTTCCTAGAACATATGGCTAGTTTTGAATGAATGCTCTCTCGAATAATCAAAATTGATACTGATTTCAAACAAATTGAACTATTTGGAAGAGATTTGTATATTTGTTTCTATTAACACACATATAATAATATAATAATCCACAATAAATTATGTGCAAAACAAATTTCTTTCAATGTTCCAGGAAAACGATGACATACATACAAAATTACAATTTCTATAACACAAAATGTATTTAACTAAAAACAAACATGCAATCCGTACATAACTATGCAATCCGTACCTAACTATTTAGTAAGGTAATATGTTCTGTTTCATCAATTCAACACAAACCAAGACATCTTTCATGCTTTGTGGGCGAGATAAATAATTAAATGATGATGCAATTAGCATATTCATGCATCTTGCAAGACGGTCTAGTTTATACAGAAATTGTTCAATAAACAATTGATGTTCCCACTTAAGCACTGAATTAAATTTTTGGTAATTTAAAAACCATTGAGGGAAAGATTTTTGATTATTTATAACTATTTATAACCATCCCATTATGATATTTGACTGAAAGCCATAGCTTGATAATTAATCCCTTGGGCGATGTGCGCAGCCCAATAGTAAGAGTCGTGCCAGCCATGGCAAGGGTGGAGTCCGGACAAGCATGTTGCAAGATTGACTTTAATATTATAAGTGACCTTGAGAAAGACTATAAAGTATATTATGTGCTGAACATGGCCTTTAAAAAATAAGAAATAGAATGGAAGTTTAATAATTAACAAGGGACAAAATTGTCACAAAACCAGGTTTTCATTGTGAAAAAAAAATCTGATAAAGGGAGAAAACTCAAACTGAACTTTTGAAATGAACAAACAAAATTAACCCCCTTTGTAAGTTTGTTTTTAAAAAAATCTATTTTTAGTCGTGGCGACCTTGACATTGGAGATATTGACGTGATTCTTTCGTGCAAAATACCGTCCCATGATGGTGAACAAATGTGCCAAATGATTTTAAAATCTAACAATGAATGACATAGTTATGGCCAGGACAAGCTCATTTATGGCCATTTTTGACCTTTGAACTCAAAGTGTGACCTTGACCTTGGAGATATCGACGTAATTATTTCGCGCGACACACCGTCCAATGATGGTGAGCAAATGTGCCAAATGATTTTAAAATCTGACAATGAACGACATAGTTATGGCCCGGACAAGCTTGTTCCGCCCGCCCGCCAGCCAGCCAGCCCGCCCGCATTCGCCAATCTAATAACCAGTTTTTTCCTTCGGAAAACCTGGTTAAAAAAGAGATATTCCAAGACAGCTTACTCTTAAGTACTATTCCACATTGAACGTATAATGTATGAATGTCAATCACATAAAACAGAAAGACCACACAAAAATGTTAGAAGTTTAATATCTGTAGTACTTACATGCTAAACATACACTACAGGATAAACATTTACTAATTAAAACAAGAAATGTGACCATGAATACTGACAATAGGATTGTTAGACCCTGTTTTTGCTCTAGTGTACTGGTAGTACACTGTGTTACTAAATAACAAATCCAGAGGGTCTCCTTTGTTAAACCAATTTGTGTTACATATTTCATGAAAAGTGGAGTTGCATCTTAGCATTGTTATAAGAAATATTTGTGTAAATTATAACTTGTAAATCAACATGATATAAATCAACTTTTCTTTAATTTCTTTGATGTTTCAGAAGATTTCATAGCTTGAAATTCCTGCAGTTTAATTTGTAGGCTTTCAAGCTGGGCCTCAGTCTGCAAATCTTGAATCATTTCATCAAGGGCCTGGCCTCCGGACAAGAAGTCTGCGACACCCTTCACTTGCTTGCCCAGCCTGTGGTCAGTCACTGTGTCATGATTGAATGTGTATGTTCGTATCCTTCCTGACCGCTCTTTATCCCCCACTTGTATTTTCCGTTGACTTGTAGTAATAGATGTCTGTGCAGCAAGCTCCCTTTGCAGAATTCTGGACAAAAGATATGCTAAGCTATAAAAAAACAGCATCAAATAACCATGCAGACCTTAAGCACTTTGAATTAATCACTTAATATAAGGAAGAAAAACCCATGAATTTTCTTGACTAAAACGTATGGCTCATCAATAAGTAAAATACACAGCCCTAGAAGCCCCCCCCCCATTACTCACAAGTTGCATGTAACTTCTACTTAAAAAAACTTCTATTGCAATACAGTACCTACTGTTGATTGAAGACTTTTAAAGTATTAAAATGAAGATAACACACACTCTTGAAAAATGACTTGTATATTGTCCAAACAAAATCCTTGATTTGTGAGAAAGAAAATCACTAGCAAACAGATGCATGATCATGTAAAGTATAAATGTAATCTTGGTAAAATTGTTTCTTTTAATGGGGAAGCAATTTCCGAATTATTGGAAAATGATCACTGAGTATGCATTGAACCATTGTGATTCTGCATATTCATAGTAATGGCATAAAGCAACACATTTATGTGTGCTTTGTACTTTTTAATTCAACAACACTATTGCTGGGTAGATCCTTACTCATTCTGATAATACCTGATTGATTACCTAGACCGGAGCATAGCAAGAGCCAGCTTCATGTATACTTGATTGATAACCTGGACCGCAACATAGCAAGAGCCAGCTTCTTGTATACTTGATTGATTACCTAGACCGCAGCATAGCAAGAACCAGATTCATGTTTGATTACCTAGACCGCAGCATAGCAAGAGCCAGCTTCTTGTATACTTGATTGATTACCTAGACCACAGCATAGCAAGAGCCAGATTCATGTTTGATTACCTAGACCGCAGCATAGCAAGAGCCAGCTTCATGTATACGTGATTGATTACCTATACTGCGGCATAGCAAGAGCCGAGATTCATGTTTGATTACCTAGACCGCAGCATAGCAAGAGCCAGCTTCTTGTATACTTAATTGATTACCTATACTGCGGCATAGCAAGAGCCAGATTCATGTTTGATTACCTAGACCGCAGCATGGCAAGAGCCAGATTCATGTTTGATTACCTTGACCGCAGCATAGCAAGAGCCAGCTTCTTGTTTCTGATCTGAGAACGGTCCGCCTGACACTCAACAACAAGTCCTGAAATAACAAGATTCAAGAAACCGTGAGCAACAATTCAATCAATATAATGCTCCTATTTGACACCTGGCAACAATTCATGCAATAACAAGGTAATGTCTTACAATATCGGAAAAAACAAGCGCATATTTGAAACTTGGCAACAATAACCTGCACAAACAAGCTCTTGTCTTACACTTCACAGTAATACCTGCACTAACAAGCTCCTGTCTAACACTTCACAGCAATACCTGCACTAACAAGCTCCTGTCTGACACTTCACAGCAATACCTGCACTAACAAGCTCCTGTCTAACACTTCAAAGCAATATCTGCACTAACAAGCTCCTGTCTAACACTTCACAGCAATACATGCACTAACAAGCTCCTGTCTTACACTTGACAGCAATATCTGCAATAACAACCTCCTGTATTACACTTGAGAACAAAACTTGCAATAACAAACTCCTGTCTGATACTTGGAAGTAATACCTGCAATAACAAGCTCCTGTCTTACACTTGACAACAATACCTGCAATTACAAGCTTCTGTCAAACACTTGACAACAATACCTGCAATAACAAGCTCCTGTCTGACACTTGGAATTAATACCTGAAATAACAAGCTCCTGTGTTACACATGACAAAAATATCTACAATAACAAGGTTCTGTCTTCACTTGACAACAATATCTGCAATAACAAGCTCCATTACACTTGACACCAATACCTGCAAAAACAAGAGCTTGTCATAGTAGTGCCAAATCTTCCGCCGAAATGTGTTTGCCTGTATGACAACTTTTGTTTTAGAGAGTAGAATAATATTTGTAAGACATGGCACCTGTGTCATCTTTTTATATTTCAAGGATCAATTAGTTATAGAGTGTTGAAGTTATGCTGTAGAGAAAAAATATATGGAAATGAAAGAAAGGGAGTAAATTAAAAAAGAAGACTATAAACAGTTACTGTTCTTAATCACTGTATTTTTCCTTAAACTCATCTATTCATTTTACAGTGAATACTTCAGTGTTCAAATTAAAATATTATTGCAAAATCAGATACAGGGAGATATAAACAAGAGCTGTCAGAGGACAGCGCGCTCGACTATTCGAGTGCTTGACAGTATAACGTAAGCCATCATGGGGTAATTGTTCAAATTATAATATAATATTATTTAATTATTCAAAAAGGTCAAGGTTATAGTTCAGGTTTATTTTCCCAAATCTATTGAACATTTGTAAAGACATAAAACAAACTAAATAGATTTTATTTCAAGTTTGATAGCAATAGCTTGGGTGGGAAGTTTGGATGGTCTTTCAAAAATAAAGTAAATAAATAAAAAAGGAAAAAAATATTTATTTTTTTATATTTTTTTTTTTTGGGGGGGGGGGGGGTTGAGAGGGGGGTATAATGTGGGGTGTGGTCATTTATTAGATGATCTTTCAAAAATATAAAAAGGAAAAAAAATTGGGGGGGAGGGGGGGGGCAGGGATTCTGGGTTGGGGCGTGGGGTATTGTTTGGGTGGAATCCATTGTGGTATTCAGGTAAGTGTTGTTTTGTCAAAGTATTGATAAAATCTGATCATAAATAAAGAAGTAATGGCAATGTAACTAAAGTAATATGCATATTGTAAATGGAAAAGGGCCATAATTCTTACAAAATGCTTGATACAGTTGTCTGCTCTTGTTTATAGATTGGGGTCATGTTGGTAAAGAAGTTTGCAAAATATGAAAGCAATATGTCAAGGGACATTGAAAATATTTGAACAGGTACGCAAACTTTAACATAGATTCATCAATAATATGCATATTCTAAGTGAAAAAGGGCCATAATTCTTACAAAATGCTTGAAACAGTTGTATGCTCTTGTTTATAGGCTGGGGTCATGTTGGTAAAGAAGTTTGCAAAATATGAAAGCAATATGTCAAGGGACATTAAAAATATTTGAGGTGGTACGCAAACTTTAACATAGATTTATCAATAATATGCATATTCTAAGTAAAAAAAGGGCCATAATTCTTACAAAATGCTTGATACAGTTGTCTGCTCTTGTTTATAGATTGGGGTCATGTTGGTTAAGAAGTTTGCAAAATATGAAAGCAATATGTCAAGGGACAATGAAAATATTAGAGGTGGTATGCAAACTTTAACATAGATTAATCAATAATATGCATATTGTTAGTGAAAAAAGGGCCATAATTTTTACAAAATGCTTGATACAGTTGTCTGCTCTTGTTTATAGGTTGGGGTCATGTTGGTAAAGAAGTATGCAAAATATTAAAGCAATATGTCAAGGGACAATGAAAATATTTGGGGTGGTAGGCAAACTTTAACATTTGCACGCTAACACTAACGGGAACGCTAACGCCGACGCTGGGGCGAGTAGGATAGCTCCACTATATATATTTCATATATAATAGTTGTGTTAAAAAAAATGAAAATCTAAATTATTTACTATAAAATTAGGTTAAATATACTTTAAAATTATAAATAAATAAAATATAAATAAATAATATTTTAAAAAAATAAAGGGAGATAATTCAAAAACTATGGTGGAAAGAGTCATGGTTCATGTTCACTGCACTTCTCCTAGTTGCCATCTGTTTATATTTCTAGTTTCAAGTAAATCCCTTCAATAGATTTTGAGTTATACTCGGGACAAAAATTTACTTTAAAATTAAATAAAGGGAGATAATTCAAAAACTAAGGTAGATAGAGTTATGGTTCTTAGTCACTGCACTTCTCCGACTTTACATCTGTTTATATTTAAAGTTTCAAGTAAATCCCTTCAGTAGATTTAGAATTATGCTCCGGGAAAAAATAACTTATTAAATAAAGTGATATAATTCAAAAACTAAGGTAGATAGAGTTATGGTTATTAGTCACTGCACTTCTCATACTTGCCATCTGTTTATAATTCAAGTTTCAAGTAAATCCCTTAAGTAGATTTAGAGTTATGCTTCGGACAAAAATTAACTTTAAAATTATATAAAAGGGGAGATAATTCAAAAACTAAGGTATATAGAGTTGTGATTCTTGGTCACTGCACTTCACCTAGTTGCCATCTGTATATATTTGAAGTTTCAAGTAAATCCCTTTAGTTTATTTAGAGTTATGCTCCGGACAAAAATTTACTTTAAAGTTATATAAAAGGGGAGATAATTCAAAAACTAAGGTAGATAGAGTTATGGTTCTTGGCCACTGCACTTCCCCTACTTGCCATCTGTTTATATTTCAAGTTTCAAGTAGATTTAGAGTAATGCTCCGGACAAAAATTTACTTTGAAATTAAATAAAGTGAGATAATTCAAAAACTAAGGTAGGTAGAGTTATGGTTCTTAGTCACTGCACTTCGCCTACTTGCCATCTGTTTATATTTCAAGTTTCAAGTAAATCCCTTCAGTAGATGTAGAGTTATGCTCTGGACAAAGTTTCGGACAGAAAGACGAAAAAGATGCAAAGATGGACAGACAGGACCAATTTCTATATCCCATCAAAAAAAATTGGCGGTGATAACAAGCTCCTGTCTGACACTTGAGAGTAATACCTGCAATAACAAGCTCATGTCTTACACTTGGCAACAATATCTGCAATAACAAGCTACTGTCTTATATCTGCAATAACAAGCTCCTGTCTTACACTTGACAACAATACCTGCAATAACATGCTCCTGTATTACACTTGAAAACAACAGCGGCAATAACAAGCTCCTGTCAAACACTTGACAGAAATATCTGCAATAACAAGCTCCTGTCTTACACTTGACAACAACACTTGGAATTACAAGCTCCTGTCAAACACTTGGCAACAATATCTGCAATAACAAGCTGCTGTCAAACACTTGACAACAATAACTGCAATAACAAGCTCCTATCTGACACTTTGCAACAATATTTGCAATAACTAGCTCCTATATGAAACTTTGCAACCATATATGCAATAACAAGCTCCTATCTGACACTTTGCAATATCTGCAACCAGAACAGTCAAGAAAAGAGGTTAGTTAAGAGTACACTCTCAGATTTAAAAGCGCATGTGGTTACAGCTTATGAGACATTTGGTCCAAAACACCGTGGTAATTCTGTGTCTGAAAAACAAATAACATCATATAACAAGAGATGTGTTTGTCAGAAACACAATGCCCCCTATTGCTCCGCTTTGAAATAAAATGTCAATATATCATTTGGCAGGTTTAGAAACTATCTCCCTTTTAAAGCTTATTACTTCCCTTGGATTGTATTTTTTTGACTTTTGACCTTAAATGATGACCTTGACCTTTCACCACTAAAAATGTGCAGCTTCATGAGATACACATGTATGCCAAATATCAAGTTGCTATCTTCAATATTCAAAAAGTTATGACCAAACTTTAAGAAAGATTAAAGTTTTAGGAAAGAACAAGAGCTGTGTTCGTGAAACACAATGCGCCCTACTGTGCCGCTTTGAAGCCATATATTTTACCTTTGACCTTGAAGGATGACCTTGACCTTTCACCACTCAAAATGTGCAGCTCCATGAGATACGCATGCATGCCAAATATGGAGTTGTTATCTTTAATATTGCAAAATCTGACCTTTGTCCTTGACCTTAAAGGATGACCTTGACCTTTCACCACTCAAAATGTGCAGCTCCATGAGATACACATGCATGCCAAATATCAAGTTGCTATCTTCAATATTGCAAACTTTTGACCTTTGACCATGACCTTGAAGGATGATGACCTTGACTTTGACCTTTCACCACTCAAAATGTGCAGCTCTATGTGATACACATGCATGCCAAATATCGAGTTGATATCTTCAATATTGCAAAATTTGACCTTTGAATTTGACCTTGAAGGATGACCTTGACCTTTCACCATTCAAAATGTGCAGCTCTATGAGATACGCATGAATGCCAAATATCAAGTTGCTATCTTCAATATTGCAAAATTTGACCTTTGACCTTGCTGGATGACCTTGACCTTTCACAACTCAAAATGTGCAGCTCCATGAGATACACATGCATGCCAAATATCAAGTAACTATCTTCAATATTGCAAAATTTGACCTTTGACCTTGACCTTTCACCTTGAAGGATGACCTTCACCTTAACCTTTCACCACTCAAAATATGCAGCTCTATGAGATACACATGCATGCCAAATATCAAGTTGCTATCTTCAATATTGCAAAAGTTATGGGCAATGTTAAAGTTTTAGGACGGACGGATGGACGGACGGACTTACGGACGAACAGACAGACTGACAAACGGACAGTTCAAAAACTATATGCCACCCTTCAGGTAAAAAAGTTATGGCGAAAGTTAAAGTTTTTGGATGGACGGAAAGATGCCATATATTTGACCTTTGACCTTAAAGGATGACCTTCACATTTCACCACTCAAAATGTTCAGCTCCATGAGATACACATGCATGCCAAATATCAAGTTGCTATCTTGAATATTGAAAAAGTTATGGCAAATGTTAAAGTTTTCGGACAGACGTCATATATTTATATTTGACATTTGACCTTGAAGGATGACCTTCACCTTCACCTTTCACCACTTAAAATGTGCAGCTCCATGAGATGCACATGTATGCAAAATATCAAGTTGATATGATCAATTATGAAAAAGTTATGGCCATTAAAGTTTTTGGACGGACGGACAGACTGACATACTGACGGAAGTACAACTGCTATATGCAATCCTACTGGGGGAATAAAAATACAAAGATCTTTTATCATAAAGGATGATCTTGACCTTGACTTTTCACCACTCAAAATGTGCAGCTCCATGAGATACACATGCATTCCAAATATTAAGTTGCTATCTTCAATATTGCAAAAGTTATCAAACTTTAACCAAGGTTAAAGTTTTGGGACAGAATGACAGAGTTGCCAAAACCAATATGCCCCCAATCATTCGATCCGGGGGCATACAAAATATTTCTATCGGGTTGATTGAGAGGGTTTGAAAATAGACCTTTGAAACAAAATAACTTATTATCCACGATCTGTCAATAAACATGTATAAATAGTTACAAACAATAATTTACAATGTGAATTGATAACCACTTAATTGGTTGGAAAAATAATTTCTGAGAATAATTAATGTCCTCCCCAAAAAGAGCTCATCTCATTAAGAAATATAAGGTGTATTTTTTATCAAAATTGTCAGCAACTTAATGACAAATAATTTTGAGTAAAAACTATTTGTTACAAAAAGCTTGTAGTGAGAACTAATCAATCTGAAATCTTATCTGTTGCCATGAGCTCAGCAATAACAAGGTAATATCTGACACTTGACAACAATATCTGCAATAATGAAGTTATTTCTGAAACTGGCTACAATATCTGCAATATCAAGCTTCTGTCTGACACTTGGCAACAAAATCTGCAATAACAAGCTCCTATCTGACACTTGGCATCAATATTTTAAATAACTAGTTCCTTTCTAACACTGCAATAGTATCTGCAATAAGAAGGTTATTTCTGACACTGCCACAATATCTGCAATAACAAGGTACTTTCTGACACTTGGTAACAATTTCTGTAATAACAAGGAATTTTCTGACACTTGGCAACAATATCTGCAAAAACAAGCTTCTCTCTGACACATAGCAACAATACCTGCAATAACAAGCTCTTATTCGACCTACACATTTATATCTGCAAAAATAAGGTTATTTCTGACACTTTGCAACAATATCTGCAATAACAAAGTAATTTCTGACACTTGACAACAGCATCTGCAATAACAAGGTAATTCTAACACTCAGCAATAACAAGCTCTTATCTACCACTTGGTAGCAATAATGGTAATAACATGCTTTTATCTGACACTTGGCAATTATATCTTCAATAACAAGCTCCAATTTGACACTTGGCAACAGTATTTGTGATAACAATGTAATGTGTGACACATTGAAACAATACCTGCAATAACAATTTCATAATGTCTGACACTTTGCAACAATATCTGCAATACAAAGATAATTTCTGACACTTGGCAATAATATCAGAAATAACAACTCCTATCTGACACTTCGCAACAATTATCTGCAATAACAAGGTAATATCTGACTTTGCAACAATATCAGTGATAACAAGTGTATAATGCCAGACACTTTGCAACGCTAACTGCAATAACAATCTAATCTCTTACACTTGAAAACAATAACTACAATAACAAGGTTATGTCTGACACTTGGCAACAATAAATGGAAAAAACAAGCTTATATCTTATACCTGGCAACAATACCTGCAATAACAAGCTCTGGTCTGACAAAAACTTACAACTTTCTACTAAGCTGAGCTTATAATAATCTATTTATGACTGACTTGCCCCTTAGCTTTGTCAGCCAATTCATCAAGGTAGATAAAAACGGTATCCGGAGAAGCGCCCCCCCGGAGAACTGCCCCCCGGAGAACTGCCCCCTTATTTTAAAGGTGGCGGAGAGGTGCCCCCCCATCAAATCGGTAGGGGCGGAGAACTGCCCCCCTGTCAGAATTTAGTAGGCGGATATCTGCCCCCCCATCAAATCTGTAGGGGCGGAGAACTGCCCCCCCGGTGTCATATTAGTTATTAGTTACGTAGTGAAAACAATACTTACGGGTAATTTTACGTTATCGCCGTACACATTTTATCCGGTAACAATTTAATTTCATTGCAAGTATATTACCATTTATCGAACTGAATAACACAAATTGTCTAGAGGCATATGATAATACTGTTTAATGCCCTTGGTACGCATCTGCACCACTCACTATACATGAATGCCTTGTAAAAGTCGTGTTTTAATAAGAGCGCGAAACATAGTCGAGATCCACACAGGAAACGCGTGCGTGTTAATACTGGCAATGTGTTGCAACTAAATATAGACGTGCAACTCGGTACTTATGGAGGAAAAGTTACATCGGAATTAATTCACAGTATAAAGATAGTACTGACCCATGGAAAAAAACGTAAATTGACATATAAAAAAGTAAATTAATAGGCAAGGCAAAGGCAATAATTTAGCCGACTTGAAGAAAAAAGTGAAGTGAAGTTGAATTTATAAGCAATTTATTTATGTTGTTTAGTTAATTCATGTTCATGTGACATACAAAATAACATACATAAATACACACATTACATGCAGACATACATTCACAGTTACAATCATACATACATACATTCAGACATACATTTAAAAAATAAATACATGCTTACATAAACGTTCAAAACATACATTCATACATACATACATAAATACACACATTACATGCATACATACATTCACAGTTACAATCATGCATACATACATAATTGATGCAATGGTTATAGTGATAATCGTGTGATTTCAGTGGGAACATGATAGAAAACATAACAAAAAAACAGAGTGAATTCGACTCAACTCTAAAATCCACGAGTAACTTGCAAAGTCGCGAGAATTCAGTGATCCAGCACGAACATAAATTACAGGCTGAAATAACGGACCTCAAGTGCAGGAGTATGCGGGACAATTTGTTGTTTTTCAAGATACCTGAGGAGCAAGAAGAACAGTGCGACAAAAAAATCTTGGAATTCATCGAAACAAAGCTTCACGTGCAAAACGCCCAAACCGAAATCAAGTTGCACAGGGCACATCGGATAGGCCGATACCAGCCAAATAAAGTGCGGCCAATTGTTGCGAAATTCGCATACTACCCGGACAAGGAGAGGGTTCGCAGGGAGTCAAGGGAACTAAAAGGTACCCCTTTCGGAATATCCGAGCAATATCCACAGGAAGTTATGGAGGCCCGACGAAGGCTAGTACCCATCATGAAAAAGGCAAGATCCGAGGGTAAGGAGGCGTATCTCAGGATTGACAAACTGTATATAAACAAGCAAGTGTATAAAGAATAGGACGTTAGTGAGGGTGTCATTAAAATTGTCACATGGAATGTGGAAGGACTAACAGCGTTTAAATGCTCTGATAGTAAGTTTTCATCTTTTCTTAACTGTCACGATATTATATGTCTTACTGAAACTTGGACAAATAAAGACTCTACCTTAGACCTAAAAGGCTATAGTAAGCCTATTCACTCATACAGACGATTACAACACCGTAGAGCGAAGCGCTCGAGTGGTGGTATTGTGATTTACATTAAAGACTATATTCGTAAAGGTGTTACATTAGTAAAAAATGACATTGATTGCATTGTTTGGCTTAAATTAGATAAAATGTTTTTTAATATTGAATCAGATGTATATTTATGTGTTATATATATTGCACCTGAAAATTCCCCTGTCCACTCTTTGTATACTTATGATATTTTTGAAACTATTGAATTAGATATTAATTTTTATCAAACCAAAGGAAAGGTATTTTTAACTGGAGACACAAACTCGCGAACGGGAAATAAAGCCGATTACATCGAAAATGATAGGTATATAAGCGATACCGATTTTGATACTGTCCCAGATATTGAAACCTTAATCCCACGCTCAACTTGTGACCTTACTACGAATCGATTTGGAGACAACCTGTTAGATATTTGTAAAGCGACTAATATTCGTATCGTGAACGGACGTTTACATAACGATCAAAATATAGGTAAAATAACGTGCTATACACATAATGGTGAAAGCTTAGTTGATTATTTATTAACTGCGCACACCAATTTTACGGACATTTTAGATTTTACCGTTAACGATTTCACGGAATTCTCGAACCATGCGCCGCTGACATTTGCTCTCCGCACGAATAACGCTGTTTCAACTAGTAATATTAATCCGATTGTTTATTTTAAATGGAAACCCGAGAACAAATGCGACTTTCTTCGTGATGTTTCGTGCGATGTACATAATCTGGAACACATGTTATTATCACAAATTGATTCAAACTCTGATCCGGATATCCTAGTGGGAGAATTTTCGAACTACTTAAATTCTAAAGGAGAAAAGTATTTTAAGCGCAATATAAATCTTGAAAGTAAAGGGTTTATAGATAATGATAAAAATAAACAAAAGTGGTTTAACGAAGAATGTAAAACCAAACAATCTCAATGTACCAGAGCTATATACGAGTTTAATCTTAACAAAAACGAGCGTACACGAGAACAAATGATTGCATCGAAAAAGGATTATAAGTATACTTGTAGAAAAACTAAATTAAAGTACAACACTGATCTAAGCAAGCATATGAACACTATGAGAAGGAAATCACCCCGTGAGTTTTGGAAATTATTTAAACGTAAAACTACATCACAAAACGCAAATACGATACCGTTAATCGAATTCCACGATTATTTCAGTAAATTAGCGGACGAAGGTGACCTAAATATAAACTCGTTTGATTCCGATACTTTTTTACATGAATTTGACAATAGGTTAAACACAGAACCCTCCTACCCCGAACTCGATAATCCTATATCGACAGAAGAAATTATAAGGGCAACCAAACGGTTGAAAAACAATAAAGCTCATGCGCATGACAATATTATATATGAATATTTTACTGAAACAATCGATGTAATCGTCAGGCCGTTAGAAATATTGTTTAACTACATACTTGATAAAAAGCGTTTTCCGCGCAGCTGGTCATCTGGTATTATAATACCAATTCATAAACGTGGGGACATATCAGATCCAAATAACTATCGGGGAATTACTTTAATAAGTTGTTTTGCGAAATTGTTTACAAGCATATTAAATGAACGGCTTAAACAATGGGCAGAAACGAATGACATTCTAACGGATGCACAATTCGGCTTTAAACCAAACTGTAGCACGGTCGATGCAATATTTATTCTTAATGCACTTATAGAAAAACAGTTTCAGAATAAAGGTAAGCTATACTGTTGTTATATTGACTACCGGAAAGCATATGACGTCATCAATCGCGGCCAATTATGGAGTAAGATGATTAATGTGGGCATCGACGGTAAACTATTAACACTTATTCGATCCATGTACGATGAAGTGAAATTACAGGTTAAACACATGGGTAAATTATCAGACGTATTTAATAGTAACGTCGGCTTATTTCAGGGGGAGATAACCTCGCCCATATTGTTTTCCCTCTTTATTAACGACATCGAATTCGGTTTGCAAAATGGATTAAACGCCGGAATTACCCTAGATCAAATATCGATATATCTATTATTATTCGCTGACGACGCGGCTTTATTTTCTGAAACACCGGAGGGTCTTCAAGAATCATTAAACAATTTAGAAACCTACTGCGATAAGTGGAATTTAACGGTAAACATTGAAAAAACAAAGGTCATGGTATTCCGAAAAGGTGGCACAATTAGTAAAACATTAATATGGACATATAAAGGTCAAGAAATAGAAATTGTTAACAATTTTAATTACCTTGGAATTGTCATGTCAAGCGGTGGATCTTTTGCGTCCGCAACAAATACATTGTATGGCAAAGCTTTAAAAGCGATGCATTCTTTGTTCACTCTCACAAAAGACATGAACGTACCTATACATATCATGTTAAATTTATTTAACGCATATGTATCATCAATTTTAAACTATAACTGTGAGGTATGGGGATTTATGAAAGCGGAAAACATAGAGCGCGTCCATCGTAAATTTTGTAAAAGAATATTGAATGTTAAGATGTCAACAAACTCATTATCGCTATATGCCGAAGTTGGTCGATTCCCCTTGTATTTAGACAGATATGTCAGGATCGTGAAATACTTTTTGAAATTATATACTGTTAAAGAGGGTAATTGTATTCTTAAACACATTTTATTATCACAGAGATTAGAAATTGAACGCAAAAATAACACAAACAATTGGTCATCGAAAGTAAGGAATATTCTAAACCAAACCGGTTTTAACGATGTATGGCTATTCCCCGAATCTGTGAACTCTAATCAATTAATACCGCTACTTAAAACCAGATTACGAGACCAGTATATCACTAACTGGAATACAAGTGTCACATCATCTAGTTCAATGATTTTATATAAAGAATTGAAACCAATATTCGAAAGATCTGCGTATCTTGATATTGTTGAAAATAAAAAACATAGGAATATTATTGCTAAATTACGTTTGTCGTCTCACAAATTATTAATTGAAACGGGTAGACACCAGAACATTGTCAGAGATCAACGCAAATGTGTTTTATGCAACCTCAATGATATCGAGGATGAATATCACTTTGTTATTAAATGTCCTTATTATGCCGATATTAGGAATACATTAATTCCAAAGTATTACAGATCACGACCTAGTATGTTCAAGTTTATCGAACTACTTAATTGTTCAAACAAAATAGTGTTAAGAAAACTTGCCATTTTTTGTTTAAAATGCTTTAAGCTACGAGAAGATGTGCTATATGTGTAGTATAAATGATATATCTTCCACAAAGACATTAAGCTTAGAATAATGTTGTATTTGTAACAATTATTAAATTTCGTGTTAACATTACATGATCACTTTGTATTAACCCCATCCATGTGACATTCTCACTAAAACATGTTGTATGTCATTACTTTTTAAATTGATCTTTCCTCAAAAGGATGTATGTTTTGTATATAATTGTCACGCATGCTGTTATTGCATATGTATGTTTATGGCGATGAGCTGTATGCTTAAGCTAAAATAAAATATTCTGTTCTGTTCTGTTCTGATAATCGAAAGTCTACGTTGCATTTTATACATATTACGGCAACAGTTTGCATTTTGAGCAGATCATGTCGACATGCCAATCAAACAAAATCGGTAACAGTTGCTTTAATTAGCAGCTAATTAGGCAGACAGAGAACTTGTTACCGTTAGCGATCTTTTAATCTTTTAATTGGTAGACCGGACCGACCTTAATTGTTAAGAACTTGTTAGCTTTGAATAAAGCCGCATACGGGTTTATTATATTGAACCGTCCAAATCCGTAATTGGCGAAAACAAACAAATAAATTATTGTTTTCAGCTTGCATAAGGATGGATTAAATTGCATGCTAATTTTTTGTTTTTATTACGGGGAAAATATCAAATAATTCTGCCGCGAAAACTTTTTATTAGCAAAATGTTATTTGTTTTTCTTTGTTCACATTGACGAAAATCACGTGATTATCAAGATGGCGACGTCCAGGCCGAGGCAGGTATTTTTGCCGTTTTATAACTTTTATTACTTGTACAACTTTATATTACTTTTGAAATTTCACTCAATTTCCATACATAATAGCAAGAAAGTTACTGGCGTTATTGTCATTATAATACTCGCTTTATATATCGCTGCGAAATTTCTTTAATTAGGGGGCACTTCTCCGGGTCATCAATTCTGACAGGGGGGCAGTTCTCCGCCCCTTATTAATCAGCAGGGGGGCAGTTCTCCGCCCTATAAAAAAAAGTGAGGGGGCAGTTCTCCGCCCAGTGAAAAATCTTTGGGGGGGGCAGTTCTCCGGGGGGGCACTTATCCTAGAACCGATAAAAACATTTCTGAGTATGGCAGTTTAAGTTTCAATATCTTACCTCCTACAAAAATTACCTAATCAGATTGGCTTAGAGCGGTCACGTGCCCATGGAGTATTTTCCCTTGACCCCGAGTTATTTCCCTACAGACAGAGTAATCAAGTAGTCGGTTGAGATAAAATTGTTACACTGTTAGTAACTGATGGTGTAGGGGATATGCATGCACCCTCAGTAATTGAATACCATACTCAAGCTTAGCTCTTTTATGGTATGAAATTACTGAGGGTGTATATCCCATACACCCTCAGTTAGTAATTGTGTAACTAATAAAACACTGCTAGAATAGAGAATGATGTATGTGCGGGGTGTATATGAGATGCCCACCTGTAGGGATGTGCTTGATCCTAACAGCGCTATCTGTTGTGTTCACATGCTGGCCACCCGGACCACTGGACTTGCATGCTGTGATCTCCAGGTCACTTGGCTTCAGCTCCAAATCTATCTGCAAATATAGTCAAAGCTTTATTGGGACCTTTTTACTAGGGATGCAAGAGGTTACAAAAAAAATAAACAGTGAACCTTTTGCCGTAACCGGTTTACCAAAAACCTTAAGTAGTAAACATGTATGTGTTTAACAAGTCATACCGCTCGTACTCTATAGAAATGAAAGTAATTTGAGATTGCTTGCCTTGATAACTTATCAATTTCTTAATTAAAATGTTTTATAATATTTATTTAAATAAGTTTATAAATATATGCTTAATATTGTTTTGTTTATTCCTGCGTTACAGGAAACAAATCTAAGTTATAAGAACTGCAAAATGTTCAATTTTTTTGTCTAAACTAAAATTAACTTAATATAAAAATGTTTTTAAATAATTGCTAAACTACTACAACACTATCTCACAGTTCAAACAAATCAGCCAACATACATTTATATGCAGAACATGCACAAAACAACAGTGTTCATTTGATAAAGAAAATTAATTTGTCCACTAGCTTGTGGCTAATGGGGTTGGCAGTCTTGGTAACAAGATGACCTGTTTTCGAGAATACTCCCTTCAATGCCATATATGTCGATGGCAGGGACAAAAGCTTGCAAGCCACATGCCCACTTTTTGGGAAAGATTGTTTATTTTCATACCACTATGTCAAACCGGTCGCCATCGCTTTGAAAATTCACACGCATGCATGTTAACGCACTGTACTGCACAACTTTAAAGCAATTGCACAAAATTGAATTTAATCTGAACTATCAGAATAGCAAACAGTTTGGATCCTGATGAGACGCCATGTTCTGTGGCTTCTCATCTGGATCCAAACTGTTTGCAAAGGCCTACAAAATTCGGTTCCAGCACAGCGTACCTCTGAAGGTTGCTGCAGGATGGCCACTGTGATAGTGCTGGTGTGGATGCGACCAGCAGTCTCTGTGGCTGGCACACGCTTCACCCTGTGGACGCCCCCCTCATACTTCAGCAGTCTGTACACGCCCTGCCCACTCACACCTACACACGCCTTCCGGATGCCACGTATTCCCTCTGTAATTCCAACATGACCGGTATAGTTGTGATCGTTAATAACTTTTATTTTATCGCACACTACACCTAGTTTTCTTTACAATATATACATCAACATATTTTTACCTGAAATGTATGTAATTACCGGTAAGCTCTTGAGTATTTTCATTGGTTCTTTTTTTCATTTACAGACCAATTGTGTTATGTTATTTTCTGAAATGACATTGAAATGTCAAGTGGCATCAAGCACTATGAATACATTTACTGTTTTATCAAGTTGTTTAGGTAAATATGAATTTTCTTTGATCTTTTTTAAAGCATGTGATAAAAAAGTTTTCACACTCATTGCCATTGTATAGCATGACTTATTTAACTCATCCATGAAATTTGTTATTTAGGCCCCAAAACAGGGCCTTGACACCCATAACTCAATCCTTTGATAACATACTAAAGAAATCATTTAAAAACTTAATGTCACAGTGACCTTGACTGTTGAACTACTGATTCAAATTTCAATAGGGGTTCAAGGCCAATGCACGTGTAAAGTGTCAAGCCAATCAGTCAATTTGTTGACAAGTTATTTTATCAGAAACAAACTGGTCTACCGACAGACAGAACGACAGACAGACCGACAGACAGACTGAAATCCAGCAAAACAATATACCCCCTCTTTTTCAAAGGGGGGGGGGGGATAAATATTGAATGAAACAACATCTGGTATCAAATCATGTATATTTGCCATGATACTAACAATACTACATCAAAGCTCAATGCATCTGCAAACACCACCATTAAACCTTCAAAATTAAAGTCAAAGAACATGGCCTTGGAACAAACACTACATAGAGTTAGTATTGTATTCATTTTGCAAACCTGTTTTTTCTATGTTTTGCGCTGTGAATTCCCAGCCCCGAAGTTGTGCGTATCGCTCGTACATATCAAGGATCTCTTGTGCAAACAGCATGGACTCCTTTCCGCCGGCCCCACACTCCACCTCCAGGAACACATCATAGTCATCGTACGGACCTCGGGTATCTGGACTAACCAACCCTACCAGCTGAACAAACACATAGAACAGTTAACTATGGACTCACCAACCTTACCTGCTGAACTGCAAACATAGAACAGTTAACTATGGACTCACCAACCCTACCAGCTGAACTGCAAACATAGAACAGTTAACTATGCACTCACCCCCAATCAGCTGAATAGCAAAGATAGAACAGTTAACTATAGACTCATCAACCCTACCAGCTGAACTGCAAACATAGAACAGTTAACTATGGACTCACCAACTCTACCAGCTGAACTGCAAACATAGAACAGTTAACTATGGACTCACCCCCAATCAGCTGAATAGCAAAGATAGAACAGTTAACTATGGACTAAACAACCCTACCAGCTGAACAGCAAACATAAAAACGGTTAACTACGTAAATTTCCCAAAGTCTGTTTATCTGGCAAGCCTACAATCTCATAATCAAAAATATGTATCGAGCAGGCTTGCTGATAAGTCAAATGAAATCTACTTTACCTGTAACTCAAATGTGAAAATTTGGTCAAGGTATAATGAAGGTTAGATTATAGGGTTTCATAGAAAATGAATGGTGAATGGTGAAACAGTAAAATCTGCCTCAAACAGGAAAAGATGAAAGGACACACCAACCATATTATAATCACTGTATGTGAAACAAATTCCAAAGCTTCAAGTCTGTTTTAACTGTCACAGACTATTCATCCTCAAGTAAAACTGTTCATATTTATCGTTAAGAAAGCTCTTGACTTTTTGGTGTGATTTGGAGAAAAAACATTTTTTTTAAAGTTGTGTAGTAGATAAATAAAATACTGTGTTGATGTCATCGGTTGACCTATCCTTGAATTTAAGATCCCAACAAATTATTATGCCCAACATATCATTTTTATGACCAAATTTCTAGTGGCATGAAATACAAAAATATCAATCATAATCCACACACACTTCCAGCATTAGTTGAAAAATTCAAAACTTTTTCCATACAACCATTGAACAATTGTGTTTCATCAAGATTTCATAAGAACTTTGAAACCATGACAGAAAATCAAAAACTTGAATACAACTCAAATTGTGAATTGCATTAAGATGCCTTATTTAACATTTGATGCTAATCTAATAAGTAAATAATTTTGTTTATTTGAAAATTCAAGCCAATAATACTGGTATATTTTGGTGGTCATTTTCATAAACAGAGCATATAAGATCCAGTGTATCTTACATCATTTTCATATTGCTGGATGAGTTGCTTGCAGGTGTCAACTTCTTCAGTGGCCATGTCTTTTAAGCCTTCATCTGCAATCATGCACTATTCTATAGAAGGGTGAGCTGATGACAACAGTCATACAGAAATACATATTGTTGCAATAAAACATCATGAGTACAAGGAACTAGTCAAATTACTTGTATATTTCAATCATAACATAAGTTTTAATTTTATTATACAAACACATTTTTTCATTACATATAAACCCCTATGTACAGTGTATTTTATAAATCTAGGCTTTTTTTCCTTCTTAAATAATTGCCGTTTTGTCTCAAATTTTAATAAGTCTTTGACTAATTTTTTCAAAATTTCGAAAACTTTTTGACTTTTTTTTCACAATTTTGAAAAATGTGCGATTCATTTTTTCACAAAATGAGGGGGCCAAGGCCGCTTCGCATAGTTGGGGAACAAAACTGCAAACAAAACCATTTGGATGTACCTTTCACCATTTCCAATAGCCCCTCCAGCTCCCCATACTTGGCCAGGATCAGTTCATAACAGTCCACGAGCTTTTCAAGCTGGTATAACCGGTTTGCCTCTGATTTGAACAACTGACGTTCAGATTTCTGTTTACAGAGTTCTTCATATTCCTGGACTAAATGCTGTACATAATCACTAAACAGCTTATTCTTCAGAGTCATTTCTGCAAAGGAAGAAGGTAGTGTACTGTATCGTGATCTATTGCCTCCGTAAAGCACAATAAAGGAGGTAAGTAGGGTACTGGCCTTTGCAGAATTGTCTCCATGTAGCACACTGGCGGATGTAGGTAGTGTATTGTACCATGCAGTATTGGCTCTATTTAACACACTTAAGGAGCTTGTTAGTGTACTGCACGGTGTAGTATTTCCTCTATGTAGCACACTGGCATGTTTCCACTGCTGAAAGCAGTAAACTGGTCTAGGTCTTACAAGCTGTCTGCACCAATGAGAGCTCTCCTGCATCTTCTTGCAACATGACCAGCATGGTCTGCACTGTCGTATGAAGGTGGCCATCAGTCAGCAATCTGTTATATTATAAATACAAAACAGACAACAATTTACCATTTGATTTAATGACGACTACTTTGTTTGTAAAGGCAGACAGGTTCATAATTCATTCTTTTTTTGGGGAGATATATGTCTCCAAGGTCTTAAGGCATTGTACCAACAATTTCTCTAGCAGTTGTATTATCACTTTTTGTTGTCTTCTGCTTTTGCTTTAAATTAAAAGCAAAATGATCTAAAAAAACAATTTGTCACGAGCGCCAGATATTTATCAATTATTTATGATACAGCACTGATTCAATGTCTATTTTTGGCCAATTAAACTGCCTTTTCCATGCAGGGGGGTGGGGGCATGCCTACACTGGAGCTAACTGGGTTTAAGTGAGGTAAGTTGGAACATACTTCCAAGATAGTATCATTTTAATGATTTTTTCTTGAAGGAGTAGCAGATATTTTCACCAGGTAAGCCACTTTATATTTATATTTCTTTTAAATGCATATGCCCTTTTGGCTCTTTGGTGTATGTGCTATCCTCGTTTTTTTGTTTAAAGATTGTAGACGTCCAGAAAAAGTTATGGAAGAAAACCATCCACAAATCTGTTGTCTTTTTATGTGACATTCGAGACATAGGATGTACAAATATCATTTTCTCTTATAATTCACAGTATTGACCCATGCGTAGAGTAAAATATGAAATAAATCACAACCAATTAATTCTCCCGACGCTATTTCATCTCTCATAACTAATTAATTGCCAAAAAGATTGGTTTAAACCCCCTGTTTTGAACCGCCAGTGTCTCAGATATTTTCTTTGATTGCCACTTTGAAGGTAAATGGGCAAAGGCCTGATTTGTTCGATGCAAACAGGCTTCATTGGGGGAGGGAGCTTACTAGCTGAGGTCATCTAGAAACAAGAGGGCCTGAAAGGCCCAAAGTTGCTCACTCGAGATAACAAGATATTTTTGGGACAAATCTTCTGACCGAGTTTCATCAAGATCGAAAAATAAATGTGGCCTCTAGAGTGTTAACAAGGTTTTACTATAGCCATATAAGGAAAAATGCCCCACCCCCTGGCAGCCATGTTTTTCAACCAACCGGCATCATTTTTGAACTGTTCCAAGATATTATTGGGATGAATCTTCTGACCAAGCTTCATGAAGATCGGACAGTAAATGTGGCCACTAGAGTGTTAACAAGATTTTACTATAGCCATATCAGGAAAAATGCCATGCCCCTTGGAAGCCATGTTTTAAAGCAAACATAATTATTTTGGAACTCATCCAAGATATCATTGAGAACAATCTTCTGACCAAATTTCATGAAGATTGGACAATGAATGTGGCCTCGAGAGTGTTAACAAGGTTTTACTATAGCCATATAAGGAAAAATGCCCCGCCCCTGGTGGCCATGTTTTTAAAGCAACCAAAACCATTTTCGAACTCATCCAAGATATCATTGGGACAAATCTTCTGACCAAGTTTCATAATGATCGGCAAATAAATGTGAACTCTATAGTGTTAACAAGGTTTTACAACAGCATATAAGGAAAAATACCCCGCCCCCGTGGTGGCCATGTTTTTCAACCAACCGGCATCATTTTTTACCTCTTCCAATATATTATTGGGATGAATCTTCTGACTGAGTTTCATGAAGATCAGACAGTAAATGTGGCCTCTAGAGTGTTAACAAGATTATACTATAGCCATATAAGGAAAAATGCCCCGCCCCTTAGCAGCCATGTTTTTCAAGCAAACGTAATCATTTTCGAACTCATCCAAGATACCAATAAGACAAATCTTCTGACCATATTTCATGAAGATTGGAAATAAATGTGGCCTCTAGAGTGTTAACAAGGTTTTACAAAAGCCATATATAGCCTTATAAGGAAAAATGCCCCGCCCCCTGGTGGCCATGTTTTTAAAGAAACCAAAACAATTTTCGAACTCATCCAAGATATCATTGGGACAAATCTTCTGACCAAGTTTCATGAAGATCGGAAAATAAATGTGGCCTCTAGCGTGTTAACAAGGTTTTACTTTAGCCATATAAGGAAAAATGCCCAGCCCCCTGGCGGCCATGTTTTTCAACCAACCAGCATCATTTTCGAACTCGTCCAAGATATTATTGGGATGAATCTTCTGACCATGTTTCATGAAGATTGGACAATAAATGTTGCCTCTAGAGTGTTAACAAGATTTTACTATAGCCATATAAGGAAAAATGCCCTTCCCTTTGGCAGCCATGTTTTTCAAGCAAAGGTTACCATTTTTGAACTCATCTAAGATATTATTGGGACAAATCTTCTGAGCAAGTTTCATGAAGATCGGAAAATAAATGTGGCCTCTAGTGTTAACAAGGTTTTACTGAAGCCATATAAGGAAAAATACCCCGCCCCCTGGCGGCCATGTTTTTCAACCAACTGGCATCATTTTCGCACTCTTCCAAGATATTATTGGGATAAATCTTCTGACCAAGTTTCATGAAGATCAGACAATAAATGTGGCCTCTACAGTGTTAACAAGATTTTACTATAGCCATATATAGCCATATAAGGAAAAATGCCCCGCCCCTTGGCAGCCATGTTTTTCAAGCAAACGTAATCATTTTCGAACTCATCCAAGATATCATTGAGACCAATCTTCTGACCAAACTTCATGAAGATTGGACAATAAATGTGGCCTCTAGAGAGTTAACAAGGCAAATGTTGACGCCGCACAACGTACAATGTACAAAAGGCGATCACAAAAGCTCACCATGAGCACGAAGATGCTCAGGTGAGCTAAAAATGATTGAGAACAGGGACCAAAGAAGCCAAGAAAACATAAAGTGCCTTGGTATCTGAAAGCATTGGACCTTATTGAGACGAGTGTAGGACATTAGCCCTCTCGGACATAAGCGCCTAGGACAATAGCCCCTAGGACAAAAGCCCCCTAGGACATAAGCCCCCTAGGACATTTGCCCCTAAGGACAAAAGCACCTGAGGACGTAAGCTCTTACCTATTTTTAAATTCATTTTTTAGGCATTTAATATTATCTTTTTTTAAATGAAATGCAATTAAAAGGTAGAAAATGATATAAATATCAAGATGACATTATAAGATGTTTAGTAACAAACAGAGCACTTAGTGTATGTATATAAAACCATGTTTTACTTTCAATATGCAATTTTCATTGTATCTTGTAGTTAAAGAAGAAACAAAAATATGAACATCTTTCAAAGTGAAAAAATACTTCATAGTTAATTAATAAACCAACAATAGTAATAGTAAAATAGTAAAGAAATTGTTAAAAAAACACTAAAATTTAAGTGTGTGGTACAAGCTATATATTGAAAAATATATGTATGAGACTTCAACATATAAATTGTATGTATTTACATAAGAAATTAAACAAATGGAATAAAAGTACTTACTTTAAAAAAAGTTATGAACGTTTTAAAACACTTGAGGGCTAATGTCCGAGCGTTCACTTTTTTGAAGGGGATAATGTCCTAGGGGCTTATGTCCTAGGGACTACTGTCCTAGGGGCTAATGTCCGAGAGGGCTAATGTCCGTACCCCTATTGAGACATACATGCATGTACCAAACTGTATGGGCAAGTTTGATGGAGACATCTGTTTGACCGATTGAAATCAAGGCCATTTTAAGTTGAATTTTGAGGCGACTTGACTAGTTTTAATTTAATAATTTTAAAATATGCAACCCAAGAAAAATAAATAATTTATTGTTATGTTATTCTATGATAATATCTTGGCAAGTGGATGTCAAATTTTTAACTTATAATTAACTCTTTTTTTAAGTAACATGTGAATCTATCTATCTATACTGTCTTACTCCCCTTGCGGGTATTATTGACAGGAATCTTGTGGTAAACAATTTAATGAAAGAGACATCCGAAACAATTTACCCGAATAATGATTTGTTCAATTACCGATTTTCATGACCTTTTTTTGTTGTGAGACCGGAAAACAATAACAACTATTAGTGTTTCTTAACCTTATACATAAAATGACATCGAAACGTAAACCAGAAAACCAAATTCCATCTGAAGAAAGTGACCAATTGCTCATCAGACCACTGTTAGCATAATACAATTTTCCTTTAATTGTAGTTTTATAGATATCAAGTGCTTATTGTAATTTATTCATTTTGAATCAATTATTTTCTACAATGCAACATTTTTTCGTGGTTTAGACAATATGCGGTCGTTTCGTACTGAAGCGCTTCCTTCCTCTTGTCTTTTTCGCTCCCAAGTCGCTTCCACCCTCATCGATTCGACTTCCTAAATTTAAACTGATTTTCCTAATAGACTAAATACATATATCATAATAGGTGCTACCTAAAGCTTATTTGATAACTATGTTAAGTTAAAGTAATAAATTTTGACATTGTGTACAAAACATGGAAGGGAGAAAATTCACCCCCAGGAGACAATTCACCCCCTAGATAATTCACCCCTGCTCCCTGGACAATTCACCCCCCAGATATTTTTTGTTTTGTTTTGCTGTTTGTTTAGAATTTAATAATTACGAATATCTGTTTTCTAAGGATAGTTATTTGTATTCTATTTAATTTGTATAAAGTTCTAATAAAAGCAGGGCCCATAAAAGCATATTATTATTAAGATGTTCTCAGAATTCCTTTCTTTTTTTCCATAAAATTACTTGCAATTGAAACATAACTGTGCTTTTTATCTATTGATGTTTGTTTTTATTATTAACAATATCTTATTATTGTTTTTATGTCTTTAAATAATTAATTGTGTGTTTTTGTTTTATTTTATATTTGTAAAATGTGTATACATCAATAATAATGGTATTGGATACATTATTTGGAAATAATCCAATGTTTTTTATTTGATTAGATATGAGAGATTTCGAAATTTTCATAATATAACTATATTTATTTTTTAATGGGAAATATAATAATACAATATTTGTCACATATAAATCAGTCAACAAAGTAACAACACCTAAAAACAACCTTTTCACACCACTTAAGGTAACAATAAACAGATAATCTGTCAGGCATTCAGAACTGATGTGGTTACTGATTATCTAGTGGTAGATAAGGCTATTACTGATAGGGTTTGCTAAGAGATAAGGCTGTAGTATGGAATGAGTTAAGTGTCACAGAGTGTCTTACTAACACTGGAGACCTGGATTCAATCCCCAATTAGAGCTCAGGATTTGTATGCCCCCGGATTGAAAGAACGGGGGTATATTGTTCTTGGCCTGTCTGTCTGTCTGTCATTGTTTCAGTCAGTCAGTCATTGTATGTGTGTGTCACAAAACTTTAACCTTGGTTAAACTTTTCTAACGTTTGCAATATTGAAGATAGCAACTTCATATTTGGCATGCATGTGTATCTCATGGAGCTGCACATTTTGATTGGTGAAAAGTCAAGGTCATCCTTCAAGGTCAAAGGTCAAATATCATAGTATTTTTCTTTCCTTAAACTTTAACCTTCGTTGAAGTTTTATCATAACTTTTTTAATATTGAACATAGCAACTTGATATTTGGCATGCTTGTGTATGTCATGGAGCTGCATGTTTTGAGTGGTGAAAGGTTAAGGTCATCCTTCAAGGTCAAAGGTCAAAAAATAAATAATAAATAATTCATTTCTCCATTCAATCTCTTACTTACTTCTCGTGGAGCTGCACATTTTGAGTGGTGAAAGGTCAAGGTCATCCTTCAAGGTCAAAGGTCAAATATATGGCTTAAAAGCGGCGCAATAGGGGGCATTGTGTTTCTGACAAACACATCTCTTGTTCACTTAAATATTTATGAAAATCATTTTAGTTTGAAGAGCAGTAACTGCAATATATCACCATATAACAAAAATCATTACTCATTTGATATATAAATTTTACTTATCAACAGTAGTTATGATAACATATGTCAACACAGTAATTTTAGGGTGTGTGTAACAAAACTGTAAACACTTGTAAAGTCACATTTTAAGACACTGTTTTAATAATATTTAGGCCTATTTCCAAAATTGTTATGGTGTGTTGCACAACATGGATGCCATTGCAGGGCAGTTTTCCTTTTATGGCGATAGTAAAACTTAGTTAAAACTCTATCTGCAACATTTTTTGAAATTTGGTCAAATATTTGTCACTATGACTTCTCATATGAGTATGAAACTGGATGGCTTGAGTAAACAACCTTAAAAAAATTGGTCCATAGTTAAAAATTAAAAAGAAGCTTGTTAGCACTCTAGAAGTTGCATTTTTTGTCCAATCTTTTGTTCTAATTATCTCAGCTGGGTTCGAAAATGAAAATATACCTAGAAATTACATAGTTTTTGTTTCATAAAGTACCTGTATAATTTTAACTCCACCTTCTCAGAATAGTTAAGTTCCTTTAGATCTAAGTCATTGGCCATGTTGTTAATATTTGAATTTCCTATTTCATTAATAGCATTTCCGTATGTTTTCAGTGGAGCTGGGCAAGAGGTTGGTCGGTCATGTATTATGCTGGAATTCAAAGGGAAGAAAATTATGGTATAGTGTATTAAAGTAGTATTCAGTTATATTATCTGATATATGGAATATTTCAAAACTGTGTGAAAAATCTTTCTTTGAAAGAATATATCTGAAGCTTGCTCCAGTTCAATAATTGTGATTGCACAATTATGATGATGATTGTTTCTTCAAAACATAATGTTTAGTCTCACAATACATTTCATCTGTAAAATTAAACATTGAAGAGCAATCATAATTTTATTCTAGAATAATAAAAGAAGTGAAAGTTTAAAAAATATTGTTCTGCATGATTAAAGCCACACAACTTACATGTACTTGTCAAAGTAAATTTAAGTATAAATGAGGTAGAAATCCGTCGTTTTTGTGCTAAAAACTTAAAATAATTGCGTTTGTCGAAATGGACATTTACGTTTAGTTTCGGATTTAAAACTAAAAAAAAAAAAAAAATATTTGCTAACTAGGCTATAGATTTAAAACAATTGTGCACAATTGCATCTATATGTATTGATTAATAATAAACATGTATTTCATTTCAAGGTGTGTGGCTTTAAGTTAAAATATTTATTATTAACAATAATGCTATTTTACATGTACAGATAATGTGTTGACAAGATTGATGACATGTGTAGGCTGATGTTTATGTTGGGTTTGCAGCTAGGCTGTGAAATACATCAATGCTGGTAAATAACTTACTTTTCTATTAGCAGCTGGGCTGTGGCATACATCCACTCTGACATGTAACTATATTGTATTTGCAGCTGAACTGTGGTATACACCCAATATGACTAGAACTATCTTGTATTTGCAGCTGGACTGTGGCATACATGTACGCTCAATATGACTAGAACTATCTTGTATTTGCACCTGATCTGTGGCATACACGCAATATGACTAGAACTATCTTGTATTTGCAGCTGAACTGTGGTATACACCCAATATGACTAGAACTATCTTGTATTTGCAGCTGGACTGTGGCATACACCCAATATGACTAGAACTATCTTGTATTTGCAGCTGGACTGTGGCAAACACCCAATATGACTAGAACTATCTTGTATTTGCAGCTGAACTGTGGCATACACCCAATATGACATGTAACTATCTTGTATTTGCAGCTTAACTGTGGTATTCACCCAATATGACTAGAACTATCTTGTATTTGCAGCTGGACTGTGGCATACGTCCACTCTGACATGTAACTATCTTGTATTTGCAGCTGAACTGTGGCATTCACCCAATATGACTAGAGCTATCTTGTATTTGCAGCTGGACTGTGGCATACACCCAATATGACATATAACTAACTTGTATTTGCAGCTGGACTGTGGCATACACCCAATATGATTAGAACTATCTTGTATTTACAGCTGAACTGTGGCATACACCCAATATGACTAGAACTATCTTGTATTTACAGCTGAACTGTGGCATACACCCAATATGACATATAACTAACTTGTATTTGCAGCTGGACTGTGGCATACATCCACTCTGACATATAACTATCTTGTATTTGCAGCTGATCTGTGGCATACACCCAATATGACTAGAACTATCTTGTATTTGCAGCTGATCTGTGGCATACACCCAATATGACTAGAACTATCTTGTATTTGCAGCTGGACTGTGGCATACACCCAATATGACATATAACTAACTTGTATTTGCAGCTGGACTGTGGCATACATCCACTCTGACATGTAACTATATTGTATTTGCAGCTTAACTGTGGTATACACCCAATATGACTAGAACTATCTTGTATTTGCAGTTGAACTGTGGCATACACCCAATATGACTAGAACTATCTTGTATTTGCAGCTGGACTGTGGCATACACCCAATATGACATATAACTATCTTGTATTTGCAGCTGGACTGTGGCATACACCCAATATGACTAGAACTATCTTGTATTTGCAGCTGAACTGTGGCATACACCCAATATGACTAGAACTATCTTGTATTTGCAGCTGTTCTGTGGCATACAACCAATATGACATGTAACTATCTTGTTTTTGTAGCTGGACTGTGGCATACACCCAATATGACTAGAGCTATCTTGTATTTGCAGCTGGACTGTGGCATACACCCAATATGACTAGAACTATCTTGTATTTGCAGCTGGACTGTGGCATACACCCAATATGACTAGAACTATCTTGTATTTGCAGCTGGACTGTGGCATACATCCAGGACTCAATGGGTTTGCCTCGTTGCCCTTCCTTGACCTGGTGGACATAGAAGAGATAGACCTCCTGCTGGTCAGCCAGTACGTGCACATATTACTGTTTTGAGCTGTCATCCTCTTTATTCAAAATTATGTTTTTTTGACTAACATAATTTTGTTATACCAATCAAGCATGTCCTTTTATGCTTATTTATTAACCAGGTTTTCCAAAGGAAAAAACTGGTTATTAGATTGGCGAATGTCGGCTGGCAGGTGGGCGGGCGGAACAAGCTTGTCCGGGCCAAAACTTTGTAGTTCATTTTGAGTTTTTTAAATCATTTGGAACATTTGTTCACCATCATTAGACAGTGTGTCGCGCGAAAGAATTAGGTCGATTTCTCCAAGTTTAAGGTCACACTTTGAGTTGAAAGGTCAAAAATGGCCATAAATGAGCTTGTCCAGGCCATTTATATGTCATTCATTGTGAGATTTTAAAATCATTTCGCACATTTGCTCACCATCATAAGACGGTGTGTTGCTGGAAAGAATTACGTCAATGTCTCCAAGGTCAAGGTCACCACCACTCAAATAGATTGAATTTGAAACAAGGGGTGTAACTATGAACAATCCGTAACAATGCACATTTTGAGTTGTCTCCCTTTATCAGACTTTTTTCCAAATTGAAATCAAGGTGGCCACGAGTACAAATAGATTGAATTTGACACAAGGGTGGTAACAATGCTTATTTTGAATTGTCTTTCTTTATCAGACTTTTTTCCAATTGAAACCTGGTTTTGTAACAATTTTTGTCCCTTGTTATCTATGGATTGTCCACATAATGAAGCAATCTGTACTGCTTTTAACCCTGTGCTCTAAGCAAATAAGTAAGTGTTAGTTTGTGAACATCTATGGTGTATATTTGTTGTAGATTGTAGTACCATGGTGTTGTATATGTGTTGCAGGTTACAGTGTTGTGGCTATGGATACGGTTACAGTTCTATGGAAGTGTATGTGTTGTACAGAATACTGTACTGTGCTTATGTATGTGCATTGCTGGTTGCAGTACTGTAATGTAGTGCTATGTATGTGCATTGCTGGTTGCAGTACTGTAATGTAGTGCTATATGTGTGTGATGCTGGTTGCAGTAGTTTGGTAATGTATGTGTGCTGCATGTTACAATGATGTGTTGATGTATGTGTGCTGCATGTTACAATGCTGGGGTGATATATGTGTGTTGAAGGTTACAATGCTGGGGTGATGTAGGGGTTTAGAAGGTTACAATGCTGGGGTGATACGCGTGTGTTAAGATTTACAATGCTAGGATAATGTATGTGTGTTGCTGGTTTTAGCTTCCACCTGGACCACTGTGGGGGCCTGCCCTACCTACTGGAGAAAACAGGCTTCAAGGGACGCTGCTTCATGACTCATGCCTCCAAGGCCATTTACCGCTGGCTCCTCTCAGACTATGTCAAAGTCAGGTGCGTACCACCCAGTAGAGCTACGTTCTCTCATCAAAAGGTGCACCCAGTCTTTTTAAATGTCTATGATCCCAACTCAAACCTCTTTCAAGGACACAGTTTTTGAATGATTAGCAAGATATAGAATAATGCTTTAAGGTGAAGATCTAAGAAAAGCAGTTGTATAGGTATTTGTATTTTTGCAGTTGAGTACTTTGTGGACAATTGATGTATAAACAAATAATAACAAATCAAAGATTTCAAAGCGGTTGTTGTGCACACTTCATGATACAAATATCAGATCATCATGATATTGGATTAATCGTCATGGCAAGATTAACATATATTTACCAATATTCTCTGTAAAGTTTATTTTTGACTCTATAATTTTTTTTTTTTTGTTTGTTTTTAGCTCGACTATTATATATGAAATATATGTAGTGGAGCTATCCTACTCACCCCGGCGTCAGCTTTGCCGTTGCCGTTCCAGTGTCCGTTTGCGTGCAAATGTTAAAGTTTGCGTACTACTCCAAATATTTTCAATGTCCCTTGACATATTGCTTTCATATTTTGCATACTTGTTTACCATCATGACCCCAACCTATAAACAAGAGCCAAGAGCAGACAACTGTATCAAGCATTTTGACAGCATTATGGCCCCTTTTATACTTAGAATATGCATATTATTAATAAATCTATGTTAAAGTTTGCGTACTACCCAAAATATTTCCTGTGTCCCTTGACATATTGCTTTCATATTTTGCATACTTGTTTACCAACATGACCCCAACCTATAAACAAGAGCAGACAACTGTATCAAGCATTTTGACAGAATTATGGCCCCTTTTATACTAAAATAATTGAACATTTTGCTTAAATTGCCATAACTTCTTTATTTATGATCAGATTTTATTAATACTTTGACAAAACAACACTTACCTGAATACCACAATGGATTCCACCCAAACAAAACTCCACGCCCTAACCCAGAATCCCTGCCCCCCCCCCACCCCCCCCCAAATTTTTTTATTTTTTTTCCTTTATTTTTATTTTTGAAAGATCATCTTATATATGACCTCACCCCACATTATACCCCCCTCTCGTCCCCTACACCCCCCACCCCCCCCCCCCCCCGAAAATAAAATATTTTTTTTTTTCCTTTTTTTAAAGAACGTCTAATAAATGACCACATCCCACATTATACCCCCCCCCTCTCAACCCTCCTACCCCCCCCCCCTCCAATAAAATAAATAAATTATTTTCCTTTTTTTATTTTTGAAAGATCGTTAAATTAAATTATTGAATATGAACAATTTCCCCATGATGGCTTACGTTATACTGTCAAGCACTCGAATAGTTGAGCGCGCTGTCCTCTGACAGCTCTTGTTATTGAATTTTTCAGTACTATTGGAACAGATGACATGCTTTACACAGACAAGGATATAGAGAACAGTATGGACAAGATTGAAACAATTAATTTTCACCAGGTACGGTTTGTGCGGTTTTAAGACCTTATCTATATTGCCCCCCTTATAAAGAAGTGCTTAAAGTGATCACCTTTTGGCATCTGTTGTCCTGTCCAACATTTTTAGCTCACCAGACTGAAACAAGCTTATTGTGAGCTTTTGTGATCATCTTTTGTCTGTTGCCATTGTCAAAATTTGCCCAGTGAATACTGCAGGCATAGCTGATTGCCAAATGTTAATGAAACATTTGTCCTTCTAATATCTCAGGGGAGTTCGGCAATATGGTCATGTGTGGTTAAAGAAAGATCAATTTGTAAAATAAACAGAACAGCTTGAGTGCCCTCTTGAGAAAACATTTACTGTGAAACCATTATTATTCGTCAGACATTAATTTTTGTCTTTTTCGTCCTTCGACCGATGGACGAATTCAAGATCCTAACGAACAATCATGTCCCATATTTGAAACAAATAAGACTGAATTACCGTAGGCTTGAGGTATTTAAATCCAGCGTGATCCACGCATATACACAGGGCTCGAAATTAACACTCGCACACTCGCAAAATGCGAGAAAAAAAGATTGCAAGGTAACTTATAAGCCACTTGTATTTTTTGCGAGTAAAGAAATAGTTTAAAAAACGAGTTATATTGCTAAATGCGTTCGACAGCATGAACGCTAAACCGTAGGTCAATTTTTTGAACGTCCGAATAACCATATGCGGAAGCGCGCACCTTGTTTGTAGACTGGGATACTTATAGTACAGATACCCGGATGGTATTGATACAAAGAACATGAAACAGTCGACTATTCACACTCAAGTTAAATCCGATTTTGACACAAAGGGGTACAGTGTACTGACAACTGACATTTTCTGTAAAACGCGAATGCAATAAGGCTGTATTGAATGCGTCGACTTTGTTTAGGTATCGAATGCGTCGACTTCGTTTAGGTATAATAGTGTTGATTAGCGCTAATTGTTAACAACTTTATTACCCATTGTGTGTATTGTGTTTTTCAGGAGTGTTGCAGATTATACAGCCAACACGCGGCGAATCCGGATTTAAGACAATACTATTTAACGCAATTATAATATGACGATGTGTGATCAACACCTGACTGAAATATATTCTGCGCTTTTATTACAAATTAATAAAGAACATATTGATTTGTGTTTGGTTGTCCGTGATTGTAATGGAAAAAGACTAATTGGCAATTGGCTGTGTTGTTTAAAACACTCATTAACGGTTATTCAGTCCCACTTATCCGCTAATCATAACAAAGAACGTGTCAATGACATAAAATAATAAGGGACAGTTACTATCACCTGAAATAACAGACTTGTTAATTGGCATATGCCAAACAAGGCCCACCTCCTGCAAGTGACTACCAAGTGTCACCCCTCTTTCCCCAGCACGATTTTTGCGCAACCGCGTATTACATGTATTACAAACATTACAAACAAATTGGACGTTTTTTTTCAATACCAGAAATGGACGAATTTAAGTGCTGACAAAATAGTCATTTTTTAAAAAAGGACGAAATTTCGTGCTGACGAAAATAAATGGTTTCACAGTATTACCAAACCATTATTTTGTCCCAATGTTGTATGGGTTGAGCTTGAAACTGGGTCACATGAGCTTAAAAACTAGATCACTAGTTTTAATTAAAGGAATGGCTTGTGAACACTCTTGAAATTTAAGAAACGTCAGAACAATTTCCCAAGTTATATTTGAGATAATCTCAGTCAAGTTTGCAAGTGGTTCAGGTTGGATAAAAAAACTAGGGCTCTAGGTCAAATAAAAAGAAGCTGATGAACACCTGAACAAAAAGTGCTGATGATGAGCTTTTGTGATAACATTTTGTCAGTCATCAATAGCCAGTCTTGCTTGGACAGTCATGCATTGTCAACATTTACCTTGTAAACACTCAAGAGACCACATTTGTTGCAAAATGTCCATGAAACTTGGTCAGCACTTTTGTGTTAATGATGTATTGTATGAGTTTATAAGGGGGTCATGAGAGATGGAAAACAAGGTCAAATTCAATAAGAGCTTTTGAAAACTTTAGAAGTCATATTTTTATTTATCCTTTAGTCATGAAACTTGCTCGGACCATTGTTCTTATTATATCTCTGCAGAGTTCAAGTCAAATTTTGTATCCAATCTTAATGAAACCTGCGATGAACATTTTTTGTTTTTTCCTCAGTCAAGTTTGAAAATGGTTCTTGTTTTTTGAAAAGTTGGTTTTAAGAGGAAGGACAAATTTTCCTTTTATGGTTAAATTTAAACCTTTTAGAAGTCACATGTTTTTGCCCAGTCAGCATACATTTTTTTCAAAATATGTATTCTTATGATTTATCAGCTGTTTGCAGGTAAAAAGCACGGTCAGAAGCCACATTTATTAACAGTGTGACTGCTGTATGTTGTTGTTTCTTGCAGGAGGTGGAGGTTGGAGGGGTGAGGTTCTGGTGTTACACAGCAGGCCATGTGCTCGGGGCAGCCATGTTCATGATTGAGATAGCTGGAGTAAAGGTCTGTATGCACTTTACGTATAGCTGTTCATTAGGGTGTATCTTAATGAATAAAAGTATCAGGATAGTGTACTTCAACCCTCCATTACACGATGCTAGTAACTTTAGTAAGAAAGAAGCTGTAACAAAATTGACTGAAAATAACAATATTTAGGACTTGCTCAACACTTAAAAAAAAAATTATTTGCGTCAAAACTTGTGAAGAGTAAAAGAACCGTCAGAGCACATCTATGGCTGTTGTTTTAGGTCTAACCTGAGTGTGCGTTGTAGGTGTTGTATATGGGAGATTTCTCCACTATAGAAGTTGTTCTAGGTCTAACCTGAGTGTGTGTTATAGGTGTTGTATACAGGAGACTTCTCCTGCCAGGAGGACAGACACTTGTGTTCAGCTGAGGTGCCAAATGTGCATCCCGATGTCGTCATCACTGTAAGTCACTTTATCACATTCACTCCACTCATTTAAAAACATCCTTTGACACACCTTAAATAACAGGTTAGTAAGCAATTATCACATTTTCCAGCATTCTGATTTAATAGGGAACCGCTCTCATGGCCTGTTTTCCATTTCTCATTGAATCCAAAAATTATGCAAATTAAAACATAAATATTCATGACTATACTACAATTTTCTAAACAATTAAATAAAAATAAAACTTCAAACACCAGAATGAGGACATCAGTTCTGGCCTTAAGAGCGTTAAAAATTACAGTTTTTATAATCATAGTGTTGTTATTATAACCCGTTCGTTTTTTGAATTCATATCGTCGCTGTCGTTCTCAAACCTCGTAGCTACAAAATGCCAACTTTTCAGGAGAGAGAAAAAACCGTCTCATTTTTTTATAACGATGTTTTAGAAATTGAAATTCTGTAAAAATACCAAACAAATGAAGCTGCAAAATACGGTATAAGCCGTAGACGCGTAAGTCATACTGATAAGTCATACTGACAGTCAGACATGGTAGCTACGATATTTTGTCACCACAGTTTTGTCATTTTTATGAGGTACGACATTTCGTCCTGATAGGAAACCTCGTAGTTGCAAATAAAAAAAAAAAATATAAAAACGTTTTTTTCAAATTTGTCCAAACGAAACGACGTACCTATAGGTGAAATGGCGTCGCTACGACTTTTCGCCGGGAAAAAAGCCAACAATCATTCTACAACATTTCGTTACGTGGCTTTTTCAAGGGCTCTGATTGGCGTAGAGCTACGAGATATAGCACAAAACACGCGCCAGTCTTCATATATTCGGAAAAGACGAAAAAAATATTTTGAAAATTTTGGAGCTACGAGGTTTGAGAACGACAGCGACGATATGTGTATTAATTGTTTGAAAAATTATTTCTTATTTATGCATAAACGGCGTGCCTCTAGCTGTCTTTTACCTGGTCAGAAGCAAAGCACTTTTTGCTATATGCAAACAGCATAAAACATAAACAGCCCTAGAGTAACTCGCAGGCTGTGGTGGCTTTATGCTGTTTGCTGCTGATCAGTATCTTCAAATTCGAAATGACGCCTTTAAAACTTGAATCTAGTTAGTAAGGTCTTAAATGTTATATGATTTTCCAAGGGACTTCAAAAGCATGAAATATATTTTCAAGTTTTTAAGTGATATACAATTTTGAGTGTTAAATGGATATACAACTTTTGAGTTGTTAAGGGTTTGGGATATTGGACTTTCAGTATTTAAGGGATATAGGACTTTAATTGTTTAAGGGATATATGACTTTCTTTGTTAAAATTGATATAGGACTTTAAGTGTTAAAGGGACATACAACTGTCAGTGTTAAAGGGACATACAACAGTCAGTGTTAAAGGGATATACAACTTTGATTGTAAAAAGGATATATGACTTACATTGTAAAAGGGATGTATGACTTTCAGTTTTAAAGGGATATATAACTGTCAGTGTTAAAGGGATATAAGACTTACATTGTAAAAGGGATATACGACTGTCAGTGTTAAAGTGATATATGACTTAAATTGTAAAAAGGGATATACGACTGTCAGTGTTAAAGGGATATATGACTTACATTGTAAAAGGAATGTATGACTTTCAGTTTTAAAGGGATATATAACTGTCAGTTTTAAAGGGATATACAACTTACATTCTAAAAGGGATATTCGACTGTCAGTGTTAAAGGGATATAAGACTTAAATTGTTAACGGGATATACGACTGTCAGTGTTAAAGGGATATACGACTTACATTGTAAAAGGGATGTATGACTTTCAGTTTAAAAGGGATATATAACTGTCAGTTTTAAAGGGATATACAACCTACATTTCAAAAGGGATATACGACTGTCAGTTTTAAAGGGATATACAACTTACATTTTAAAAGGGATATACGACTGTCAGTTTTAAAGGGATATACAACTTACATTTTTAAAGGGATATACGACTGTCAGTGTTAAAGGGATATACCACTTACATTTTTAAAGGGATATATAACTGTAAGTGTTAAAGGGATATATGACTCAGTCTTAAAGGGATATATACGGCTGTCAGTGTTAAAGGGATATGCAACTGTCAGTGTTAAAGGGATATGCGACTGTCAGTGTTAAAGGGATATACTACAGTCAGTGTTAAAGGGATATGCCACTGACACCGGATGTTTTTGCAGGAGTCCACATATGGCACCCACATCCATGAGGACAGGGAGGACAGAGAGGCCAGGTTCACGGGGCTTGTACACGACATTGTCACACGAGGGGGGCGCTGCTTGATACCGGTCTTTGCATTGGGCAGAGCACAGGAACTACTCTTGATTTTGGGTAAGTCTTCACTTGCCAGGATTATTGTTAACTTTATTTTGCACGCAAACAACACAGCAGGAATGGGTGTGTACTTAATTAAGGTTGCCTTTGCCCGGATTTCAGATTTGTTTATTCTTGTAAACTGATAGAGGTTTCAAATTGTATTTTACTTTTCTTGCTAAAATTTGGTCTAGCATACCTTAATTATAATATGAGGTATCAAGTCCAGAGGTGAGAAATTTCCTTAGAAGCATAGAAATGTGTCTATTTGTTAATGCCGAGGTCCATTTTAGAGACTGATATTAATTTCAGGAGAACAGTTTTACTTTGGGTGAGGTAAAGGCGAATGTGTTAGATCTGTATAAAATCAGTTCAATTGCAAATGGCTTGAAACTTGTTGCATTAATTTCTTGAGACAAGCGAATTATTTTGTCAAACTGAATTCTTCGGGAATTTCAATATGCAAGCTTCTTCATCAACAACTAATTGTGGAAGAAGCAGTCTGCATTCTTATAACTATGTATAAATATGCTAAATTGAAGTTTAAAATTTCAATATAATTTGTCTTTATTTAAGAGCAGTTGCTGGTAGCTTAAATGTTATTAAGCTTCTATAGATACAGTGACTTTCATTCTCATATAGCAACCCATACAAAAGACGTCAGACAAATTGGATAAAATTTGCTGACGTCCGATAATATTTCCGAAACTGTCGGACCTTGTGTCCAACAAAAAACAACAATATCTAAAACTTTGATTGAGAATGAACATGAAACTATGAATATGTAAAAAATTGGGACTGGTTGATGTTTATTTTACTTCAATATATAAGTTAACTTTAAAATAAAACTTATTTTACCAACCAGTCGAACTGTCTATCTTTGCTGGTGAAAAAAACAAACTCCAAGGATTCTTAGAACCAGTCAACTATTGCACCTTGTTTCATGACGTAGTTGTCACAACAAAGTTGAAATTGAATTTTACTAGTTTAAAAAAAAAATATATGAAATATGAAATAGCAAAAAAAGTCGTAATATAAAAGGAATATTAATGCGAAATAAATGCTTATTACTTTCGCACATATATGGCTGGTTAATAATCAGCATTAATTATTTAAACACAATTTATAAAGGGTTTGAAACGGCGTAAAATTCCTGTTTCGGCACAGATGTCCCCATCTTGATTGTCTCGTGATTACCCCTTTTGAGAGAACTTATGTTTTATTTAGCCCTTTAAAATTACTCATAATGTAAAAAAGTCACAAAGCTTTCTTCACTTTTAACTGAAATGTTTACCATATGTTTTTATGGAACGAAGTTCAATTAAGTTGTTATTTTATTGTATTCAGAATTGCTAAGCATTGTGATTGTGATAATAAGAAAAAAAAATCCACAAAAGGTATTTTCTACTGTTTGTTGAAGTAGAAGGAGGTCCAGCAAAATCTGGTGAGGTCCAGTAAATTTTTTTAAGTTATCGGACCTCATGTCTGGTAAGATTTGTTTGTCTTTCCCTTGGGTTGTTTATAGTACTAAGAAGAGCAATTGACAAGCAAATTTTTATGTTGACTTAGAAATTCCGTTTTTTGAAAAGTGCGTATTCTCAAGCTTGCAAGTGTAGACTTAATTGGTATTAAGATTTAATTGTTGGGAGCCAGTTCTGAAAACTTAAATACACCTGCACTCATTAAAGAGAGAAAAAACATTTTTTTTTTTAAGGGGGGAGGGGTCAGCTTTCATGCGTAACAGTAATAGTTATTGAAGGTGGGGTTTTATAGTATGAAATCATCCAGTTGTTCAAAACTGTAAACATTGGTCAAGCTATTAAAATCAAGGTAAACTTTCACAAATGAACATAAAGCTAACAAGATCTACATATTTTTGCCTTAACCCTGTGTGGTTTGTTACAGATGAGTACTGGTCAAACCACCCCGAGCTCCATGATGTGCCCATCTACTACGCCTCCTCACTTGCCAAGAAGTGCATGAGTGTCTACCAGACCTACGTCAATGCAATGAATGACAAAATAAAAAAACAGATCTCCATCAGCAATCCCTTTGTCTTCAAACATATCTCAAATCTAAAGGTCAGGCAGAACAGTATTAAGTGACATTTAATAAATTATGTGTCTCTGTTTGATTGAGGCCAATAATGGTACCCCAGAAACAGTAAAGATGGTCTTGTTGAATCACTAAGACTGTCTTTCCATCCATCCTCCTACCCGCTCACAAGCCTGTCTGTACAATATTAAGATGACCATGTTCATATGTTAAACAAATTAAAATATGCGCCCTTTTCAACTGTGGTATGTAGAGAGTGATGCCTAACTAGAGCTGTGTGTTTGGTACAGAGTATGGAGCACTTTGAGGACATTGGGCCGTCTGTGGTGCTAGCCTCGCCAGGCATGATGCAGAGCGGTCTGTCAAGGGAGCTCTTTGAGAGCTGGTGCACCGACAAGCGCAATGGGGTCATCATTGCTGGCTACTGTGTGGAGGGTACCCTTGCAAAGGTATATACAAATCACCTTCATAACTGTCTTACCAACCATTGCAAAGGTGTGAACACATCACCTTCATAACTGTCTTACCAACCATTGCAAAGGTATGCACAAATCACCTTCATTACTGTTTTACCAACCCTTGCAAAGGTGTGCACAAATCACCTTCATTACTGTCTTACCAACCCTTGCAAAGGTATGCACAAATCACCTTCATTACTGTTTTACCAACCCTTGCAAAGGTGTGCACAAATCACCTTCATAACTGTCTTACCAACCATTGCAAAGGTATGCACAAATCACCTTCTATACTGTCTTAACAACCCTTGCAAAGGTATGCACAAATCACCTTCATTACTGTTTTACCAACCCTTGCAAAGGTATGCACAAATAACCTACATTACTGTCGTACCAACCCTTGCTAAGGTATGCACAAATCACGTTCATTACTGTTTTACCAACCCTTGCAAAGGTATGCACAAATCACCTTCATTACTGTTTTACCAACTCTTGCAAAGGTATGCACAAATCACCTTCATTACTGTTTTACCAACCCTTGCAAAGGTATGCACAAATCACCTTCATTACTGTTTTACCAACCCTTGCAAAGGTATGCACAAATCACCTTCATTACTGTTTTACCAACCCTTGCAAAGGTATGCACAAATCACCTTCATCATTACTGTCTTACCAACCCTTGCAAAGGTATGCACAAATCACCTTCATTACTGTTTTACCAATCCTTGCAAAGGTATGCACAAATCACCTTCATTACTGTTTTACCAACCCTTGCAAAGGTATGCACAAATCACCTTCATTACTGTTTTACCAACCCTTGCAAATGTGTGCACAAATCACCTCCATAACTGTCTTACAAACCCTTGCAAAGGTATGCACAAATCATCTAAATTACTGTCTTACCAAGCCTTGCAAAGGTATACATAAATCATCTTTATTACTTTCTTAACAACCCTTTCAAAGGTATACACAAATCACATTCATTTCTGTCTTAACAACCCTTGAAAAGGTATGCACAAATCACCTCCATAGACTTCTTACCAACCCTTGTAAAGGTATTCACAAATCACCTTCCATTCTGTCATACCAACCCTTGCAAAAGGATATATTATTATGCATAAATCATCTTAATTACTTTCATTCCAACCCTTGCAAACGTATGCACAAATCACCTTCATTACTGTTTTACCAACCCTTGCAAAGGTGTGCACAAATCACCTTCATAACTGTCTTACCAACCCTTGCAAAGGTATGCACAAATCACCTTCATTACTGTCATACCAACCCTTGCAAAGGTATACACAAATCACCTTCATTACTGTCATACCAACCCTTGCAAAGGTATACACAAATCACCTTCATTACTGTCATACCAACCCTTGCAAAGGTATGCACAAATCACCATTACTGTCATACCAACCCTTGCAAGGTATACACAAATCACCTTCATTACTGTCATACCAACCCTTGCAAAGGTATGCACAAATCACCTTAATTACTTTCATACCAACCCTCGCAAAGGTATGCACAAATCACCTTCATTACTTTTTATGCCCCCTTTCGAAGAAAAGGGGGTATATAGTTTTCGCACTGTCCGTCTGTCAGCCTGTCTATATGTTTGTCTGTCACATTTTTCTTGTCTGCTCTCTAATTCAAATAGTTTTCATCCAATCTTTACGAAACTTGGTCAGAAATTGTATCTAGACAATATCTAGGTCAAGTTCGAATATGGGTCATGCCGGGTCAAAAACTAGGTCACGGGGTCGAAAAAACAAATCCAAGGGAAGTAATAAGCTTCAAATGGACATAATTTTCTTCCTTCCAAATTATATATTTTTGTTAAATAAATCAAAGCGGCGTAGTAGGCGGATTTGTGTTTCTGACAAACACATCCTGGTAAAAGGTCAAGGTCATCCTACAAGGTCTAAGATCAAAAATACAAATCTAAGGGAAGTAATAAGCATGTGTATCTCATGGAGCTGCACATTTTGAGTGGTGAATCTACAGTCACGGTAGTGGCTTTTAATGATTTGCTACTAAAAATAGAGATTTGTTAGAGACAATTATTTTCAAGGGAAGTTATTTATATAATTATAAATCTCAGATTATATATTTCCTTACCAAGCATTTAAGTTCTTTTTACAGTTACTGTACAGATTTTTTATTTTGATTATTTATAACTCAAATGATTGATTTATCAAAGTTTTTTTTTAATGATATAATTATCATTTCTTTCCTTTTCTAATTTGTGAATGGTAGGGTTCATTACATACCTGTGGACTTATGTCCGTAGATACATGATGAACTCTGTCTATGATCTCTTTGATAAACCACAGGCCTTGGTTGTCAGTGATGTCTGTCTTGGTCATTTTTTACTGTCTACAGACCCCCCCCCCCCCTGGTTGGATTGGACAAAATCCAAGGGAAGTAATAAGCTTTAAAGGGAGATGATTTCTATACCTGCCAAATGATAAATAGAAATTTTATTTCAAAGCGGCGCAGTAGGGGGCATTGTGTTTCTGACGAACACATCTCTTGTTTACCAACCCTTGCCAAGGTATGCACAAATTTCCTTCATAACTGTCTTACCAATATTCACTTCTTGTCTTACCAATATACACAATTTTTCTAATTAATCAAGACATCGTACTCCTACGTTTTGTTTTCCCAATAAACATACTTTTGTCTTATCTATGTAATACCTTGTCTTACAAAGGTAACTCACATTCTCTTACCAAGATAAAAACACTGTTTAAATAATATACAAACCTTGCCTTACCAATATACATACCTTGTCATATCTTATAACAATCCTTTTCTTAACAATATACACAACTCTTCCATTATCAATAAGCACAACATTCACGACATTCCTTATCAATATACTTACCTTTTCTTACCAATAAACATACCTTATCAAATCAATATACAATATTACCTTGCCTTACCAATATGCTTATTATTAGCTTGGTTGTTTTCAGAGAAAACCCGAGGTATTGTCATAGCCAGCTCGTCATCCACTGTCCACTGGCGTCGTGCTTAAACCTTAACATTGGTTCTAAAATCAAAGTGATTCCACCTACAACTTTGAAACTTCATATATAGCTGCACTTTGACGAGTTCTACACGCCACACCCATTTTTGGGTCACTAGGTCAGAGAAAAAAATAATTATAACTGCACCCGCAGCCAAGCGTTGGCACCCACTATGCGGTGCTCTTGTATCATCTTAAGATACTCACCCTGTCTTATCAGTATACACAACTTGCCTTAACAATATGCATTTTTTTATGTAAAAGCAGACATCTTGCCTCACCTTGATTACCAAGATAGAAACCTTGCCTTACCAAGATGCACACCTCTTTCCTTCCAATGTACACATCTTGTCAATACACATACCTTTTCTTACCAATATAAAACACCTCTTTCATCAGGATACATACTTTGTTTTACAAATAAAATCACCTTTTCTAACCAATATCAGGGCCGTACCCAGAAAATATTGACTGGGGGGGCCCAAAGGGGGAGGGTGTGGGAGGAGTTGCCCCTCCCGAATCGATTTTTTTATTAGGCACTGTTCAAAGTGATTTTAAATGCGAATAAAAACCTTATTTTGTGCTATAAATTTATGGTATATAACAAGCAAATCAGCACCTTTCTTTAGTCTAAAGCTTTAACCATTGGTGTGAAATTCACGAGTGTAGGACATTAGCCCTCTCGGATATTAGCCCCTAGGACAATAGCCCCTAGGAACACAGCCACTTATGACATTAGCCCCCTAGAACATTTGCCCCTTAGGACAAAAGCCCCTACCTATTTTTAAATTCTTTTTTTAGGCATTTTATTTTATCTTTTTTTAAATAAAATGCAATTAAAAGGTAGAAAATGATATACATATCAAGATGACATTATAAGATGTTTAGTAATAAACAGAGCTCTTAGTATAGGTACTGTGAAACCATTTATTTTCGACAGCACAAAATTTCGTCATTTTTATAAAAATGACGATTTCGTCAGCACTTAAATTCGCCGATTTCTGATTTTGAATTTAAAAAAAATGCGTCAGTCAATATCCGATTTGTGTGTAATACATATTCGCGATCAATCGCAGTTGCGAAAAATCGTGGTACGAATGCGGGAACACACTTGAGAATCACTGCAGGAGGTGGGGCCTGTTTGTCACATGCCAATTAACTAGTCTTTTGTTATCAAGGGACAGTAATGGACCCTCTTAATGTATGCCATTCACACGTTCATTGTTATGATTAGCGGACAAGTGGGATCGAATAACCGTTAACGAGTGTTTGTAACAACGAAGCCAATTGCCAATTAGTCTTATTCTATTATTAAGATTTCAAATTAAATGCTTTTTTATTCTGATATCAAAATTAAAATTATAAACTCTATGTGTGTGTTTGTTCTTAAAAAGTAAACTACCGGTATATAAATCAATATTGTCAAGAATTTAAAAATAATAAAATTGATACATATAAAATAGTAATAAGTGTGGTTAAACGCAAACAATCAAACAACAAACAGCAATTAAAATATTCTTTATTAATTTGTGATAAATACGCAAGTTGATCACACATCGTCATCTTTTCATTTGGTTTATTGTCTTTCATCGGCATTCGCTGCGTGATGGCTAATATGCAACACCCCTGAAAAACACAATGCACCTAATGGGTAATAAAATTATAAACAATTAGCGCTAATTCATTACCATTCTACATAAACGAAGTCAACGCATTCGATACAGCTGTACTGCACATGCGTTTTAAAGAAGTGTAACGTGTCAGTTAAGTACCTTGTGTAATCTACATCCCTTTGTGTCAAAACCGGATTAATCTTGATTACGAAACAGCAGTGAATGTGTGCATGGATTATGTTGGAATTTAATGCCTCATGTCTACGGTAAAGTTTTAAAATATTGTTCAACTTAGTGTTTGTTTTTGTTCAAACATAGAGCATGATTGTTCGTTAGGATCTTAAATTCGCCGATCTGTCGACTGACGAAATTTATGAAAATTAATGCCTGACGATTAATAATGGTTTCACAGTATATTGTAATATGTAACAGTTATGAAATTATCAATTAAATCTACTTACACATGTTTTATTAACTCCAGATACTTGCTAACAATCCATTGTTTGCCACAATTCAGTAATTCCAATCCAAAAATACGCTCCATGTTTGTTTACTATGACGCTGTCAGCCAGCTGTGTAGGAATACGACCTACATTTTCAATTGCACAATATAATTTGTTATTCCTAACTATTGTTCTCCAAAATTAATGGCTTTCACTTGTATTATTAATCTAAGGATGCGTTTGTGTATTGCATTTTGGTAAAGTTATGTTCCAGTTGCAAATGCTTTGGAACTATTTCGTTAGGCGTAGAAAGCCTATTCATCATTTAGTTTCATGTTTCCATTGTATTATTAAAATGTTTAACAGAATTTAAATGCAGAACATTTCTGCCTCATATTATGTATTAATGTTATGTGTTTTAATACAAATTGCTTTTTATAATGTAACAACTCATATTATTGACTTACTTTGTTGATTTAGGATTCCGAAATGCTGTTTAGGAAAATGGCTCTTTGTAAACTTGTTTTATTGGTTAAGGAATTCCTAAGTGCACGTTGATTGGTTGGGACGCCTAAGTTTCGGAATCCTAAAGCATCTTCACTATAAATAGCGCGCAGCATCACGGATTCTTCACCTCGGTCAATGACTCAAAATCCACGTCATTTAAAAGTCGGAAACCTACCAGCTTAAGCTAAAGCCATCATAATGGTAGGGAATAGTTCTGTAAAATCTTAAGTATTCTTTTAAGTTATTTAAAATAGTAATCAAGTAACAGTGATGCTGCGCACCTTCATCATACTTATAGTTATTTATTCGTAAACCAAACTTCTTAAGACGCGTTCTACGATTTGAATGAATAGATTTGTTAAACCTTAACTCGGTCGTTTGTTCTATCCTGACAACTTAGAAGTGTCTAAGTATTACAATATAAAACCATGTTTTACTTTAAATATGCAATTTTCATTGTATCTTGTAGTTAAAAAAGAAACAAAAATATGAACACCTTTCAAAGTAAAAAATAATTCATAGTTAATTGGGCCCCATTCCTAATCTCAAAACGTATATATCTTTCCTATATATAATGAGGGCTAATGTCCGAGAGGGCTTATGTCAGTACTACGAAATTCACACACATGTTTAAAGCTTTAGATTTCAGAAATGTATGATGTTTTATGAAGAAGGAAAAGCAACCTTTGAAACTAAAAAAACCTTTATTAAGAAATGTAACATGAAGTATGACTCTAGAGGAGGTTTGATTTCAAAGAGAAAATACTATTATGGTTATATGTCAGTAACTAACATATAACCTACTAGTATTTCCTCTTTGAAACCAAACCTCCTCTAAAGTTTCAAAGTCAATTAATAATAAAATGTTTATCATCTAAAACACAGTTTTCACAGAAATGTATCATAAAGTATGACTAGAGGAGATTTGAATTCAAAGAGAAAATACTAAAATCGTTCAGACCTACGACCTTTGGTATCAGTTCCGTCCATTTGCTGTTTCTCTTTCCTTCGCCAATTACGTGTTACACAAACCATCTATGGATGAAGCATTGAGCGCAACGGGTAATTGACAGATTGGGGATGTGTGTACAAGGTGATAGGAAAACATAGCCTAGGGGCTTATCTCCACTGGCGAGTAAATTAGCGCTAACCCCCTTGTGTATCAGGGGCAATAAAACACATCTGCGCATCTGTATTGGGGGGAAGTGTACTGTGGGCCCTTTCATGTGAGAAAAATTTGCATTAGGCCCATTATTAAAAAATCATAACTTGACAGCTAGCTGGGGGGGCCCGGGCCCCTGGGCCCAGTTCCTGGGTACGGGCCTGAATATACAAACCTCTTCGTGCCAATATACACACATTGTCTCACCAATATACTTTCCATGTCTGATCAAGTTACATACATTGTCTTGTCTCTTGTCTTGTGTATGTTTTCTTTGTTTTAACAAGAATCATATCTTGTCTTACCAAAATACGTACTATTTCTTATCAATATAATTACTTGTCTTACCGATATACATGTACATATATTATATCACCAATAAACGCACCTTTTAGTACCAATACGCTCTTTGTAGTTCAAATATACATACTTTAGTACGTATCAATATACATTCTTTGTAGTGCCAGTATACAGACCTTGTACTACCAATATACACAATATTGTCTTGCCAAGTTACACACCTTGTCTTATCTAGATTAACACCTTGTCTTAAAGTTGTACATTGAATTGTGCCTCTGACTTGTGTTAAACAGATTTTGTCTTGCCAAGTTACACACTTGTCTTATCAAGATTCACACCTTGTCTAAAAGTTTCACATTTGTTACTCTTGCATGTGTTAAACAGACAATCCTGTCAGAGCCTGAGGATATTCTGACAATGGCAGGTCAGAAGTTGCCCCTCAAGTGCTCTGTGGACTACATCTCCTTCTCTGCCCACACAGACTACAAGCAGACCAGTGGCTTCCTCCGCACCTTGAAACCCACACACACGGTAAACACTACATAAACAGTTGATAGACTGCTGACTGCAATGTGAACAAGTTATATCATAACATTAAAGGATAATGATTTAATGATATATTTAATGTGGTTTTGATTCCCTATTGGCAAGATATATGTGAGCAGGTTAAATTGTCATATTTAAAATAAGAAACTCTCTTTGAAAAGTTTTCCTGTCCAAAATATTGATTAAAAAAGATTTTCCAATATATGATACTTAGCAAAGATATAAGATAATGACATTCTGTTAAAACATAATTTACCAACCCTATACATTCCATTATAATCCAGAAAAATTATCATTTGCAATAGAAAAAGAAAATTCTGGCCAAGGTAACGATATATGTGAATATGATTTTTAATGAACACAAACATTGGCTTTTTATACCCCCACAAACGAAGTTTAGGGGGGTATATAGGAGTGAACTTGTCGGTCGGTCGGTCGGTTGGTCGGTCGGTCTGTCTGTCGTTCCGTATTAAGTGTCCGCTCTCTAATTCAAGTAGTTTTCATCCGATCTTCACCAAACTTGGTCAGAAGTTGTATCTACATGATGTCTAGGCCAAGTTTGAACATGGGCCTTGCCAGGTCAAAAACTAGGTCACGGGGTCACTTAGTGCGTTTTAAACATTCAGCATGTTGTCCGCTCTCTAATTCAAGTAGTTTTAATCCGATCTTCACCAAACTTGGTCAGAAGTTGTATCTAGATGATCTCAATGCCAAGTTCAAACATGGGACTTGCCGGGTCAAAAACTAGGTCACGGGGTCACTTAGTGCATTTTAAACATTCAGCAGGTTGTCCGCTCTCTAATTCAAGTAGTTTTCATCCGATCTTCACCAAACTTGGTCAGAAGTTGTATCTAGATGATCTTAAGGCCAAGTTCGAACATGGGCCTTGCCGGGTCAAAAACTAGGTCATGGCGTCACTTAGTGCGTTTTTTAACATTCAGCATGGTGTCCTCTCTCTTATTAACTTATCTATTTTTTGAAAAAAAATTATGAGCTATTGTCATCACCTTGGCGTCGGCGTCTGCGTCGGCGTCCGGTTAAGTTTTGCGTTTAGGTCCACTTTTCTCAGAAAGTATCAATGCTATTGCATTCAAACTTGGTACACTTACTTACTATCATGAGGGGACTGGGCAGGCAAATTTAGATAACTCTGGCGTGCATTTTGACAGAATTATGTGCCCTTTTTATACTTAATAAATTGAAAATTTTGGTTAAGTTTTGTGTTTAGGTCCATTTTATTCCTTAAGTATCAAAGCTATTGCTTTCATACTTGCAACACTTACTAACTATCATAAGGGGACTGTGCAGGCAAAGTAATGTAACTCTGACTGGTATTTTGACAGAATTATGTGCCCTTTTTATACTTGGAAAATTGAAAATTTGGTTAAGTTTTGTGTTTAGGTCCACTTTATTCCTACAGTATCAAAGCTATTGCTTTCATACTTGCAACACTTATTAACTATCATAAGGGGACTGTGCAGGCAAAGTTTTGTAACTCTGACTGGCATTTGGACGGAATTATGGGCCCTTTATACTTAGAAAATTGAAAATTTTGTTAAGTTTTGTGTTTTGGTCCACTTTACCCCTAAACTATCATAGATATTGCTTTCATACTTGGAACACTCGCAAACTATCATAAGGGTACAGTAAAAGGACAAGTTGCATAACTCTGGTTGTCATTTTTACGGAATTAAGGCCCTTTTTTGACTTAGTAACTTTGAATATATGGTTAAATTTTGTGTTTCGATCCACTTTACTTCTAAAGTATCAAGGTTATTGCTTTCAAACTTCAAATACTTTCATGCTATCATGAGGTTACTGTACCTGGCAAGTTGAATTTTACCTTGACCTTTGAATGACCTTGACTCTTAAGGTCAAATTATTAAATTTTGCTAAAAAACTTCTTTATTATGCCCCCCTTCGAAGAAGAGGGGGTATATTGCTTTGCTCATGTCGGTCGGTCTGTTGGTCGGTCTGTCGGTTCGTCCACCAGGTGGTTGTCAGACGATAACTCAAGAACGCTTGGGCCTAGGATCATGAAACTTCATAGGTACATTGATCATGACTCGCAGAAGACCCCTATTGATTTTGAGGTCACTAGGTCAAAGGTCAAGGTCACGGTGACTCGAAATAGTAAAATGGTTTTTGAATGATAACTCAAGAACGCATACGCCTAGGATCATGAAACTTCATGGGTAGATTGATCATGACTCGCAGATGACCCCCTATTGATTTTGAGGTCACTAGGTCAAAGTTCAAGGTCACAGTGACACGAAATAGTAAAATGGTTTCCGGATGATAACTCAAGAATGCATACGCCTAGGATCATGAAACTTTATGGGTAGATTGATCATGACTCGCAGATGACCCCTATTGATTTTGAGGTCACTAGGTCAAAGGTCAAGGTCACGGTGACCCGAAATAGTAAAATGGTTTTCAGATGATAACTCAAGAACGCATATGCCTAGGATCATGAAACTTCACAGTAAGATTGATCATGACTCGCAGATGACCCCTATTGATTTTGAGGTCACAAGGTCAAAGGTCAAGGTCACGGTGACCCGAAATAGTAAAATGATTTTCAGATGATAACTCAAGAACGCCTTTGCCTAGGATCATGACACTTCATAGGTACATTGATCGTGACTCGCAGATGACCCCTATTGATTTTTAGGTCAAAGGTCAAGGTCACAGTGACAAAAAACGTATTCACACAATGGCTGCCACTACAACGCACAGCCCATATGGGGGGCATGCATGTTTTACAAACAGCCCTTGTTTATGATTAGATTTGATTGATACTTTGAAAAAACTACTCTTACCTGACATAACACAAAAGACTCCACCCAAACCATCCCCCGTGCCCTCCCCCCCCCCCCCCCCCCCCCCCCCCCGAATCCCCCCCCTATTTTTTTTGTTTTTGTTTTTTGTTTTTTTAAGATCATCTCACAAATGACCACCACACCCTCACACTATACTATACCCCTCCACCCCACCCCACTCCCCCAAATTGTTTTTTTTTAACGGTTAAAAAACACAAATATTTTTTTTTTTTTATTTTATGTTTGAAATACCGTCCAACCATGGCATCCAAGAATACCCCCCCACCCCACCCCACCCCCCCCCCTCCCGAATTTTTTTTTTTTTTTGCCTTTTTTTTCGCATTTTTGGAAGATAATGTAATAAATGTCCACGCCCCCACACAATACTACCCTCTTCACTCCACCCCTCCCTCCTTTGTGATTGAAAATGAGAGTCCCTTCACCTTTAAAAAGAAAATAGATGAGCGGTCTGCACCCGCAAGGCGGTGCTCTTGTTCAAGTAGTTTTCATCCGATCTTAACCAAACCTGGTCAGAAGTTTTATCTAGATGATCTGAAGGCCAAGTTTGAACATTGGCCATGCAAGATTAAAAACTAGGTCACAGGGTCACTCAGTACGTTTTACACATTGAGCATGGTGTCCACTCTCTATTTCAAGTAAATTAAATCCGATCTTCACCATACTTTGTCAGAAGTTGTAACTAGCTGATGTGTAGGTCAAGTTCGAACATGGGCCATGCCGGGTCAAAAACTAGGTCACGGGGTCACTTAGTGTGTTTTAAATCTCACCATGTTGTCCGCTCTCTAATTCAAGTAGTTTTTATCCAATCTTCACCAAAATTGGTCAGAAGTTGTATCTTGATAATGTCTAGGGTCAGTTTGAATATGGGTCATGCCGGGTCAAAAACTAGGTCACGAGGTATCTTAGTGCGTTTAAAACCACACCATGTTGTCCGCTCTCTAATTCAAGTAGTTTTCATCCAATCCTCACCAAACTTGGTCACAAGTTTTATCTAAATGATCTCTAGGACAAGTTTGAACATGGGCCATTCCGGGCCTAAAACTAGGTCACGGGGTCACTTAGTGCATTTTTATGTCCCCCACTATAGTAGTGGGGGACATATTGTTTTTGCCCTGTCTGTTGGTTGGTTGGTTGGTCTGTACGTTGGTCTGTTTGCGCCAACTTTAACATTTTGCAATAACTTTTGCTATATTGAATATAGCAACTTGATATTTGGCATGCATGTGTATCTTATGGAGCTGCACATTTTGAGTGGTGAAAGGTCAAGGTCATCCTTCAAGGTCAGAGGTCAAATATATTTGGCCCAAATCGCTTATTTTATGAATACTTTTGCAATATTGAAGATAGCAACTTGATATTTGGCATGCATGTGTATCTCATGGAGCTGCACATTTTGAGTGGTGAAAGGTCAAGGTCATCCTTCAAGGTCAGAGGTCAAATATATGTGGCCCAAATCGCTTTTTTTATGAATACTTTTGCAATATTGAAAATAGCAACTTGATATATGGCATGCATGTGTATCTCATGGAGCTGCACATTTTGAGTTGTGAAAGGTCAAGGTCAAGGTCATCCTTCAAGGTCAAATATGTGGGTCAAAATTGCTCATGTAATGTCACTTCTGCAATATTGAAGCTAGCAATTTTATATTTGAAATGCATGTGTATCTCATTGAGCTGCACATTTTGAGTGGTAAAGGGTCAAGATCAAGGTCATCCTTCAAGGTCAAACGTCATATAGGGGGACATTGTGTTTCACAAACGCATCTTGTTTAACATTCAGCATGGTGTCCGCTCTCTAATTCAAGTATTTTACATCCGATCTTCACCAAACTTGGTCAGAAGTTTTATGGAGATGATCTTAAGGCCAAGTTAGAACATGGGCCTTTCTGGGTCAAAAACTAGGTCAAGGGTCACTTAGTGCGTTTTGAAAATTGAGCATGGTGTCTGCTGTTTTTTGTGAAGACGACATGCAAAATATTATGTGTCAATGTAGCATGTGGGGGAATTCGTCACGTCTGTGACAAAGCTCAAGTTTGGTATTATATGTATACAATTTATTATGAGGCATGTGCAAATAAATCAAAGCATTGGGTTTTTATCCTATTTATTGAAACAGACCTATCAAAAAATGAACTTAAATTTAGGTTCATGCAACATTTACAAATTATTTTTTGAAAATTGCACATAAGTGAACAGAAATTTCTTAAATAATAAATATTTGTCTTTCTTTAAATTGCAATAAGAATTATTGTATCTATTGCAATTACAAAAAATGATAGTGGCTTAAAATGTTGTTTGTATCTTTATATTTTAGTTCCATTTTGCAAAATAGCGAGTGTCAATTAAGAGCCATGTATTATGAGCTGGACATCATTAAAATGTCATGAGAACAGTTTATATAATTGAAGCAAATATCAAATATGAAAAGGATTTATTAGTCTGGCAATTTTAAACCTTTCTATTTAAGCTTGATTGCGTTAAAAGCATATGGCCTATGTGTTTTAAGGTGCTGGTGCATGGTGAGCAGAATGAGATGTCTCGTCTGAAGGCTGCCCTGCTGAGGGAGTATGAGGACGACACAGAGTACCAGATGCAGGTGCACAATCCACGCAACACTGTCGCGGTCGAGTTCCACTTCCGGGGAGAGAAAATGGCAAAAGTACAACACTCGCTAGTCCTCCAACAATCAGTTTTGTATTATGGGGATATTTTATATACATTTAATATTATGACTATGAATGATAGTTTTATTGAGCAGTTTATCTTATTGTTAGTAGGTGTAACTTCAGTTTTTATGTTATTTTTCAACCAGAAAACTAGAGCCGTTTTCATGGAGGTTTGAATTTAGCAATTGCTTTCTAGAAAGTTTTAATATTAATTAGAGCATCATAAGCTTTTTATGTTCGAATAAATCACAGTTTGTTCAGGTTTTATGCTGTTTGCTGCCTATCATTACCTTAGGAATGACCATTAAACCTTTGAAACTTGAATCTAATAAGAAAGGCATAAAATAAAATATAATTTTCAAACTTTTATCAGAACACTACACATATGTTCTCTTGTGACCAGGTGGTGGGGTCCCTGGCTGCAAAGAAGCCTGTAGAGGGTGACAGGATCTCTGGAATTCTGGTGAAGCGTAACTTCAATTACCATATCATGGACCCAACTGACCTTGCCAGTAAGCTTACTTATAGCTTTTCTAACAAAAATTACTTTATAATGCAAAATCCTAAATTAATGTGTTCATACATATTCAAATATGTTGACTCAATACAAAACTTTCGCGTAATTGATCTCCTATTATTATTGTTTATTGGAATCACCCAGTCATTCACTTTGTGGCTAGCTTGGTGTCATAAACTAGTCCGTCAGATTTGTGTGTATCAGCATAAAACTTCATAGATATGTTGTTTATATTATTTTAGGTGCTAGATGTATTTTTATGCGTAGCAAAATATGTGTTTTAAAGCGTTGCATATAATTTGCAGAGTTGTGTGGCCTGGAATATTTTTTTTATACTTACATGATTGTACATGTTTCCGTGTGTAATGAAATTGTTTCCTTTGCATCATTATGAATTTGTACTGTTATTTTATTTAATGATGAAGTTTAAGGCATTTTTAACCGGGTTTTCCGAAGGAAAAAACTGGTTATTAGATTGACGAATGTCGGCGGGCGGGCGGAACAAGCTTGTCCGGGCCATAACTATGTCGTTCATTGTGAGATTTTATCATCATTTTGCATGTTTGTTCACCATCATTGGACGGTGTGTTGTGCAAAAGAATTACGTCAATATCTTCAAGGTCACAATTTGAGTTGAAAACCTGGTTTTGTGACAATTTTGTCCCTTGTTTTCCTTCAAATCGCTATATTCTTATCAGAGCTATGTGCCTTTGAACTTTTGGGGATGTCGTCCCCTTGCAGAAAGTACTAGCCTACTTGGTAAATAAGATTATGTGACTTAGGTAGCATGTAAAAGCCTCCCAGACATGTGTTTTTATGCCCCCAGAACATAGGTTCTGGGGGCATATTAAAATCTCACCGTCCGTCAATCAGTTAGTTAGTTAGTCCGTCCGAATTAGTTTCCGCTCAATAAGTCAAGCAATTGTCATCTGATCTTCACCAAACTTCATGAATATTTGTTAGGCAATAACATCTAGGTCAAGTTCGATAATCGGCCATATTGACCCAGACACTCCTGAGTTATGGCCCTTGAATCATCGTTAAATTGGGTTTTTTCTCGTTTCCGCTCAATAACTCGAGCAAATGTCATATGATCTTCACCAAACTTCATGAAAATGTGTAAGGTCATAACATCTGGGTCAAGTTTGATAATCAGCCAAATTGACTGAGAAACTCGTGAGTTACGGCCCTTGAATCATCAAAAAATTGAGTTTTTTCTTTTTTTCCGCTCAATAACTCAAGCAATTGTCATCGCATCTTCACCAAACTTCATAAAATTGTGTAAGGCAACAAATTCTAGGCTAAGTTAGATAATCAGCCAAATTGACCCAGGCTTTTCTGAGTTACGGCCCTTGTATCATCAAAAAATTGCGTTTCCGCTTGAAAAATGCTCATAACTTCTATGTCACTTCAGATGTAACCTTTATATTTGGTATGCATGTGTATATAGACAAGGCCTTTCCATAGGCACACAAATTTTGACCTCGACCTTTAACTTAGAGTCCACGTTTAGGTTTCAAAATCTGCGTTTAGGTTTTGAAAAAGCGTTTTTTGGGGGCATATGTCTTCCGATGGAGACAGCTCTTGTTGGTTATGTTGTGTTTTAGACTACACAGAGCTGGCTATGAGCACAGTTACCCAGAGGCTAAGTGTGCGGTACACGGGCCCTGTGAGCCTGCTGCAGTACTACCTCACCCAGCTGTCTGGGGATCTGGAGAGCCAGCCTGCGCAGAGAGACCGCACTGTGCTACGAGTATTTAAGTCTGTGAACGTGATTGTGGAGCACAAGCTGGTCATCATTGAGTGGGTCTCAAACCCGGTCACAGACATGTATGCAGACTCTGTGGTGACCGTTGTTCTTCAGGCCGAAAATGATCCACTCAGACAAAAAGGTACAATACACAGTATAGGAATTAAGCCTATACATAAAAAACCTATTTATTATGCTCCCCTTCAAAGAAACCGGGGTATATTGTTTTACCGGATGTCTGTTGGTCGGTCTGTCGGTAGACCAGTTCATTTCCAATCAATAACTCATCAATGCTTTAACCAATTGGCTTGATACTTTACATGTGCATTGGCCTTGGACAGTAGATGCCACCTATCGAAATTTGGGTCACAAGGTCTAAGGTCAATTTCACTGTAACAATAAATTTGAATATCGTTTTCAATCAATAACTTGTCAACAAATTGACCAATTGGCTTGATACTTCCCATGTGCATTGGCCTTGGATAGTAGATGACCCCTATTGAAATTGGGGTAACTAGGTAAAAGGTCAAGGTCACAATAAGTGTAAAAATAGCCTCATATCAATAACTCGAAAGGATTGACCGAGTGTTTTGATACTTCACATGTGCATTGACCTTGGACATTAGATGACCACTATTGAAATTGGGGTCACTAGTTCAAAGCCCTGTTTTTGGTGGCATATGTTTACAACCGCAAGATCACTTGAGCGGTATGAAAGATTGGATAATGTGCGCAGCTCCAAAGACAAAGGGTCCAGTAAAAAGCACCAGATAACTGCCAGAGCTTGACATAACAACCAGAGCATGGCATTCACAATTGTTACTCAACAGGTCATATGAATTGCACGACATACCAACCAGAGCATGACATTCACATCTGTCCCTCAACAGTTCATATAAATAGCACGACATAACAATAAGAGCATGGCATTCAACAGTTCATATAAATAGCACTCCATAACAACCAGAGCATGGCATTCACAACTGTCACTCAACAGTTTATATAAATAGAACGACATAACAACCAGAGCATGGCATTCACAACTGTCACTCAACAGTTCATATAAATAGCACGACATAACAACCAGAGCATGGCATTCAACAGTTCATATAAATAGCACGACATAACAACCAGAGCATGGCATTCAACAGTTCATATAAATGGCACGACATAACAACCAGAGCATGGCATTCACAACTGTCACTCAACAGTTTATATAAATAGCACGACATAACAACCAGAGCATGGCATTCACAACTGTCACTCAACAGTTCAATTAAATAGCACGACATAACAACCAGAGCATGGCATTCAACAGCTCATATAAATAGCACGACATAACAGCAAGAGCATGGCATTCACAATTGCCACTCAACTGGTCATATAAATACACATGTAGCATCAGATAAACACCAAAGCATGGCATTTACAACTGTCACTTAACTGGTCATATAAATAGCATCAAATAAACACCAAAGCATGGCATTCACAAATTTCACTCAACACTTCATATAAATTGCACGACATAACAACCAGACCATTCACAACTGTAACTCGAAAGCTCATATAAATAGCACAACATAACAGCAAGAGCATGGCATTCACAATTTCCACTCAACTGGTCATATAGATAGCATCAGATAAACACCAAAGCATAGCATTCACAACTTTCACTCAACGGTTCATATAAATTGCACTACATATCAGCCACATCAATACATTCACAACTGTCGCTCAACAGCTCATATAAATAGCATTAGATAAACACCAAAGCATGGCATTCACAACTGTCACCCAACAGTTCATATAAATAGCACGACAAAACAACCAGAGCATGGCATTCACCACTGTCACTCAACAGTTCATATAAATAGCAAGATATAACAACCAGAGCATGGCATTCAATAGTTCATATAAAAAGCACAACATAACAACCAGAGCTTGGCATTCACAACTGTCACCCAACAGTTCATATAAATAGCACGACAAAACAACAAGAGCATGGCATTCACAACTGTCACCCAACAGTTCATATAAATAGCACGACAAAACAACAAGAGCATGGCATTCACAACTGTCACCCAACAGTTCATATAAATAGCACAACAAAACAACCAGAGCATGGCATTCACAACTGTCGCTATATAAAAAGCACAACATAACAACCAGAGCATTGCATTCACCACTGTCACTCAACAGTTAATATAAATAGCACGACATAACAACCAGAGCATGGCATTCAACAGTTCATATAAAAAGCACAACATAACAACCAGAGCATGGCATTCACAACTGTCACTCAACAGTTCATATAAATAGCATGACAAAACAACCAGAGCATTGCATTCACAACTGTTGCTCAACAGTTCATATAAATAGCATCAGATAACAACCAGAGCATGACATTCACAATTTTCACTCAACTGGTTATAAAAACATCAGATAACAACCAGAGCAGGCTGTGAAGGTTGACCATCAGGAAGTTTGTGTGTATGCAATATTTTGTTTGTGTCAGGGGGCCCTCTGCCTATGGTGGGCAATCGCGATCTGCCTGTAAAGTCAGGAATTCCGTATGTATACCATATTGTGTTGTTTAAGGGGTCCCCCAGGCAGTCAAGGTGGACAAGAGCCACATCCAAGAGTGCCTGCTGGAGATGCTGGCAGACATGTTTGGCAAGGAGTGCATTGGCAAGATGATCCGGGGCAACAACATCTCAATCACCATTGATGAGAAGGTTGCTCTAGTCAACGTGGAGAATCTTGTATGTACACAGCATGCACTGAATAATGCACATTCATTTGTCAGAATGAAATGTTGTGGGGGTTCAAAATTGGTTTGGCTTTATTTCGTGTTGAAAATACCCTGCTAATAACAAAGGAAAAATGGGTAAAGGTATTTATCACATTACTTCTGGCCACTTTATTCCAGTTTCACTTTGTTAAATAAAAATTATGTGTGATGTCCAATAAGCTCAAGTAAATTATGTATGCAGATTTGCTTATAATTTTATTAAGCTGTACTGCTGTTCTGTGCTAAAACTTTGTTCTGTGTGCAGTGTTCACTGAGACAAAACACTGGTTTAAGTGTAAATGACATTAACATGTACCACTGTTGTATGTATGTGTTGCGTACACTGCTCTATGTATGTGTTGTGTACACTGCTCTATGTATGTGTTTTTTACTCTGTTCTATGTATGTATTGTTGTCCCGTACCGGTGAAACCGGAGAGGACTTATGGTTTGCGCTCTGTCTGTCTGTCTGTCTGTCAGTCTGTCGATCACATTTCTGTATCCTGTGATAACTTTAAAAGATCTTCATATTTTTTCATGAAACTTAAAACATGGATAGATGGCAATATGGAGATTATGCACGTCATTATACCCCCACAAACAAAGTTTAGGGGGTATATAGGAGTGAACTTGTCTGTCGGTCGGTCTATCTGTCGGTCCGTATTAAGTGTCCGCTCTCTTATTCAAGTAGTTTCCATCAGATCTTCACCAAACTTGGTCAGAAGTTGTATCTACGTTATGTCTAGGCCAAGTTTGAACATGGGCCTTGCCGGGTCAAAAACTAGGTCACGGGTCACTTAGTGCGTTTTAACATTCAGCATGTGGTCCGCTCTCTAATTCAAGTAGTTTTCATCCGATCTTCACCAAACTTGGTCAGAAGTTGTATCTAGATGATCTTAAGGCCAAGTTCGAACATGGGCCTTGCCGGGTCAAATACTAGGTCACGGGGTCACTTTGCGTTTTTTAGCTCATCTATTTTTTGGAAAAAAAATATGAGCTATTGTCATCACCTTGGCGCCAGCGTTGGCCTCTGGTTAAGTTTTGCGTTTAGGTCCACTTTTCTCAGAAAGTATCAATGCTATTGCATTCAAACTTGGTACACTTACTAACTATCATGAGGGGACTGGGCAGGCAAAGTTAGGTAACTCTGACGTGCATTTTGACAGAATTATGTGCCCTTTTTATACTTAGAAAATTGAAAATTTTGGTTAAGTTTTGTGTTTAGGTCCATTTCATTCCTTAAGTATCAAAGCTATTGCTTTCATACTTGCAACACTTACTAACTATCATAAGGGGACTGTGCAGGCAAAGTTATGTAACTCTGACTGGCATTTTGACAGAATTATGTGCCCTTTTTATACTTAGAAAATAAATTGAAAATTTGGTTAAGTTTTGTGTTTAGGTCGTCTTTATTCCTACAGTATCAAAGCTATTGCTTTCATACTTGCAACACTTATTAACTATCATAAGGGGACTGTAAAGGCAAAGTTATGTAACTCTGACTGGCATTTGGACGGAATTATGGGCCCTTTATACTAAGAAAATTGAAAATTTGGTTAAGTTTTGTGTTTTGGTCCACTTTACCCCTAAAGTATCATCGATATTGCTTTCATACTTGGAACACTCGCAAACTATTATAAGGGGACAGTAAAAAGACAAGTTGCATAACCCTGGTTGTCATTTTTACGGAATTATGGCCCTTTTTTGACTTAGTAACTTTGAATATATGGTTAAATTTTGTGTTCGATCCACTTTACTTGTAAAGTATCAAGGCTATTGCTTTCAAACTTCAAATACTTTCATGCTATCATGAGGTTACTGTACCTGGCAAGTTGAATTTTACCTTGACCTTTGAATGACCTTGATTCTCAAGGTAAAATTATTAAATTTTGCTAAAATTGCCATAACTTCTTTATTTATTTTTAAACGGTTAAAAAACAAAAATATTTATTTTTATTATTTTATTGTTGAAATACCGTCCAACCATCACACCCAAGAATCCCCTCCCCCCCCCCCCCCCACCCCCCCCCCTAATTTTTTTTTCTTTTAAGATCATCTCACAAATGACCACCACACCCTCACACTATTATACCCCCCCCCCCCCCCCCCCCCCCCGAAAAATTTCGCATTTTTAGAAGATAATGTAATAAATGTCCACACCGCCACAATATACACCCCTCTTCACTCCACCTCTCCCTCCTTCGTGATTTAAATTGAGAGTCCCTTCACCTTTAAAAAGAAAATAGATGAGCGGTCTGCACCCGCAAAGCGGTGCTTTTGTTAACATTCAGCATGGTGTCCTCTCTCTTATTCAAGTAGTTTTCATCCGATCTTCACCAAACTTGGTCAGAAGTTTTATCTAGATGATCTGAAGGCCAAGTTCGAACATGGGCCATGCTAGATCAAAAACTAGGTCACAGGGTAACTTAGTACATTTTACACATTGAGCATGGTGTCCGCTCTCTATTATAAGTAGTTTAAATCCGATCTTCACCACACTTGGTCAGAAGTTGTAACTAGATGATGTGTAGGTCAAGTTCGAACATGGGCCATGCCGGTCAAAAACTAGGTCACAGGGTCACTTAGTGTGTTTTAAACCTCACAATGTTGTCCGCTCTCTAATTCAAGAAGTTTTTATCCAATCTTCACCAAAATTGGTCAGAAGTTGTATCTTGATCATGTCTAGGGCATGTTTGAATATGGGTCATGCCGGGTCAAAAACAAGGTCATGGGGTCACTTAGTGCGTTTTAAACATCACAATGTTGTCCTCTAATTCAAGTAGTTTTCAACCAATCTTCACCAAACTTGGCCAGATGTTGTATCTAGATGATGTCTAGGTCAAGTGTGAATATGGGTCATGCCGGGTCAAAAACTAGGTCACGGGGTATCTTAGTGCGTTTTAAACCTCACCATGTTGTCCGTTCTCTTATTCAAGTAGTTTTCATCCAATCCTCACCAAACTTGGTCACAAGTTGTATCTAAATGATCTCTAGGACAAGTTTGAACATGGGCCATTCCGGGCCTAAAACTAGGTCACGGGGTCACTTAGTGCGTTTTTTAACATTCAGCATGATGTCCGCTCTCTAATTCAAGTAGTTTACATCCGATCTTCACCAAACTTGGTCAGAAGTTTTATGGAGACGATCTTAAGGCCAAGTTAGAACATGGGCCTTTCTTGGTCAAAAACTAGGTCAAGGGGTCACTTAGTGCGTTTTAAAAATTGAGCATGGTGTCTGCTGTTTTTTGTGGAGACGACATGCAAAATATTATGTGTCAATGCGGCATGTGGGGGTATTCGTCACGTCTTTGACAAAGCTCTAGTTTCATTTTGTTCCTACATCAATAATTCTGGTTGGTATGGCAACAAATATAAAAAATAAAAATTCTGACAATGGTGGAGTTTCACCAGTAGGGGACCATATTGCTTGGCAATCTCTTGTTATACCCCCATTACCATTGGTGATGGGGGCTATATAGGAGTCAATTTGTCGGTCGTTCTGTCGGTCGGTCTGTCCCAAAATTTCATCTGATCTTCACCAAACTTGGTCACAAGTTGTATCTACATGATGTGTAGGTCAAGTTTGATTATGGGCCATGCCTGGTCAAAAACTAGGTCAAGGGGTCACTTAGTGCGTTTTAAAACGAAAGTTTTTCCAGACCATAACTATGTCATTTATCGTAAGATTTTAAAATGACTTGGTACATTTGTTCACCATCATAGGACGGTGTGTCATGCGAAAGAAGTACGTCAATATCTCCAAGGTCAAGGTCATATTGGAGTTCAAAGGTCAAAATGCTTGTCCGGACCATAACTATGTCATTTATCGTTAGTTTTTAAAATGACTGGGTACATTTGTTCACCATCATGGGACGGTGTGTCGCGCAAAAGAATTACGTCGATATCACCAAGGTCAAGGTCACACTTTGAGTTCAAAGGTCAAAAATGGCCATAAATGAGCTTGTCCAGGCCATAACTATGTCGTTTATTGTGAGATTGTAAAATCATTTGGCACATTTGTTCATCATCATTGGACGGTGTGTCGCGCGAAAGAATTACGTCGATATCTCCAAGGTCAAGGTCACACTTTGAGTTCAAAAGTAAAAAATGGCCATAAATGAGCTTGTCCGTCCATAACTATGTCATTCATTGTGAGATTTAAAAATGACTCCGACATTTATTTTGTTCACAGTCATTGGACGGCGTGGCATGCGAAAGAATTCAAGAGTTCAAAGGTCAAAATGGCCATAAATGATAATGGCATAATAATTCTTAAAAATTGCCATAAATTAGCTTCTCTTTTTTGTGAAGACAGCATGCAAAATATTCTGTGTCAATGCAGCATGTGGGGGTATATGTCACGTCTGTGACAAAGCTCTAGTTTACTCTGTTCTATGTATGTGCTGTTGTACCCTACCTGTTTCACCGGAGTAGACTTATGGTTTGTGCCCTGTGTGTCCGTCAGTCTGTGAATCTGTCACGCTTTTCTGGATCCTGTGATAACTTTAAAAGTTCTTAATATTTGTTCATGAAACTTGAAACATGGATAGATGGCAATATGGACATTATGCACGTCATTTCATTTTGTGCCTACGTCAAAAATTCTGGTTGCTATGGCAACAAATAAAAAAAATAATCTGACAATGGTGGAGCCGGTAGGGGACATATATTGCTTGGCAATAGTCTTGTGTACACTGCTCTATGTATGTGTTGATTACTCTGTTCTATATATGTTGTAGGAAGTAAAGTGTGATGACCCTGACCTGCAGGGAGTCATACAGACAGCCGTGACCAAGCTGTACCAGGCTATTGCCCCAGTTAAGCCTGCCCTAGATCTGCAGACCCCCTCCAGTGGACATGAAAAAAAGGTCCCAGTGTAGTGCAGGCTTAACACACAACCTATAGCTGCTCATAGTACACACGGTGTGATACTTGACTGGCTGCCAATCTACTTAATGTGTGTCAACAAGAGTAATTAATATGCTCACTTACACAATTACATTGGCAACTGAAATGTGCTGATATGTCACAGGAAGAGTGCAGATCAGATATGCATTGTATAAACCCCCAAATACTGTTCTGCAAGTTGTGTACTCTTGACATGGTAACATCAGCAACATGTTAGCTATGCAAGCAGCCATCTCCACAGAAGACTAGGCGCATGCCAAGGGCTGTGAACTGTGTCATATACCAACTGTGTCACAGCATTGTCACATACATATAGTGTATAAGAAACATCCCATTATTACTTAATGTTTGCTGTAAACTTCATATTTAATAAATTTGATGCCTATAATAGTCCATTCTTTTGTGTTTTTGACTCTTTTGAATGGAAAATGAAAATGAACAAACTACAAGATCAATACATGTGTATTCTACATATAAACATATTGCCTTGATTAAATGAAATGTTGATTGCTAATATATATCCATTAGAGCTCAAGTACATAGTATCTGCAGATTTGTTTTAGCAAGGTGAGAAATAAACAAAGATCTGCTGCGCCTTACATCATTAAAAAAATGGTTTCAGTAATTCTAGATTGTTTACAATAAGTTGTGATTTTGTGTTTTATTTTACTATATATATACTTTATATGTACTGTTTCTTAATTGTTTATTATGAGAATGCCATGGATAATCTCAACTGAAACCTTGAATATTCTAGTGTGTTGCTAAATGTACATGTATCAAATACGTAACCTACAACTTGATCAGCAGGTATTGGATAGACCCGCTTGAACCTAACTGCGTGAGACCACAGATAACAATGTTTGGTGTACCATGTTTACAAACATGTATACAGCAACCTAAAAACTAACAGACAAAATGTGTCTTGTTCTGAGAAAACTGGGCATAATGCATGTGCGTAAAGTGTCGTCCCAGATTAGCCTGTGCAGTCCGCATAGGCTAATCAGGGACGACACTTTCCGCTTAAACTAGATTTTCGGTAAAAAGGGACTTCCTTTAAACGGAAAATACCATTTAAGCGGAAAGTGTCGTCCCTGATTAGCCTGTGCGGACTACACAGGCTAATATGGGATGACACTTTACGCACATGCATTATCACCAGCTTTCACAGAACAAGACACAAATATTGAATTTAAAATTCCTATTCCACAGTCGTTTACAGCTGGATTGAAAGCAAATGTTAGCTAATCTAATCATCCAGGCATCGACATACAAGCCAGGTTAAAGTTTTGGTAAGCTTGTCTCTCAGCAAAGGCTTGAAGAATTTCATTCACAATTAAGACATGTATATTAAAATGTCCCTTGGGCCAAGTTTTGGAAACTTTTGGTAGAAATTAATCTTAATCGTGGTTGTTTTATTTGTTTATAAAATATTAAGCATTATATGGGGTGTTTGCCGTACTCTGACAGTCGGTATGGAAATCGTTCTTAAAAGACTGAATAGGCTGCCCAGGTTTGACAGTTTGCTATAAAGAACACAGTTTGACATCAATTTTCTATCGTAGAGTATCATGCTTAGATGGTCCATTTGTAAAATACAAATAGATTTTAAAGACCCGCGTCATTTAAAAATGGGGTCTATGCCATATGCGGCCAGCGTGACTATAGCACAGCCTGCGAATCTTGCAGTCTGATCAGGGGATACCTAATGAAACCACGAAATATTGCGTTGTTTATAACGAGCAGCGCAACTCCTGACCAGACTGCACATTGCGTTGTTTATAACGAGCAGCGCAACTCCTGACCAGACTGCACATTGCGATTGAGCTTCACTAGCGTAAGACCCATTTTCGCATGACGCGGTAATTAAAGTGTGATTTGAATGTGTCGAAAGAAAACTGTGTTTTAATCAAATATTTAAGTATCAATATTTCGATAGTGACAAAATAAACTCATAATCCATGTGAGGAAACATGATGTGATCACCCATAGAATGATTTTAATTATTTTATGTTTTTTAATTAATTCATTAAAAACGAATGTTAGTCTAACTTTATTTAAAAGTAAGTATATTTTATATTAGAGTAGTCCAAATATTTAGATGTAATCTACCGATTATATAGGAGTCATGTTTTCGTTTGCGATCGCTAAAAATCGCCAATAGCGATTGAATTGATCAGCTGGCGATTAATGTAATGAACATGTAGAAGAACCGGCGATTGTCAACCAATCTCGAGGTTTCTCTTTAAATGTAGCAGTATTCCCTACTAAAGAGCACTCAGTAACTACTACGCGTTATCGCCATACACGCCCTATGGTACGCATTTCACTTCACATGACGCAACGAAAGACCCGTGTTTAATTAGAGCGCGACATTGTTGCTGTCGTCTGTCAAGTTCCACCCATGAAAGAGTACCTACTATATAATCGGTGGCGGAAGGGGGGAGTATAGGAGTTATACATTACGGTCAATACATAGAAGAATATAATAAAAAAAAATGGAAATATATTAAATGAAGAATTTAATTTCACGCACAAAATAAGATAAAAAAATATGGGTTGCTTGAGAATTTAATACCATGCTCGTTGATACAAATACATGTATAATTATGTTGTGGTTCATTATTTGTAGGACTCACACAAAGCGACAAGTTCAGTCATGTATAGAGCAAATTAGCATATGATGGGGGTCGTCATCGTAACGCTGAAACTTAGCTACTGCTTTTTTCCTTAGCGCCAACATACGTCGATTATCTTTAAAAAAATTCTTATTTAAACTAAGCTTCATCTTTGTAATCATGAGTAGAGTGTGTGTGAATCACGTAAAAAAGCAATGAAAATTGTAAATCAATGTCATTTTTAGCTCGGCGTTTTCGGAGAAAACCCGAGGTATTGTCATAGCCAGCTCGTCGTCCGCCGTCTGACGTCCGCCGTCCGCGTCGTGCCAAAACCTTAACATTGGCTCTAAAATCAAAGTGCTTACACCAACAACTTTGAAACTTCATATGTAGATTCACCTTGATGAGTTATAAACGCCACACCCATTCTGGGGTCACTAGGTCAAAAGTCAAGGTCACTGTGACCTCTAAAAAAATATTCGGACAAGCTTTCATTTATCCAAAACTGCACCCGTAGCGGAGCGTGGCTACCGTTATGCATTGCTCTTGTCCTCCTTGATGTTTTTGCAAAATCTCACAAATGTAGACAGTTAAGAGTAAAATAAACTGGTGTTTGCATTTTTTGTGGCCGCTCGATTTGCCTACGTTTAAAAGTCTAACTTCATCCAGTCACTGTAATATTAAATACATAGAAAGGGCGAACAACAGCGCTTTGATTGAGCTTTGCATTAATCGAAAATGGTCTCTGTAGATCGATTAATTTTCATCATTATACTTTCAACCGCTATGGAATTATAGAGCACATAAGATATTACCAAGTCTTAATAGGTCTGTAAGTATTGAAGACAGTTTTAGGGTACATAAACTTTCTCTCAATGCCCATCATTTATATATATATGAACTTTCAGTTGTATCCATTTTAGACTTTTCGGCTTATGCTTTGCACGAGAAAATTACAGAAAGTAGTTTAAAATGTCACAAAAAATCACAATTCCCAACTATGTCCTCTTTCAACAAATGATTGTTTTCAATCTTTTCAAAACTGATAAATTATGCTTGGCACATTTAAAAAAAATAGCACACTGCTTTAACTGTATATATTGAAGATATTGAGGGTCCTTGTACTCGACCTGTCCTCTTAATTTACTTATATATGACGGTTTATTTGCCTAGCATCGATACTTGATGCTCTATACGGATAAACCAATACGAATAAAAGAGATTTGGTGCCTGTACTCTGCTCTTCGTCTCAATTTTTATATTTAACCTATTTAATTTTATTTCGATTGCATCAAGAGCCTAAGGCTTATGGAGGCGCTCCCGAGTCCGTGTTCGGGTAGAGTGAGTACTTTTTTAAGAGAGACCTAAAATCGATCGCACAATTGTGATCGAACCGGTCGCCAAGCGGAAATACTATGCCCACTAAACCACGGTGACCGTTAGTTATATGTGTGTGCACTATGCACACTTCGTAAATGCAATCTATAATTAAATAAAGTTTTCTTTTAGCCCTAGCAGTATTTTCTGAATTATGCTCTAAACACGAGCGGGTCAGATTGACGAAATCGACGGGGACATAAACAATATGGTATCAGTTTAATTACTAATTTTCATGTTGTTGTTGTTTAGTTTCATAAGATCGCATCTGGACGTTAGCAATATAACGTCACATATCACTCAGTGTAAAGCATTTGTTTATGTAACGTCTAATTAATTCTGCAGTCGTTCGCATTATAAATACGTAAACCATGTAATCGCACGAGTAAATGTATGATGTGGCGGCCATGGCGGTAAGTCCAAATGAGCATGCCGGTTGCACTTCATGCAAATGTGAAATGATCATATGTAAAATGTTGCAAATACTCAATAAGGCCGCGCATTTATTTTACAGTATACACAGGGATTATTTGTAGTTTCTGATTCTGTTACTTATGAGCCACGTTGAATATTTTTGTATTTTATAAGCAAACGACGTTGATGGACATCCAGATGAATCCAGTACGTAACGAACCACTCAATAACAGCGCTCTACCAAAGTATTGTGTTTCCGAAACAATATCATTTCTTCTGTGGGAACAATTAACCACGGCCCAACATTAGATGCCATAGAACATCTGAGACAGACAGAAGACCGCTACGTGCATCATTTGCATAATTGAGTTGGACAGTGCCATTATCGTGTTTCACGGGACATTAGCCCTGCTTATTAAATTATCGAAGCTTATTCATCAATTAATCTTGACTGGGTATGTTGAAGCTGTGTTAAGATGAACGTGAATAGATTCTTACACTAACATGGTGTTGTTCAACAAACCCCAAGTGCAGTATAACCTGCAGTTTAAAACGCTAGTCTTGAGCTGTGCTCGGACCCACTCAAATTCTTTTCAGGAGGTATTTTTTCAATAAATTTTTCGTTCATGCATATTATTAGTTAATGACATACGACAGGCGTTCCCAAATGCCCTCGGGACATAATATCGGCAGCGGCCCGATTGTACACGTCCAACTCTTCTATGTGTTATATTTTAAAGTACATACCATCCTATTACTTCACAAAACCATCATTCCGTAATTTTATTTTCAGTCAACTGAATACGAAACTCTTCGTGTAGAGAAATTGCAGTGAGGAAGCAAAATGTCAGGTATTCTTCATGATTGTTATAATTTTTTTAAACAATTCCAACGTTTTTTTTTGTACAATCAAATATTTGAAAAAAGTGTAATGACTGAGTACTGAACGAATCAAGCACATCAATAGTTTTAAACTTCAGCAACTTAAAATCGCTCTAACCATTCATTCGATTTCCAAAATAGTGTTATTTTTTATCATAATGGTAAGTATTCGGTAGAATCGTTTCCCACGTTAAAGGGATGTGGTTTAAATTAAATTCAAATTTATGGATGGGAGAACCGAAAATTGGTGTGCATCCTTGTCTTTTGGCGTATCAATTATGTGGCTAAAGTTGTCATTTAGTTAAGCGTGTCGTAAATTAACGTGCGTTTTAAAACTCAAATTGTGCCATCGATTTATTCTACAGTTTCAATTTCAATCGGCATTTCCATTATTCAAGTTGTGCTTTAAGTTGTGTTATTAGTATTTGCATCTTTTTCTTTGATTTGTGACTTATATTTAGTTACGGTTGGCTCGGATCGGATATTTTCAGATAGGCCTAAAATCGTGAGACATCGACTATCTCCAAGATTCTCTGATATCTTTGTAGAGACATCTTGCCTGGATAAGCGCTATCCATCTCTTGTTATAAGGCTTTATTCGACAAAGAGTACTGTCATCTTTCACAGACAACATTTAGCGTGGTCTAAAATAGATTTCATGAAAGGGGTGGCAGAACAGACAATGGCAACTTTATTGGTATAAAACAGATCAAAGTTGTCATTTAGGTAAGCGAGTCGTTTATACTAAATATAGTTTGTATTACCACTGTTAAAGCTAAAATAGTGTCATCAATCTAATCTGTACAGCACAGTTTCAGTTGCAATCGATATTTTCATTATCCCAATTGTGTAATACGTTTAATAACCGTTATTGTTATGGTTGGTTCCCGTATATATGCAAAACAAAACACACTATATTAACACAACTTATCTAGCGGGTTATCTGACAGACACCTTTTTTTACGTTGATGGGTGTATGGAAATTACTTGGGTTGAATGGAAAATACATAATCGGCACGAGACCGGTCTAAGCCAATCGAATAACGTCATTTTTGTAGGTGATATTTTTATATAACATTGAACCTCAGGACAAAGCCAAGAAGACAAACAGCAGGAATCTATAAAGGCATACAATATTTGCGAGAGATCTCGTCACAAGCGACACAAGTCAGACAAAGCTGTACTCATTTATCAATGGCAGACGATGCGAGAGTTCCAAACTCCAAATCCTCAGAAATCAGGATGTTACCCTTCTTCAATGCCAGCGAAGTACATTCCAATATCCCAAACTAAAGTCTGTAACAAGACCATTGAGCACTTCGTCTTCAGGAAAGTCAAGAAACACACGAAGCACTATGGTGTTATCACTGACAGCATGACTTCAGAAAAAGGCGTTCCTGATAACCCATTTAAGCCTAGTGAACTCTCGCATCCTTCTAAATTGGATCAATTTATTTCCCAAATTAGGGATGAATAGTATATTTATTTCTATATTTAGAATATTTCTTACAGAAATTCCTTTAAGCAAACAGCGCAGACCCAGATGAGACGCCGCATCATGCGGCGTCTCATCTGGGTCTACGCTGTTTGCGAAGGCTTTATTTCTAGACGCTAGGCATAAATGGGTTTAAGTCAGCTAGAACTTACCATACCATTGCCTCGAGCTTTGACGACGATGACCTTTTTTTCGCGGTGCTACATGATTTTAAACAAAGCCTTTTACAAGGTATCCCACAAACGACTCTCCATTAACTGGACAATTATTTTATCCACAATGCACTGCTGGAGTAGTTTTAGAGTTTCTTCAGCGAAAGAAGACAGGAGTCACTTGTAAAAGGTCACACTTCATCGTCTGCCCCAGTCACTGCGGTGGGTTCTCCGGGGCTCTGCCCTAGGTCATCTTCTTTTCTAATTGTATATCTATGTCATGTCAGTAAGAAACGCCTCTATCACACTTCTCTCTGCAGACGACGACATACTACATCGAACGATACGTACGATCGAAGATACGGATATCCTGCAAGACTATCTGAAAAAATGGAACGCGCCGAGAAAGAGACTGACAGATGAAATTGAACTCCTATTGTTAGACCATCCACTTCACTAAAAATGCCATCCAAGCAAGAGGACTTGCAAGTTGAACGGTCATCAGCTCGCAAATGAATGAAAAACTTTGTTGGGACAGCGATATTATGAGATTTCCAAAAAAGGCCAACAACTCTCCTTCATCCTCATAACGAAAAATTATCCGCTGCCCGACTGGCGTGATGCTCAACTCTACATGGCAATTGTACGTTCAATCCTCGAGTATGTAGCGACAGTATTGGATCCATCATACATATACTGCGACAAATATAACCTAGTTAGAAGCAGTACAGCGTAGAGCAGGCAGAAGAACGAGACTTTATGACAACAATCAGAACAATGCAACCGATCGCCACCATAGTATGCCACTCCATGCAACTTTGCCTTGCTGTCTCACGACTGGCACTGTTATACAGGATAACCAACACTTGATCAAAATACCAGCTTATCTGTACCTCCAGCGAGTTTGGCTTAAAAAGAAGGCATCCGAAAACTTAGAGTGAACGGAAATATATAGTATTTAAAATTACACGAAGGTTTACTTTTCATTGTGGAACGTGACAATTTCATACTGTTAAAGCTTCGTAGTCCTCTATTTCTTTAAATAACAACAAATCTTAAATGATGTAATAAAATTATGCAATTATTATTACACGGTTTACAAGTATATATCTTATGATGTAGTTTTATCAAGAAATCTTAGTAACATTTATAGATTTATGCTTTGATTTGAATCACGACTATTGCTGCAAAAAGGCCGATTACAATTGGTAAAATCACTTTTATAGTAGTATTCCAAATGTCAGAAAGTTTCCAGCTAAAATTGCAATAAGTGTGTGCAAGTACTTAGTAAATCAGTAATTATTTTTACCGAATCAGCCTTAATCATAATGTTCTTGGTGTTAAGACAGTGATGTTAAATGTTTATAAGTCTATTTTAGATGCATCGAGATTATCATGACAAATGCATAAACTAATAAGGAACCTATCAACTGAGGTTTTATTTCTATTAATAATAAATAGAATATATTAATAATAATATTTCACTATTGCGTGCAGTGATTTGATGTAATCGTGTGTCATTGAATAATATTGATACAATAATAATGGCTATATATATATGCGCCTTTGAATAAAGACACCACACCTGGAATGGACATCATTTAGTGATTTGTTTCATGTTCTTTACGGGGTTGTTGCATATTCGGTAAATAAAGCAACAGTGAAACACCGAGTTTTGATGTTCATCAATATGTACATGCTTGGGTCTATTTTACGTTTAATTTGTTAATATAAAATAAATACAATAGATTCAAAAGCATAGTATACATTGTCGAAAAAAAAAATTCAAATTTATTTCTTGTTCCAAAGTCAGAGAGTGTATTCAATTTTAAATTATATTGAATATATATGAGTATCTATATTAGGGTGCTCCAAAAAAATTAAAGTATCAGGATTGTGTTCTCCAACCCTCCATTACATGATGCCAGTTAGAGAGAAGCTGTAAACAAATGGCTGAAAATAACAATACAGTGTATTTAGAACTTGCTCAACGCTTTCAAAGTTTTGAATATTTGTGTCGAAGGTGTTCACGAGTAAAATAATCTGCAGAACACAACTATGACAGTTATACATACATCAATATCTGAAACTTGTTCATAGTCAAAATAAAAATAACTCAAGTACACTTTATCTTGAAGATTTGCTTCTTTGAGATAAAGCATGCGATTCAAGTCTTATTTTTCATTAATAATTGATCATTTTTTCTTAAAAATGCGTTTTTGTCACTATGAAATGTATTCACAAAGTTGGTTTTCCCTTGAGATTTGTGCATTTTCACAGGGGAATGTTCTTTTTTCCAACGGATTTTTTTTTTATTTCCATGGAATTTTTCCAACATTTTTACGGGGGAAAAATGCCATGGGATCTTGCGAAACAAAATAAATACGTTTGTGAATGCTTAGTTATCGATTGTAAGCAATGTTAAAGCATTTGAGCTCATTTTCGTTCAATTTTCTTTAATAGAAAAAAATCCAAATTTTTATGGGAAAACAATCCCATGGGCTTTGTTTCTTACTTTGGGAGATTTATTCATAAAACATCCAGAAACACTATATTTCATCAAATGATGAACAACATACGAGATTTTAATATGATTAATCGTCGTATAAAAGAATGGAAAAATCCCATGTAAATGTTTTCCCATGGCATTTTTTCCTAAGGGATTTTGTTCCCATGGGATTTTGTTCCTATGGGAATTTTTTTTTACAACCGATTTTTTTACCGTGAGATTTTTTTCTCGTGGGATTTTTTTTCTAATTAGATTTTTACAATTCCTTAAGCAGGATAAAAAAATAAACGCGAAAATAATAATAATGAGGATAATAATAATAATAATAATAATAATAATAATAATAATAATAATAATAATAATAATAATAATAATTATAATACTACTACTACTAATAATAATATTAGCTACGGTTTACAAAATGCGGTTAAGGTTAAGTAGGTTAAGCGAGTTGTATATCCTTTTATTTCTTAAAATTTGACCCAGCATTGATAGAAATATAACAAGTTATATACATTTCTAGAAAGAAAATTCATTTCTGCGTTGAATTAGACCAAGATTGTTAAAATCGCTGCACAATTGATGAAGTTATGGCTGTTCAAAGTGATGCACCCCGTTTTCGGGTGATTTTGAGTTGGATACCTTGTTATATATATATATATATATGATAGTGAATTTTTTTTTAGAAAAGTTTATTGTTCGTTTAAGTCACCCGAGAGACAAGTTTTCGATAAGAGATTTTATTGTGGGCCCATAAAGTGTATTACTACCAATATGCCGACTGGAACACCACATGGGGCGTGGATTTACAGATAATCTAGGCCTTAAATTAATTATGCACTAATGGCAAACGATACTATAACTAACTGACAATTTGGGAATGTGATATGTTTGTATTTTATTTGAAATAAGCTAGCCTAATTTAAAAACTAGTATATAGCATCGTTAGTGTCATGGACAACAACATCATCATTTATCCTTTTTGTTACAATCATATCACCATCAGGAGCATTATGATTGTGCATTTACTGAACTTACTACAGAACAACCACTTAAGCTTTCATATCGCTACTTTGTACTGTTAATTCAGATTCATCTCATTTTATCTTATGACATACATCAAAGAAAACGGTCAATTAATTAAAAAGTAGCTTGATGCTTCGCATGCACCGATTTGAATAAAAAAAAACGTTGCGAACAAATTAATTGGGATTAATACAAGTTTATAGGAGTCAAATAATTCAGTTTTAGTTCAAATTGTCACTCAAAATATTTAAAAGTTATATCAGTTGCTGAAGACACAATTTTGTCAATTTTCGCAATCCAATAATACGGTGATTGTATGACAAATTAATAGCTCCTCGTCATTGAATGTATGCAACTCATAAACATATCGATATGTGCGTATGTATATGTATGTGTATATAGCTTCTTCAGATATACTGTGTCATATTATCAACTTCATCCTCATAAGGGGTATTAAAACAAAATTATCATCAATACAATATTAACCAAAACCTAATTGACCGTTATGCTTATGATTTTATTTTAAGTATGTCTTCTTTTTAATATTGTATAACAAAACGTGTTCACAAATGCGTGCGTTTCATAATTATGGAAATAAACACTTGGACACGAATCAAGTTATTGAATTATAATAAAATAGTTTTAACTATTAATGCGTGTACCTTCATCTCAAATCTTTTGCAAATCACAAAAAATGAGATAAGTCGTTGGGTGTTGCTATTTCGATTCAAATAATGTGTTCATATTGAATGTGTCTGTTCATCATCAACAGCTATCAAATATATTAACTGTTACATATAATTGAATTAGTCAACACACACACGCACGCGCGCGCACGCACGCACGCACGCACGCACACACACACACACACACACACAATATCTTTATTTCTGTCACGTTACACGAAAATCACAAACATGGAATAAGCAATAACATCGCTAGTGGTCGTAAGACTGTAAGGCATGCTATTCAATAAACATGGTTGCAAGCATATTTTCAATATCAGAATCAGACGTATACATTGGTACTAAAACCAGCATGGGGGGGGGAGAGAAAGTCGTGTATTTCATTACAACAGAAATATCAACTATCACCGCTATATAAAAGGGATTTAACACGGTTACGACCCAATTTAAAGACATTTTAAGGCACGTGTGAAATGTTAAATTGGCATCAATCACCCTGCTAAAATCTAACACCATCTGTTCTGTTCAGTTAATAGAACAAAACAGAAAGTTAAGTCGTATAACTTGAACTAGCCTAGTTCATCGTTATAAATACAAAACTGACAATATGTAAGCAAGAGCACATGCATAGCAATGCGAAAATGACAAAAAAGTACATAAAATCACAGGCGCTCGGTTGCAATGGCTCAAAGATCGACTATCCGTTGTGACGCAATTTTATTTACCCGTTGTATTATAATTCATACACATACTAAATAAAAAATCTTGCGACAAAACGTCTTCTTAAAAAAAATAGTTCGACTATGTATATAGATACTCTAGCAACGAAAGTGCGTCATTATCCATAATTAAATCGCTGTCACCCTGCCGTTTATTTAATTGCCCGCGCAGGCCGGGAACCTCGCTCTTTCTCTACAAAAACAGCCAATACACACTAAGGGCGCCAGATTTAATTCAAGTTTATACGACCGTTGTTATACTATCGATTTTCATCTGGTAATAGGGTAATAATCTTTTTTATCGTTGTGTGATTGAATAAACTGATTTTATCCTATTACTAGATGAAAATCGATAACAACGATCGTATAAACTTTCGCTTTATACTATCGCTATTTTTAGAGAAAGAGCGAGGTTCCCGTTTGAGTGGTCTGAATAAATGACCCACCACTTGATAGTACAATGCCAAGATAGTTAGATGATTTGACCATTTCTATATGCTCATTGTTATAAAAAAATTCACATTCTGTGAATTACTTCCACCCTTTTTAAATATGACTAATTTTGTTTTTGTACATTTACTTTCAGCTTCCATTTATTACAATATTCGTAGAGATTATCTAAAGATTTTTGTAATCATTTGATGTTTCGGAAAAAAAATACAGCATAATCTGCAAACAATAATAAATAATAAATAAATAAATAGCTGGTCTAACGTTTTCATGTTTTCATTGTTATTACTTTAAAAAAAAGTTCGATGTCGTTAGAAAAAAAAGAAAAAAGTATAGACGAGAGATCTTCGCAATTTACGACATCCGACAACGTCCCCATATGTTTTACACATAATTTCACTTCATCATGCATCGACCGAAGAGGTTCGGTTTACTTGAACCCTAAGCCTTTTTAATTGTCAAGTTCATGTATGTTGTTTTGTGTGTATTAAACACCATAACAACTACCGTAATTTCTCTAAATTTTGGGACATTCTAAATTTCCGAACATATCGTCTTCTTTTTCACAAATAATTATTTTTCGTATTTTTTTGATATACGGATTTTTGTCCACAATTAAAGATTCTAAATTTCGTACATCGCGGTTTTACCAGATTTTGTCTCTGTGTTCGCTTATCTGTTGACTGATCGATCATGTATTTTTACCACCGGATTACAGTAATACAACCTGGAAGATCTATTCCTGAGGGCAATCGGCCATTAGATGTTTTTATTCTAAACCTGTAATAAACAATGGTTTCTTCCAACAGCGTTTGAAATGATATCGTATTAACCATTTGCATGCTGGGAAATTTGTCGTCTGCTAAAATGTCGTCTGCTGAATTTCTAAAATTAGCATTTTCTTCGATTTTTTTCAAAGAATACTAAAATAATAGCAAACAGTTTGGATCCTGATGAGACGCCACGTTCTGTGGCGTTTCATCTGGATCCAAACTGTTTGAAAAGGCCTTTACAATTCGGTTCCAGCGCTAAAAGGGTTAAGATCGGCAAATGTCAAATGTTTTTACATTTTATATAGTATTTGAGGTCAATGCAAAGATGTGAAGTTGTTTTTATTTCAAAGCAGAGAACGAAGTGTACAACACAATAACATTAATGTACATTGATGTTTATTTCTATTTCAATAAAGCAATTGACAAACTAACATATCATACCTGTCTCACAATTTTCGGACATTTGTATTCTTTAAAAAGTTTTCGTATGTAAATTTTCGGACACGAAAATAATATTTTTAAATTTCCGGAAAATTTGAATTATCACGGTTTATGGTAAAAGCTGTTTATATTCGAATAGTTTGCACCATTCGTAAAATAAAAAATGACACAATTTAATTTTCCCTAAAATCTAGATGATACTATGAATAACAATAAAAATACATAAAGTAAATTGTGTTGATTACTTAATATTGATATCTTGCAATGCCACTTATCAGTCAGCTGATTTAAACGATTATGATACAAGATATTGTATGGTATGCCAATATATTGTGAGACTGTAATACCTCAGGGGAAAATGCCCACTAATTGTACTATTAATGCAACAACCGCAAAGGGGTCGAAACTTGAACTTCTGCTTCAGCAGAAAAAAGTGCTGCCACAGCAGCATGTAAATGCTGCTACAACAGCAATTTGCTGCTGTAGCATCTTTTTTTTCTGTTGCAGCAGAAAAATCCTGCTCGAGCAGCATTGAAATGCTGCTACAGCTACAGCAGCAATTTGCTGCTCAAGCAGCACTTTTTTCTGCTGCAACAGAAAAATCCTGCTCGAGCAGCATTTATTTTTAGATTAAGCCCTTGAACCCGTCAAATTTGATTGGCTGACGGGTTCAATGGCTTAAACTAAAAATAGCATAGCAAGTTAACAGGCCCACATACAGAAACCATTATTATCTGAATGCCTAAAAAAATCGATACATTTTCCATAGCTACTTTTAACGATTTTTTGGACTGAATGTGTTATGAATATTTTTTGCGACAAATTGAATGGGTCAAGTACTTTATTATAGTCTCTGAACGGTAAATTAAATTGTATCCATTTATACAATATTATTAAATCATCATTAATTAATAAATTTTACCTCAGCGGCAAACTCTATTAGTCTATTTATAGCTTTGATATAAGTCATTATAAAAAGAGAATCATCTAAATTCACATCAAGAAGTAGCTGAGCGAAAGCTTTTACGGTTGTTAAGTTGTCCATGGTTACTGTTGATATTGTTGTTGCGATTTAACAGTGTCATTTAACTTCGTTGTCTAGTGTTTGTAGTATGCAAAATTGTTAGGTTATATAAAATTAGATGATGCTATGCTGTACGTGAAAAATGATAGATGAGATTTTATTTTTGTTGTCGTTGATGTTGTTACTCTTTGTACTTGTTTTCAGGTATTTATTGCTGTAACCTATTTCGTTATTTAAAAGGGACATTAATCATAAACATTTAACTGCTCCTTAATTTGAACTTAAAATAAATCACAGTAGCGCAGTAAGTAGCTAATAAACTTATTAATTGTTATTATAATACAAAAGCTCTTATACTTTTTAATGGATCTGTAATCGCAAGTCAGTCAATTTTGTATGAATACTCACTTAGTATAAATGTGAAAAAAAAGTGAATCAAAAAATCATTTTGCGGAGCGCCTTGCAATATGCGTTAAAATGCGTTTAAATCTTGCGAAATTGTTTCAGTACCTTTCTAACGATACCAATGCTATCTCACCCCAGTTATTTGAACAATATTTTTCAAAATACCCCGATTCCCACGTTCATTGGCTTACACATAAATCTGTAAGTTTCACCTCACTTGATAACAGTATTTATTGAATACATGTCGTCAACAAAGTCCGTGTTTTATCACCGTAGCTTAAGTACCTTTCCGTCTGATTTATCGCAGGATCCTGGGTCCGCACTCACACAGCCTTTTAAAGTGTCTGAATTTAAATAGATAACTATAATTTTTTTGTAATTACCTCAATTCGTAAAGTTTAAGTATGATTGCATTAATAGTGGTATGTTTTCCATTGACGAAAAAAACCAAGATGGTAAACATCATAGTCCATTCTTAGTACATTCTGAATTTTACAGATTTTAAATCCGTGTGCAAACCAATCTCAACTTATTTCATTTGTTTATAATAAACGGCCCTTATAATACTGATAAGTACTCACGTGCGCACGTCATAATTATCGCGTTCGCACGTCATAGTTATCGCGTGCGCACGTCATAGCAATCGCGTGCGCACGTCATAGCTACAGCGTGCGCACGAAGAAGAGGCCGCATAACAACATACATGTATTTCCTATGTAATGTTTATGCCTAAGAAGTAATGCCATTTTCTTTTGATTTTAGTCAACCGTAAACTTCATTTTGTAAACCCTAGCTACATATTCACACAAACAGAAATACGTTTTTCAAAAAATCCATTTTACTTACTGGAAGGTAATGTAATAGAATTGTTTATACAACTTTAATACAATATAAATAGATAAAGTTAAATGAGCCGCGTTATTTGAAAATTATAAATATGTCATATAATACCAGCGTAGATACGGCTCAGCCTGTACATCCGCACAGTCTGGTCATTAGCTACAACGTCCAATCATGAAACCAGGAAACATGGCGTGACTTAACAGCGGACAGTGTTGCTCTTGAAGACTACTACGGAGCTGCGCTGGCCGTATATGATGTTCGACATATTTTCGCATAAAGCGGGTCATTGGATCTTAATAAAGTATACATGACTTTAAATGAAAAAAGGAATTATGATCAGGCTGTTTTACATCGTCAATATTATTAATGACATAGGCCCTTTGACCTAAAGAGTATCAGTTGTATGTACAGTATGACAGCGTTGTCTATACAAAAGCGATGCAGTTATAATGGTACATCTCTGGAATATTCACCAAGTGGTCCCGACCAACGGCCTAAACGAACTATATGAGTTGCATAAACGTAAAAATGTGTCATGTTGAGCACCATTTTTCATATTATTATAATCAATATTCATAAAATACTACTACTACTATTACATACATGCCAGAATTTTTCAGGTCCAATGGGAAAATGGGAAAAATTCCAGTGGAAAACAAATCCCATGGGGAAAAAATAAAATTGGAAAAAATGCCATGTTGATCATTTTATACAATATATTGTTTCTGGAAGTAACATGAATCAATGCCTCAAAATAATACAAAATCCCATGGGATTTTTTTCCCATTTAAAAAATGGGATTTTTTATTACTATAAAAATATAAGGTTTTGTCCGCATAAAATGATGATAAAATCCATAAATAACGTTTTGATACTTGAATACTCGAAGAAAACACGTTTTAAAAAATGCCAAAAATTTCATGGTAATTTTTTTCCATACTCACAATTATGGGGAAAAAATCCCATTGAAATAAAAAACCAATAGGAAAATCCCATGGGAAAATGCAAGCATCCCATGGGAAGACCAAATTTGCTTATAAATTTCATAGTGAAAAAAATGTCAGCAAAAATAATCAATTATTAATCCAAAAAAATATTTGTATAGCATGCTATATCTCATTGAAGCAAATCTTCAAGAAAAAGGGTACTTGAGTTTGCGAAATTTCGGTTTCGCAAAGTTTTTCCGGTGGCCGTTTTTACCAGATGATGTTAAAAACAGCGATTCGCTGAACATGTTTAATCTTTGCTGATCAGAAGATAAGCTAAAACTCCATCACATTATTATTAGAACCAACTCAAGTGCGCTTAATGAACACCTGAATGCGAAAAATATCATTTTGTCGCCTCTTCGTGCGGTGCTTTTGAATCTAGCAACCACTTCTTTTGTATATGTCCTTATAATAATGAAATTCTCCATTAATTAATTAACAACATTTCTAGTATCACTTTTTTCTTAACAATCTGCTACTGACTAAGTCACGACTTGCTGCTGCCTAATGTTCTAGTCCTTGCATGAACAATCATCCTTCACCATCAATTCTCTCTTTTTACACTTTTTATATGTATTATGTATAATTCTTATTTCTGGCGCATTCAATGAAAATTTGTCTAAAAGCACACCCATCTATGGCGTAAATACTATTGCAAGGAGATAAAGTATATAATAATTATTTCTTTCGATTCAATCCTTTTTTATGAATATTGTATTGTGCATGATTGATGAACACTGTATTAGCCAAAATAAATAAATAGGTTTTAACTAAATTAAATTGCTCTTTGGCAAATTATAGTTGAATCAAGAAATCAACTTAATTGTTCAATATGAGGTTAATATTTTTTTCATTATATATCTCTGTTATAAAGTGTTCAGGATTGTTTAATTAATTCAGAAAAAAAGATCCGTATATCATAACACAAAATAATTTATAAAAAGACCTTTGAAAGAATAACATTGCAGTAAAAATAACTTGATAATGTAACTTTAGTCTGAGATGATATTGTGATGTATTGGAATTTCTTATAAATCATTGGACCCATAATCGTATAATTATAAAGTTAAATGAATGAGTTGTTTCAAATAACCATTGAAACCTTATAAGTAACCCAAATGATGTGAACTTGATATTTATTGTTCAAGACTTTTTTTGCGTTGCAAAGTTAAAGGCAGCATACTAAACATATTGATATTTAGTTAATTAAGTGACCGTTTTTAGTAAATTACATCCGCATGCATATACAGAATGTTTTATGCGGGGACAGTAGCATAGCATAAGTTTAACATATTTCTTTTGAACATATTTAATTAAATTGATATTACATACTCATTAATCATTATGTTGAATGATTATATATAACAAAATGTTTGTGGTGGCGTATTAGATACGGTGTCTGTCTGGTAATCAGAAGGTCCAGCTTTGATCCCGAGTGGCATTGCGGGAGAGTCCTCAAGGTCTTCTCTGAAGATGCCAATTATTGGTTCTACCTAGGAAACAGACTTGAGAGTGCCTAAATACGTTTCAGGCTTTCGGTGAAAATAAGCTTTTAATTTAATGTTTAAATAAATAATGATTTGCGCTATTTTAAGATAAAGATGACATTAAAAATAGTACGTGCAATTATTTATTTATTTAACCTTAATATAAGAACCATTCCAATATTGGTGGTTAGTGAACTATTTCAAAAGCACCCTAACAATGAAATAATAGAATTGTGCATATTGCAGTGTTCGAATGAAATGATGCTGATGATAATTCAGCATATATATATCGAGAAATGTTACAATTATACCAGGTTTGATGGGCTCAGACAACACTTATAACAATTTTACGTAAATCGCATTGACATATTTTTCATACGCAAAACGAAAAATTTACAGAACATGTGAATGGTTGCCGTTGCATCTTATGTGGGGCAGAAGTTAATTTTGTCCACAGAAGAAATGTAATTCTTTCGGATACACAATACTCTGATAGCATCATGTCAGTATGTGCTTGGTTATGTACTGGTTTCATGTCAGTATGTGCTTGGTTATGTACTGGTTTCATGTCAGTATGTGCTTGGTTATGTACTGGTTTCATGTCAGTATGTGTTGGTTATGTACTGGTTTCATGTCAGTATGTGCTTGGTTATGTACTGGTTTCATGTCAGTATGTGGTTGGTTATGTACTGGTTTCATGTCAGTATGTGCTTGGTTATGTACTGGTTTCATGTCAGTATGTGCTTGGTTATGTACTGGTTTCATGTCAGTATGTGCTTGGTTATGTACTGGTTTCATGTCAGTATGTGCTTGGTTATGTACTGGTTTCATGTCAGTATGTGCTTGGTTATGTACTGGTTTCATGTCAGTATGTGCTTGGTTATGTACTGGTTTCATGTCAGTATGTGCTTGGTTATGTACTGGTTTCATGTCAGTATGTGCTTGGTTATGTACTGGTTTCATGTCAGTATGTGCTTGGTTATGTTCTGTTTTCATGTCAGTATGTGCTTGGTTATGTACTGGTTTCATGTCAGTATGTGCTTAGTTATGTACTGGTTTCATGTCAGTATGTGCTTGGTTATGTACTGGTTTCATGTCAGTATGTGCTTGGTTATGTACTGGTTTCGTCTTGGGGTTTGGATCATATTTAGAGACGATTGTGTCAAGAAATTTAAAAACAGCTATTACTAAATTACGCATATTTGCACATAATCTGAGACTTCAGACTGGCAGTTATGATAGATTGGAAAGTAAATTGCATATCTGCCATTATGTGACAGAAATGAAGTCGAAGATGAATTCCACTTTTTGTTGAAATGTTGAAATTAGTCCAAATTTGAGAAAAAAATACATTGAAACTTATTAGAGAGGCCGACTTAGTATGTTCCAACTCATGCAGTTATTAATTACACAAAATAAACGTGAACTGTCCAAGTTATGAAAGTTTATTTCAGAAGCACTCACGTTTGACAACGTTAACGTAAGGCATATTGCTGATATATGTATCAAATATATTCTTTCATGTTTTGTATCTACTACATTCTGATATAGATATTTCAAACAAATTAAGTATAAATTAAATTTGGTATGGTTCCGTTGCTTCTTTGATACTAAATATGTGCACAGTTTCTATATAAGCATATAATGTATCACACGGAAAAATAAACAATAGTTATAATTTGAAGGAACACAATATATACGAGTTGAATCCCAATTGAATGTTAACAATATAATTCGATGATGAGAAAGTGTTACTTAAATAGTACAGATATGTTTTGGATTTATCTTGTATGCTTTCAAAACTGTAATTATTGTGTTTCTCTATTGATTATTTAAACATATTTATGATCACCTATACAGCAACATGTAGATAAAACCGTAAAATGTGAAAAAATAATTTGTTTTATTATCTGTAAAGTTAATACATTTATTAGATTGTAATAGTTCTGTAAAAATCACTTTCTAGATTAATGTATTGTAAATTATCATTTTTTTTTATCACTAAAAACTGAAAAATTTATAAGCCGCGTTTTGAGAAAACTGGGCATAATGCATGTGCGTAAAGTGTCGTCCCAGATTAGCCTGTGCAGTCCGCAAAGGCTAATCAGGGACGACACTTTCCGCTTTTATGGTACTTTTAGTTTCAAAGAAGTCCCTCCATACCGAAAATCAAGTTTATGCGAAAAATGTCGTCCCTGATTGGCCTGTGCGGACTGCACAGGCTAATCTGAGACGACACTTTACGCACATGCATTATGCCCACTTTTTCTCAGAACGCGACTCATATGTTATACAATTACGTTATGTTTTGATGTTCATCAACGTCGATGGACAAGAGAGAACATGGCCCATGAGTAATACAAGCATAACTTTCGATAACTCGAAGGTGAACTTCTAAAATAAAGTAAGCATGTAAATAAAAAATTGTAAAGAACGTTAATATTGTCCTATGAACTACGTCCTCCAGATGCGCCGCTTAGAAAGTAATACGTATTATCGCATCGAAGTGATGAATGAAAAAAAAATCATGTGATGAACTTTACCAACTATTAGTGTATTATATCTGAACAATTAATCTAAACGAACCCGCCGAAGGGTACATATAGGTACATTTTACATTGATTGTTCAGATTATTCGCCTGGGTTCACAACTGGTCAACTCTAATGAGACCAACTGTTAATTATGACTATTCATGGTTGGCATCAATATAATATAGTGGTCGCATGTCACTTTTTAATATAACTCGCACATAACGAGGTCGTGAGTGAGCATTCTAAGGTCTTAGAGACCTAAACTAGTTGCAACAAATATATGATTCACATTTGTCCGACAAAAACAACTGGTAGGCTAGTTGTGTTTAACAGGAACGCAATAAGTTTACCGGCTAACCTAATGAAACGATCAGTAAATCGGCTGTTGTTGTTTATTTTAAGAATAACTTGTAACTACTTTTCGTATAAAGCTTTTTTATCAAAGAATAAGTAGTCTGATTTTTTGCGCGACATGATGACTACTAAATCTCGCGCCTCAGAAGACCATGTCGCACCAACGACAGGAATCAATAAAGTGTCAATAAGTAAAGTAATAAATGAGTAAACCTGTAGTTTTGTGGTTACAATCGGATGTAAGATGTGATCATCGACAGTATTGTTGTTGCTACTCGCGAAAAGTTATCTGGCGACATGTTGGGATTGGGGCTATTAGCGTAGACGTAATTGCCATATTCATTTAACTCCAGATAAAAATAAATCAGTTGGGTGAGGCCTCTGTCAGTTTATTTTGATGTTTTGTAAACATCAAGACTGTTGTCTCGCGAAGATAAAGTGTTTGGAAATACATTTAAAATCATAGTATGAAGACTATCATACGTTGTTAAAATTGTGATAAGTTAACGCCATATTTAAACTGTCAGAATGAATTATTAATAGTAGTAATTTATGACATTAACAATGCCACCATCACCGTCAGAGGAAAGTTGGAATTAAGAAAGCTAATTCTTAAAGTAATTGTATTATAAAAGAGCAAACAAACAATTATTTAGAAGTACCATCATTAATGGAGTATGCTTGCTATTACTTCAAAGGTGTTCGATACATTAACAACAAAAGAAAATAGCAGTATTTGAAATCATTATACTTATGAACATCCTCATCAAATGCTCACGATGATCAATTAAACAATCATTTTTGTTTCGTTCAAATTTATTTAAGTTTGAAATGTACGTATTTATTTTCAGATCTGGAGGTTATTCAGGAGTTTAGGTGATAAGATCAGTGCTTCTTGTGACCTAGTCCTTGCAACCATATATAATGATTGAATAAGGAATAATGTGGTTTCGCTATGCTTATTTCCAATCTGTCCCTCTTAACGCCGACATTAAAGAGAGCAACATCTTAATATTAATACATTTCTAGTTCATTTCAAACTTAATTAAAACTGAGTTAACAAAGAAACACACTATCGGTGTAAGCAATACAACGCGAATGTAACGCGGCGCCACCATAAATAAAATAATGAAACGTGAAAGTGAACATTGATCATTTGTGTAGTTCTTATCGATTGAAATTCTTATCCATATGCCTTCACCAGGATACTTTTTTACCAAGAAAGGGAGATGGCTACTTATGTAATCAATGAAAGGGATATGGCCACTTATGAAATCAATGAAAGGGATATGGCCACTTATGTAATCAATGAAAGGGATATGGCCACTTATGTAATCAATGAAAGGGATATGGCCACTTATGTAATCAATGAAAGCGATATGGCCACTTATGTAATCAATGAAAGGGATATGACCACTTATGTAATCAATGAAAGGGATATGGTCACTTATGTAATCAATGAAAGGGATATGGCCACTTATGTAATCTATAAAAGGGATATGGCCACTTATGTAATCGATGAAAGGGAGGCCACTTAGGTAATCAATGAAAGGGATATGGCCACTTATGTAATCAATAAAAGGGATATGGCCACGTATGTCATCAATGAAAGGGATATGGCCACTTATGTAATCAATGAAAGGGATATAGCCACTTATGAAATCAATGAAAGGGATATGGCCACTTATGTAATCAATGAAAGGGATATGGCCACTTATGTAATCAATGAAAGGGATATGGCCACTTATGTAATCAATGAAAGCGATATGGCCACTTATGTAATCAATGAAAGGGATATGACCACTTATGTAATCAATGAAAGGGATATGGTCACTTATGTAATCAATGAAAGGGATATGGCCACTTATGTAATCAATAAAAGGGATATGGCCACGTATGTAATCAATGAAAGGGATATGGCCACTTATGTAATCAATGAAAGGGATATAGCCACTTATGAAATCAATGAAAGGGATATGGCCACTTATGTAATCAATGAAAGGGATATGGCCACTTATGTAATCAATGAAAGGGATATGGCCACTTATGTAATCAATGAAAGCGATATGGCCACTTATGTAATCAATGAAAGGGATATGACCACTTATGTAATCAATGAAAGGGATATGGTCACTTATGTAATCAATGAAAGGGATATGGCCACTTATGTAATCGATAAAAGGGATATGGCCACTTATGTAATCGATGAAAGGGAGGCCACTTAGGTAATCAATGAAAGGGATATGGCCACTTATGTAATCAATAAAAGGGATATGGCCACGTATGTAATCAATGAAAGGGATATGGCCACTTATGTAATCAATGAAAGGGATATGGCCACTTATGAAATCAATGAAAGGGATATGGCCACTTATGTAATCAATGAAAGGGATATGGCCACTTATGTAATCAATGAAAGGGATATGGCCACTTATGTAATCAATGAAAGGGATATGACCACTTATGTAATCAATTACAGGGATATGGCCACTTATGTAATCAATGAAAGGGATATGGCCACTTATGAAATCAATGAAAGGGATATGGCCACTTATGTAATCAATGAAAGGGATATGGCCACTTATGTAATCGATGAAAGGGAGGCCACGTATGTGATCAATGAAAGGGATATGGCCACTTATGTAATCAATGAAAGGGATATGGCCACGTATGTAATCAATGAAAGGGATATGGCCACTTATGTAATCAATGAAAGGGATATGGCCACTTATGTAATCAATGAAAGGGATATGGCCACTTATGTAATCAATGAAAGGGATATGACCACTTATGTAATCAATGAAAGGGATATGGCCACTTATGTAATCAATGAAAGGGATATGGCCACTTATGTAATCAATGAAAGGGATATGACCACTTATGTAATCAATGAAAGGGATATGGCCACTTATGAAATCAATGAAAGGGATATGGCCACTTATGTAATCAATGAAAGGGATATGGCCACTTATGTAATCAATGAAAGGGATATGACCACTTATGTAATCAATGAAAGGGATATGGCCACTATTGTAATCAATGAAAGGGATATGGTCACTTATGTAATCAATGAAAGGGATATGGCCACTTATGTAATCAATGAAAGGGATATGGCCACTTATGTAATCAATGAAATGGATATGGCCACTTATGTAATCAATGAAAGGGATATGGCCACTTATGTAATCAATGAAAGGGATATGGCCAATTATGCAATCAATAAAATAGATATGGCCACTTATGTAATCAATGAAAGGGATATGGCCACTTATGTAATCAATGAAAGGAATATGGCCACTTATGTAATCAATGAAAGCGGTTTTTTTTTAAAGAGGATACTTATACGAAAAATATGACATTCTTAAAAATAATGTTGTTGTTTTTTTTTTGTTTTTTTTTGGGGGGGGGTGGGGATATTCAGACAAACGGTTAGTACGGGTTACAATAATGGGTCAACACTTATTTTTTTACTTGTTGCGTCCCTAGTTTTTAAGGATGCAATGCAGATTGGGTGTTTCATATGCGTCTGTACACTATATGCATAGCTATAAATGATTCCATCATATTTCATACCACACAAGTCAAGAATGCATAATCGTGTATGCCATTGATGTTTTATTCTAGATTCGTATTTCTGTGTACAAAGCAGTTTCTTTTTACTGATAATTATCGACGTTAACCTATGAGCCATTGAATTAACCTACCATTAATTAGTCTGCGTTGTCAACTCCACAAAACGCAGATACCAGCCTAAAGCCTCTACTAAGTTACCACGGACACGCATGCGCAGTCCGTCTTCAAGCATTGGCACAGATTTTCCTATTGTGCCAAAAAAGTATAAAAGAACAAACTGCTGCTTTCCTTGCATTTGTAAATAGTCAACGTCGCTACCGTAGTGATTTATTCAACTATACAATATTCAACTTAAACAAGCACGGAATAAATTAGGGTATGTTGTCGATGCTGTATATTATAGATAAATTTATATTCTTATTGTAGATTTTAAACTTTGAGAATAAACATGATTATTTTAAATATAAGCCATTGTTATAGATGGTAAAATTCGCATGATTTAGGAAATCAAGTTCGATTTAGAGTCGATTATGGGCTAGCAAACAAAACAGTTTCTTTCTCAAGCGTTGGACTTAAACAATTAATGTATTTTGATGTCACTTTCATTGATACGTATTTGAATAGTTATATCAACATGGGAACTAGGTGTGCATGTGTGCTTTGTTTATTGGCCGTTTTCTTGTCAGTCTTAGAATATATGTACAATTAAAACTCGTACGTTCTCTAAGTAATGAATGAATATGTTAACATTCTAGCGATATATAAAATACGGCACGATTTTTTGCACGTACATAGAAATATGCTTAATAAACAGATAAACAGGTCGTGCTGCATGATGTCGAAGAACATATTTTTTAGTTTGGTTATTGCAGTTTTATGCGAGAATTTCCAGACATTCATTATTGTTATACAATATAATAATTGTTGTAAAATAACTCTTAAAGGATATAGTAAGAAGTCAGAATTTGAGAACAGAAAGTGTTGCATTGTCCAATAAACAACTATAAATCCAACATTATTTATTTGGTCTATAAAATGGGCCTTTTCACGTATTGGTTAATTGACAAAATTAAAAAAAAAATTGTTTCAAATACGCAAATTTTCGTTGTAGTTATGACATTTGTGAGGACACAGTAAAACTGAACATTTACCATGCTATAAATATCCAATATATGCATCATTTGACAATTTGAAAACCTGAAAATTATAAAGCCTTGCAACGCGAAACGATTGAATAATTTGGAGAGTTCTGTTGTTGTCGTTATATTTTGTGATACTTCGAGAATTGCTTATATGAAGTATGAAATAGATCACTCATTGTGTGAGCACTGATGACCGAGTGGTCAAAGCGATGTCTACTTCTTTCCGGATGTACGCATCTCGACGAAAAGGAAAAACTCCAAAATATTGGACGTGTTCAATAATATGTTAACGAATCTATGCGTGTTTCCAAACAATCTGATACTGACTGAGTAACAAATTGCTGCTGACTCAAAATTCTATTAAACGTATGAACAATTCTTCGCCCTCATATTTAATATTTCTTTTCAACACTTTTAATATTTATTACGCAGAGTTGTTACTTTTGGCATGTCCCACGTACACAGGTCTTAAGCCTTTGCATGCTGGGAAATTTGTCGTCTGCTAAAATTTTGTTTGCTGATTTATAAAATTAGCATTTTCTTCGAAATTTTTCAAGAATACGATCAGAATAGCAAACAGTTTTGATCTGATGAGACGCCACGTTCTGTGGCGTCTCATTCGGATCCAAACTGTTTGCAAAGGCCTTCAAAATTCGGTTCCAGCACTGAAAAAGTTTAAACAGACCCATTTATTGCGTAAATATTACTGCAAGAAGAGAAACTTTATGAGAATTATATCTTTTGTTTCAATCCTGTTCGTATAATGATAGTGTTGTGCATGGTTGTTATACACTGTATTTGCGAAAAAGAAAACAATTTAAAATATCTAGTATGCCATGTGTCCGTTCGATTGTTCATCCCGCGGTTCTGCACGGGTGGAAACGACCCTGTGTATTTTAACTGCATATTGTTATATGCGAATATGCAGATGCGACATCACCAAAGCAAATATACAAGTACAATTCGTAAAAGAAAATCATATACAGCCAAATATTCTTTGACAATTATTTGAGTACATTCAGGAAATTATCTTAAATGTAATTGGTGATAAATTCAATATCATTTTGCAAATTAAAAAAAAAATACACGATGACCAAGCCAACAAATCAAAAGTATATCAATATATAAATATATACATGTACTACTTGCAAATTAGTTTTAAAATACATATCCCTTACTCTTATAGTATCGCCCCCCCCCCCCCCCTCATAATATCGTGCCTTCAATGAACAACCCTTAAGAAGGATGGAAAGTTAATGTGTTTTTTTTTCAATTTTTAGAAGTTGTAATTTATTTGATGGTTATCCATGACTACTACGACGATCATTCTCATTATTTACGGTGTTCGTTGGAAAGTAGGTCATGTTTATTCCAGAATGTACAATTGTACATAAAACATATAACTACAGGGAGATAAGTCTAGCTAGTATTTTGTCAAAAACATTGCCGATTAAAATGCAGTTTTCGTTGTTATGTCAAATAATGCACATCTAACTAAAGATTGACATATAACGTGCGTGTTTTCGTAATTTTCACTTCCATAATTCGTATGTATTAATTAAGAGGGTCGATACTACGGATAGACATGCTTTTACATTTGTATACCATACTTGCAGAAAACATGCCATAATGACCTCATTGTCAAGGCTGTAAAATGGCAAATAGACCCAAAGCCGGGCGATGTAAAAAAAACTGTTGTTAGACTCCTAAAGACGGCCTTTATCCGCGACAGCAAAATATTGCCCGTCAAAAATGGCGACAGCAATCCCGTCAATCATGAGGACACAATCCCGTCAATTCATGTAGACAGCAATCCCGTCAATTCATGTAGACAGCAAACATCTCAATCATGTACACGGCAATCATATCAATCATGTAGACAGCAATCCCGTCAATCATGTAGAAAGCACACATCTCAATCATGTAGACACCAATCATTTCAATCATGCAGACAGCAAACATCTCAGTGATGTTCACAATGTAGACAATAATCATCTCAATTATGTAGGCAGCAATCCCGTAAATCATGTAGACAGCAATCATCTTAATCATGCAGACAGCAATCATCTCAGTCATGAAGGTAGCAATCCCGTCAATCATGTAGACAGCAATCATCTCAATAATGTAAACAGCAATCATGTCATTCATGTAGAAAGCTATCTCGCCAATCATGAAGACGACAATCATCTCAATCATGTAGACAGCAATCACGTTAATCATGTTGACAGCAATCCTGTAAATCATTTCGACTAATACCGCCAATATGTCGATCATTATCCCGTCAATCATGTAGACACCAATCCCGTCAATCATGTAGAAAGCAATCCCGTCAATCATGTAGACAGTAATCATCTCAATCATGCATACATCAATCACATCAATCATGTAGAGAGCACTCCTGTCGACCATAATCCCGTCAATCATGTAGACGGCGATCCCGTCAATCATGTTGACAGCAATCATCTAAATATCTTAGATAGCAATCCAATCAATCATGTAGACAGCAATCATCTCAATCATGTAGAAAGCAATCATCTTCATCATGTAGACTGAAATCCCGTCAATCATGTAGACAGCAATTCCGTCAATTATGTCGACCATTATCCCGTCAATCATGTAGACAGCAGTCCCGTCAATCATGTAGACAGTTATCCCTTCAATCATGTAGACAACAATCCCATTCATCACGTCTATCTATACTTTCCCCCCACGCACCCACCCACCTCAAAATAACTTCTTTATATGATATATCATATTCAGCTGGCTGGTAAATTTCAAAGCTGATCAACCGAAGTACAAAAATTACCGAAAATGAAGGAATTTTAGACCGAATGCATGTGAAGTGACACATGTTTATTTCAGATGCGTCACCTGTACTACAGCGGTGTCGCGTGGATAATCTACATCACGAACCTAATATACACCAATGCCGAATCAGAGAGTCGAGAAGGAATAAGGTAAAGTAGCTCTTGTATCATGCCACATATATAACCGAGAATGCATGCGGTAAGGAAGTCTATGAACACGTGTACATAGCTGAGAAGGCATGGGGTAAGACAGTCTATGTATCTTACCAAACAGGTATACATAGTCGAAAAAGCATGCGATCAGACGTTCTCTGCACCAAGTGTATATAAGCGAGAAGGCATACCTTGGACATGCCTTGTATCAAACCACGTACCTCGGACATGAACAAAGCACAACCTTTCATGTTGTTTGTTGATGTAAATTAAGTATTCGAAGTAGAAAATATCGGTTCGGTTTTAAAAAAAGAAGTCCTATGCAAGCGCGAAAAAGAAACATGCATATGTAACGTAACACAAAAAGTAAATGTATTCGAGTTATTTTGTTTTGATTTACTTAAGAATTGTATGAATTATTTTTTTTTAAATCTTATATCAAATATGTTAAGCTTGAATAAGGAATAAGGAAAGTTCGTTATTCGAAAAAAAGAAAAAGGAACTAGGAAAACGGAACCAACTTACTCTCCTTTGAAACCGCATCCATATGGATCTTGCACTCTTCCGAGGGGATGTCACGTTACTCATTTAAAAAGGCAGCCTTTTAGCGCTCACGTATAACAGGAATGCACGCACAGTTGTTCAGTTGTATACAAATTCAAATTTCGGATATGATTTACGATAGTCCCCAAAGAGGCATTTAAAATTTAATTTTGTTTATCATTGATTACGAACCGTGGTTGACACTATCAGCTATGGGACTATCAGTAGCAGAAATGTATTAATTCAAAAGTAATCGAATATACCTTGCCATCCCAAGAACGTAGAAAGATATTTAACAGTCTCTTTTACGAGGTGACTAGGCATAAGTAATGTACGACACTATTGTATTCATTAAATGCACATAGGTATCGTACCGTATGTCACATAGGTATCGTACCGTATGTGTTAGACGTTTCGCGTACATATAAACTAACTGCATCATCTACTTAAGGCGTTGAAGTTATATAACGTACAGCAGTGTGCCTTGAGCCTTAAATTCTACGTACGGTGATGTATTTTGTTGTCTATGGGCATACAGTAATGAATGCTGTATACATTGCGCGTAATGCAATATATGTCGTATAGATGGCGCTTACTGCAAAATATGGCGTGTACATTGCGCGTACTGCAAAATATGGTGTGTACATTATGTGTACTGCAATAAATGGTGTAAACATTGCGCGTACTGCAATATAAGGTGTAGACATAACGCATACTGCACTGAATGGTGTATACATAGCGCGTAGTGCAATGTTTTATGTAGACATAGCGCGTACTGCAATTTATGGTGTAAATTGCGCGTATCGCTATTAATAATGTAAGCGAACAATGTTTGCAATTCATAGAACATGAACTGCAATATGCTTTTTATGTTTGTTGTTTATGCAAAGCGCATACTGCTGTGCATGGTGAATATATTTGATGTACAGAAATATATTTAAAGCATTTAATCTTTATAAATATAATGTATGTGTGGTAGACAATCAACGTATTGCAATATATGGTGGTAGCACAAAAGGTTAAGTGAATGTATGGTCAGGTATTTAATAAACTGCACTGCACGGTATATACAGTGAGCGTTCTTCAGTGTATGGTGTTGGCATTGAATGTCCTGAACTTCACCGTGTATGCATGTAATCTATTCAAAGCTATGGTGTAGGCATTGCATTTACCGCACTGCACGGTATAGGTCTTCTAAAACATGAAAGTCTCAGAATAGTGTTCTCAGACTCTCCATTACATGATGCTAGTTAGAGAAAACCTGTTAAACACACTTTGGTTGAAATTAATAATTTTTTTGAAATGCTAAAGCTTTGGTTTTTTGAAATTTGTGTCGAAGCCTGTGAACTTCATAAGCATGGTGTTATGTAGTCATTGAGCTTACTGCACTATATGGTGAAGGTATTGTGCTCAATGCAATATTTGGTGTAGGCAATCGCGCTATCAATTCCAGGAAATCTCTGCGTGGTCGGAAGTCGAAAGAGGTCCTTTTCTTGCCTGGTGTAAAAGCGAATGATCAATAGAAAAATTGCATGGCTTCATAAAACACGTGTGTGCAACATGTTGGTGCATTAAGTTTTAAAAATGGTTAAAACATGCAGAGCATTTTGTGTGGTAACTAGTTTTCTTGAAATTTCGCTGCCGAAACCATGTTATGTCGGAGTCTGCAATCAGGCGAGATTCATTTATACGAAAAAAAAAACACGAATTATTTTTGTAGTAAAAGTTTTTGAAAAAAAAGAGACAGTCACCAACAGATATTAGGCTTGCACAATCAGAAAGAAGGAAAATGAGATGAATTGACAGTTCCCTATTCGCTATGCAAATCAAATTTAGTGTAAATTTAAAGATCGCCGTGGTGTAGTGGATATGGTGTCCGCCTAGCGATCAGGAGGTCATGGGTTCGATCCCCACTGTGGGAGTGTTCTTTAGATCTCCCCCATAGACACCAAGGAAAACGGACTCGAGAGCGTTTCATATAAGCTTAGGCTTGTTATGCAATCGAGCTTATATAAATAGGTTTAAAAAAAAGAATTAGTGTAAACCAACATGAAATTGCGCGTACTAAAATGTATGATGTTAGTCCATATAAACGAACTCCCAGAGCCTTTGATAATTTTTGCTATGGCGGCTCTGGCAGTCCATATGCACCCCTTCATTATCATGGATGCAGTTCAGCGCACGGAATCAGTGCGCTTCACTAAACAGACGTCGTTCGAGACAAATTGAGGAAAATAATGAATAAACTGCATGAACATGCTAAATTTACCTTAATGGCAACCTACGGATGTTATCCTTTGCATGCATCCTATAAAAACACAACGATGTTTCAACACACTTTTCTCGCTGACATTTTATGTTTAAATTTGAAACAGTGTATTCTGTATCAAATACCACATCGTTATCAACTTTAATGGGCTCCATCACATAACCCGACGTGCAAAATATTGGTGTACTGCGACCTAACCAATATTGGGTCAATTTTCTAGTATGGCGGATACAGCGTACGAACGAAAAACTAAGTCAATAAAAAGCAATTATTTCTTGCTTTAATGGTACAATTTGGATGAGTTTGTGGTTAAGACAGGTAAACTTTAATAAGTTCTTGCAGTTTCAGTGTTCCTTAACCCTTGCATTGTTGATAATATTTTGCACCCATGGACAAGAGAGAGCGCATTGCAACTCTCAGCAACCCATTAGAGTTGAATTATTGCAACTAGTATGATGTAGGCATTTAAAGTACTTTATATATGCAGTCTATTATGTAGCCATCAAGTGTTCCGCAGGTAGAAAATTAAAGCGGGCGCCGATGCTCGACACATTTACGAGTCGCCGAGTGTCCGGGACTGCAAAAATCGCAGGTGGAAGATTGACCTGTTGTGCCGTTTGTCTGGGTACATGTTGTGTTATGTATTGTTTATGAACATCGTAAACTGTAATGTCTGGGATTGTCATTTATCGTATTGCAACGTCTGTTTCAGAGCCCTTCCTTTTCCGTCGCAGCGAGGCGTCCGCACATTAAGAAATACACTATCTAGTCTGGACGATTACCTGGCTGAATTCCAGTGAGTATTAACCGGAATCATCAATACTCCAAAGTTCGACTTACATTTGGATAACACGGTGAACATCCGGTACAACTATTCTTATACATGGTTTGATGTGTTTTTTCAACACTTTGAATGTGAATCTTTCAGGAAGCGGACGTGTCAGTTCGGGTTGAACAGCCACCACTGTGCCCTGTCCGCCCTAGACAGTGCGATGGGAACCAGCGAGTGGCTCAGTAGCGGCCGAAGTCCCGGCAAGCGCGCCCTGCCACCTAACGAGCCTGTCACGGAACACGAGTACATTCTGTAAGCATGCCTCACAGTGGCGGTCGTGTTTGCATGTATACGCCATGTTTACACTTTAAATAACTACAATATTTAACTACTTATAATATTTCTCCACAATGCATCCGCTGGAATCGGGAAACCGGTATATGGTTTTATTTTCTAAACAAACATGTTAATGATCGACTTCGTTATATACTAGTAACCTGTTTCCAGTTTGCGGGTTGTATGGTTTTATTTCTAAGACAAACATGTAAATAATGGGTTTATCAATATTGCCTGTTTTCTTGTTTCTGTGGTACGGTATGGCAGATACTCCGCTGTTAAAATGCCAAAAGTATTCGCTGATAATCGAAAGGCCGGCGAGCGCTCAGTGCGCGTGTTGACAGGAGCGCCGAGGCCGCGATGCGCTGGGCTTCAATGTCAGTCCGGCTGTACTGAGAGCTCGCTATTATATCTCCGCCTGCTGTCAACACTGCATTAGTCTCCCAGTGGAGAACTGTCTGTGTAGCAGCACACAAATGGTTATTTATTAATAATCTTAAAAGTCTCGTTCTGTGAGACGGGCTGTTTGTGGCTCATGGTAATTTTTCTGAAGTACAGTTAAGTTACAGATCCTCAAGTTCAAATTATCTTATATATACTCACAATTCTATGTGCAATTTGTCACACAAGTATGCTTAACACATTTATGCCTAGCGTCTAGCAAAAATGCCTTGGCAAACAGCGTTGACCCATATGTGACGCCGCATGATGTTTTTAAACTTCAGCGTGTAGAAAGTTTCAAATTACATCGTGGATATGGACACAATCAACGTCGGATTTATCCATAAACGTGTTGATATAAGATAGAAGGTTAATATCTTTATTTTTTTGTAAAAAAAAATGTCAATGCTATATAAATTAAACAGGTAGAGTGTTAGAAAATATGTAATGTTTTGACACCCAGACTATGTTCTAAAAAGTACATGGCAATTGTTCTCACACATGCGAGAACAGTGGTCTCGTACATACATGGACTATGTCCTCACACATACAGGCACTATGTCCTCACACATACAGGCACTATGTTCTGACACAAACAGGGGGACTATGTTAGCACATAATGATTTATTATGTACTTTGTATTTATTTTATTGAGTATATAAAGCTCGTTTCCATTTAAGTTAATGTGGTTATATGTTTTGCAATTGAAAAACATGACAAGTATGTTTATTTTTGCTTGATTGTATACTGTTTTTGTTTGATGTAATCATTGGACAAACGTAAAAATAATAAAAGGTAAAAATCGTGCAGGATAACCTGAATGTCGTTTTCTTAATAAAACCTTAATGGATGTAAACAAACTGATAAGTGATGCTTTTTTATAGTTTCGTAACGATTTCAATTCGTGCATAAAAGACAGTTTGCTATGATGCTTTTTGCTATGTGTAATACATTACTTTATTTAATAAGCCTGTGTTCTTGGTGAAAAATTCGTTGGAATGTGCATCATTTATTTACACGGTACTGCTGCACGCAACGTGAATTTTTGTCACCGATTTCTGACGTATCCAATGTTTATTCTTTAGTCTAACGATGTCGACACAAACCGCATGACAAACTGTCTTGTATGCGCCAAATGCAAATATCTCAAGTTATTGAAATACATTTGCAAAAATAAAGCTCTTAACGGTGTGTTTACAATCTGCTCAGCCCGTGTTTAAAGCCCTTTTAACCCCGTCGATCCTTCATCCTATATTATACCTTTCCTAAAATAACGAAAAACTCCATATAAGCAAACAACTATAGTCTAATGTATCGCCAATTATTTCCTAAACAAATTGGGTGGATTAAATTATCGAATCTATCTTGACTAAAACGTTACAATTGTGTACAACTACATGAAATACATGAGGGTGTCGCCTAACTAAAAACAATTATTAAATTACAAAACAGTGGTAAATCAATGTAAAGGGGTTGTATTATAATATACAAACAAAGTACTCAGTAATCCGATTTAAAATAAAGTATGATTTTATACAACAAAACAAGTAATAATCATAAATTTGGTCCAAATAACTGTAACATAACAAAATGTTGTAAATATATAAATCTATATGTATGCGTGTTTTATGTGTTTACCCCTCCTCCTGAATGTTGTGATTTACCTCTGTGTCCAGTCAATGCCGTTACTCTGTTATTATGTTATATAAAGCGTATTTGCTCATTGTATTTACATATTGTGAAAATTTGAGCATTGAAAAATTATATACATGAATTACATTCTTTCAAATTCAGGGAAAAAGTTATCGCACTAACAGAAATCTTCTCACTACTACAGGGATTATTATCTTACATATACCGGGTCTATATCTTAACACATACATGGCCTACATACATGTGTAAACATACACATATACGGTGTGTTAACATACAAATATACGATATGTACTTCGTACACATATATGCTGTGTAAACATACACATATACGGTGTGTTAACATACACATATACGGTTTGTAAACATACACATATACGGTGTGTTAACATACACATATACGGTGTGTTAACATACACATATACGATTTGTAAACATACACATATACGGTGTGTTAACATACACATATACGGTTTGTAAACATACACATATATGGTGTGTTAACATACAAATATACAATATGTACTTCGTACACACATATGGTGTGTAAACATAAACATATATCATGTGTAAACATACACACATACCGCATCTAAACAGTCACGTATTCGACGTGTAAACATTCACGTATACGGTGTGTAAATATGCACATATACGGTCTGTAAACATACACATATACGGCGTGTATACATACACATATACGATGTAAGCTAATTTGTTATGCCATATTCGTCTCTTGAATACCGATATGTGTTATATGCCTGTGTGTGATGCAGGAGAAAAAGGGGGTAAAATGATTATTGTGTATGTTTGTATATGTTTAAGGTTGTTAGATGATATCACAGAGAAGAGGGACCATCTGCATGAGCTACAGCGCCTGCTCGACACCGCCATATCTAAGCTCACAGACAAAAGGTGTGTGTCTTCAATAAAGTCGTTTCATCCTTGCTCTAGATTGAAGTTTCAGTTTGAACGCGCACAAAATAATTATAATTCAGACCGTGTGATAATCAGATCCTGATAAAAGGACGGCATCTAATTGCCCGTAGATAGAAACGTCACATTTGATAAATGACTTCCCAATGTTGTTTGCGCCTCTCTTCAAAATGTAAGTTCTCATTTTGAAGTACATGAAAATAAATCTACTGATTTAGAGCATTGAAATTAAGCCTATATCTGCATCAACTCTCGTAAATAAATCTTATAAATACTTCTACCAATTTGAATCATTACATAGATTTTATTATTAAACAAGAACCTGTATGAAACGTCGGTTATTGTAGCAAGCAATGTCTGAATTTAAATCAGTCATTTTGGCAGTAAATCCATTTTTCCAGTACATAAGCCATGGTCCCGTTTATTGAGTAGAAAATAAAGGGACCTTCGGTGTTTTTAATGTATTTTTTATTTATCTGATTGCGTAGATGAGATATGGACCTCGCTGTTTTCTATTGTATTTGTTATTTACCTGATTGCGTCTACGATATGGTTAAATGTGACCACCGTGACCCATGTAAACAATGCTGTCAAAAGTTGCGTTTCTGTCCCATAATACCGTGAAGTATAAAAAAACCCGAAGGATATACCCTCATATTCCAATTATCTTATATATACTCACAATTTTATTTGCACTTTGGCACAATTATGCTTATATTTTAGATGCAGGATCAATACATAGTATGGCAACTTTCAAAACGTCATCGTGTAGAAAGTTTCAAATTATTATATCATGAATATAGACAAAATCAACATCTGTCATGACCTGTATCTTTTTATTGTACATTTGTATACACCTATAACGATAAGCTTGTAATGTCTAAGTTTAAAAAATATTCTGTTCTTTAATGGTTCACGCTGGTAATGCGGATACTTCGATAACAGATGACACTTCGATAACAGAGAATAACAAAAGCCACGCGCGAGTGGTAATTTCCTCAGTTTTTTGTCCTAAGATTAGTTTTTGAGACAAGGCACATGGTCGAGTTAATAAATGGTGTATCCCTTAAAAACACGGTAAAATGGTAGATAGTTGTCCCAAAAATATAATATTCGGTCGGAAAACAACATGTACTGGGTGAACAATAAACATTTCAACAAAATAAAACTGCTTAGAAATATTGCAAGAAATTGTTGGCTATTCCAGCATGTAAAGTAATCAACGTGCTTCAATTACTGAAAGTTTGATAGTATTCAATGAAATATTGACGAAGATAGAGCATGTTTTAATAAGTGGTATTCATGAAGTTGCGGATTCTTTGATTCCCGATATAGGACACTTCGGATAACAGAGACTTTCAACAAATTGGGCACTCTGATAACCGATTTTTATCTTCTACCTGAAATGCATTTATGAGTTAAGCGAATGTCGGAGCTGCATCTCTAAGTAGCAGTTTAAGCAGAGTGATGTTTCATGACATGCAGCTGTCTAATAAATAAATAAATAATAAGTCTAAGTAAATGGCCATAGTACCTTTATTGGGACATATACATGTTTTATATCAACCATTTCGCTACAAAGAACGTTTGTTAAAATTGTTTTAGCTCGTGTACCGGCGGTTGGGTGACTCGAAAACTGAAAAAATATATGGTCATAGAGACTGTACTTATCAGACATATCGACTTAGTTTCAAATTTATCTTTCACATTTATACAAAATCATAATCATATTTCAAAAGGTTAGAAGCATGTTTCGGTAATTCGTTTTTAATTTACTTCAGTACAAAAGTTTGTATGCATTGCCTACTTATTATAACAGTAATAACATTCTCCCACATCGAATTATGCATTTCTGATTCACTAAAAAGAGTGAATTAAATCTGGTAAAACGTGTCGACTTATCGGGAATATAAGTGTCATTGTTATCGAGATGATCGATGAAAGAATTGTCCATGAAAATTTGGCATCCGACTCTTTAAACATTGGAATTTTCTCAAATACGTTAGTAAACTAAAATGTAACATGCTGTAACATTAATAGACATATTGATCGTTTATTTCGAAAAGTAAGCACGTTCTTTGGTTATTTCCAAGTATTTTTATTTTGTTGAAATATGTACTGATCATCCAATTCATTCTGATTATCGATGGATTTTTATCGTTTTTATTTTAATATAATCCACCGTGTTTCCGCGAATTTCTTTCTTGGAAATGCGAAGTGCTATACCACTTATCGACCAAACAATGTCGCGTGTCTGATAACCAAATGAACAGATCATAAATGAAAGAAAAAAACACTGAAGAACTCTTCACTCGCGCGTGGCTTTTGTTGTTCTCTGTTATCGCAGTGCCATCTTTTATCAAAGTATCCGCACACCCGGCGTGTGGTTTAGTATTGACGATGCTTCGGATTGAAAACGAAAACGTGATTTTACTTCGTTATGATGGCAATTTATTAAGTCGACCGTCGCAGTGTTTTGTTTGTTAAAAGCATTGAAAACAGAAAAAAGATAAATTTCGCTGACAACTGTGATATGTGGGGAGCAAGTAGCGATGCTTCACCCAAATCATACGTTTTGAGTAATCGAACTGAAACCAAAATGCAATGTTTTTATTTATTGAAAAAAATGTATTTCATCCTCAAAAGAAACAAAGGTTAAACCGAATATATCCTGCTAATGCAACAGCCAGAACCAAAACAATTATTGGTTGTACATAAGTACTTCACGTCTTTGAAAGCGGAAAAGACATTCAAGAATGGCTTGGAGGATTTTTGGAGGGAAGAGAGGGCTCCCGTTGTAATGTCGCAGTGCTAAATACGTCAAAAAGTTTGCTTTCACAATTTCCATCGATTCGTTTAAAACCCAATATCAACTACATGACACAATGAATATACTAGCATGATGGAACAAGATTTATAAATCAAAATAACGTATTTGCATTTCAATAAACTTCAACAAAAAGCAAATTTATCTCCAAATTAGCATTTAAATTAATATCGATATGCATTATGCTTCTAATATTGTATGCATGTATATAACGCATCTATCACGTGCGCTTTCGGTAATTCACATGCGTTGTACTATTACCGAAAGCGCTAGCTTCCGGGAAATCTAGTAACCCTCTAGCGTGCAGAAAGTGTCTCCGTTGGTTTGTTTATATGGTTAACCCTAATGTCCACGCAGAGTTGTCGTTCCATGATTTCACATCCAAGCTCTGCAGATTTGGTGGGATTTTTGTGTTTGTTTAAAACAATTGTCTTTTAAATTTTGAAAAAGTGTATAAGATGAGGTTCATACTAAAACATAAATAACGTAAATAAAAAAAGAGTAAAAATAGCAACGGTAAAATAATTGTACCACGTGGCTAGGCTATAATCACGTGGGTGGTTATGAAGGCAGGGAGTTGATACAGCTATGCTTGTTCAAATCAATTCTCTGCGCGTAGGTAGGGTGACCCATACCGTCCCAAACGAACGACAACTTTTGTTCGCCCTTAGTTACGAAAAGACCGAATAGCGTCTGATGGTGTTCCTTTATCGGAGAAGCGCTGGTATATTACAGCCTTAATTAGTTGGCGAAACAATCGAACGTGTTGATCTTATATAATATATGACAGACAAATGGGTATATAATAATGGAATTTCTCTAAAATTTTTATCACGTTTGTCAATCAATAAAATATAATTATAAAAAACGACGTGATGGTGATACATCTGGAAATTCGCCTTTCATTAGCATTGGATTTTGTTTAGCGTCACATTGTCAATTTAACGGAAATATACACAAAACTCTAAACAATGAGTGAATGCTGCTTTTGCCGTCATCACATGATTTAATACTCAATTCTCAGATGAGTTTCTGACGTGCAAGTAAACGCATTAATATATCGTATAGAAACAATATACACGCAAAAAGTCTCAAGATCGACAATTACAAATTACCGCGGGAAATATTCTGAATACCTTATACGAAACGATTGACAAGTTGTGTATATTTGCTGCTTAGCATACATAGCAGCCATGTAGCAAAAACGTGCTTTTTGGAGCTTCGTGTTGGTCGCACGATTCATTTTAATATTTAAAAAATTTAATATGTCAATAATAGTCGAGACGATAAAACAATTTACATACGCACGGATGTTGCTGTTGATGACATGTTGCATGTTTTATTGTTTAATTTTGTGTGGTTCAAATACATTGTTCACATTTATCTTGTGAAAACAACTTTTCTTCCCGTCAATTAATAATGCAAATATGATTATCCACTTTAATTATTCGGCGATATAATAGGAGGACATATGAATTTCCTTATTAAGCGCATCTATGTCGTGCGCACTGAATAGCAATTACATGCGCACGCGATAGTTATGACATGCACACGCGATAGCTATGAGATGTGCATGCGCTAGATATAAAATGCACACGCGATAGTAATTACATAGACACGCTATAGCTATCACAAACGACAAACGTATCTTATATGAAAATGAAACAAACTTTAGGGATTGTATTGATTAAAAAAATCTTTCGATTTGGACCTTTGAAGGAGATTTTCGTGTATGTGTCAAACTGTGTGCGTTGTTCTTCAGTAAGAGGACATGCATGTTCAACCTAGGAGGCCGCTGTGCCACGGAGCTCGCCTCCGCCATTGCCGACCAGTACTACTACCTAAATGGCCCTTCTAGCCCAGGCCGACGCCGTCGCCGAGACACTAGGAGCACTGTTCGGGTCTAACAACGCCCCCAGACCGACCATTCCACGGCGTATAGACAGGAATCAGAGGAATATCTCCATTTGTGATTAACATTTACATGTACTGCATAACAATATCATGCCACATATATTACTCCATATTTCGTATAATTTATCATGTTAAGATTTGAATAAAAGATACAATAAAGGAGCGACAAGGTACTGTGTTTTTGAATTGATGCAAATTGAAGGTCGTTTAAATAGAAACACGAAAGGCGCCGTGAATGATGAATAATGACTCGATAAAACTGACATAGAGTCGTATAACTGATGCGCGGACTAAGCTCTGTCTATTGTCATGTCCGTCCAAGACGGTCGTCAAACGCCATAATGCTGTCCAGAGTTTCTCATACTCTGTGGACTTCAGAAGCGATCTGTCTTGGTCTGAAACACAATCTTAATTTAAATACCGTCGTTTTATTCAAACCGTCTTATTTATGAACAAATTATGCATGACAGAGACACGAAGAAGCAAACTGTGACTGGATATGATTTAAACTGACTACTTGAATAGTCATATATTTGTGATTATTCAACAAGACGAGTCGACATCGGTATTTTGTATTATTTCTAAGTGAAATTACACCAAGTAGTTAAACATGTAATAACCTGACCATGCATAAATGCATTTGAGATGTATCATGAAATCGGTATAAAGAATTTTTACATAGGAAACACATGCTTTTGATTCACCATTTGTTTGAACCGTCTGATCAAATTGTATTTATCATTTTTAAACTAAAATATTGGTTAAATCATACCGTAACCTTACCAATAATTTAAGTTCGGATTTAACTGCAACTGAAAAAATGAACGATGATACAGCAATTATTTCGATTCTTACTGGATCTAAAATACAAAAAAATATATTCAGTTAAAATACAAACTATACACACAATTTGCCAATTAAAAGGGGTATAATTTTAAGTTCTTTATTGGATAGATTACCTTCGATAATTCTGTTTTTTGTCAATAGAGAGATCAGCGAACATCACGTGACAATGATTGAGTGCACACAACAATCCCAAACAATTATTCATTGAATATCTTGAATACCAACATTGTTGATGCAAATAATAACTAATCAGTTTTAACAAAAACATACTGTTGACAAAGTTCCATTATCAGCGACTAGGTGGTATAATGACATATAGACAGGCATTTTCTAAAGCACTTTCGAGAACACGAGATCCTTGATGGTTTTGTACACGGCAGAAAGATTCCACATGGACTCCCCTGCCTGCTCCCGGCCGTTCATGGGGCGAAGCGAGCGCTGCAGTGCCTCCAGAAAGTATGGCGATCCGTAAGCGGTATCCCCCGGTACCTCTGTAAACAGCGCCCGGAAGCCTCGGTACGTCAGCCGCCCGTCAGACTTAAAACGTATAATAACCAAGTTGTCCGTTGACACGAGACTGATACCTGCAAGCGTTGACCCACAGTATCTGAAATATTAATCAGAAAAGTCTGTAACCAGCGTAGACACTCAGTATCTGAAACATTTTTCGGGAAAGTATTTTACCAGCGTTGAAATACAGTGCCTGATACATGTATCTGACAAATTAATGAGCAGAGTCTGATACCAGCTTTGAAATGCGGTATCTGCAACATTAATAAGCATAGCCTTTTGCCAGCGTTGACTCGCACTATCTGAAACATTAATCAGCGAAGCTTGGTACCAGCTTTGACAAACAGTATTTGAAACATTTATTAGCAAAGCCTACTGCCAGCACTGACCCACAGTATCTAAAACATTTACAGTAAAGCTTGGTACCAGCGTTGACCCACAATATCTGAAACATTCATCAGTAAGGCTTGGTACCAGCGATGACCCGAAGTAACTAACATTTATAAGCAAAGCTTGGTACCAGGATTTACCTAGTTATCTGATACATCCATCAGCAAAGTTTGACGCCAGTTTCTGAAAAATTAATCAGCAAAGCTTGGTACCAGCGTTGACCGACATTATTAGAAACATTAATCAGTAAAGCATGATACAAGCGTTGTCCCACAGTATATGAAATATCCATCAGCAAAGCCTGTCGACAGTATCTGAAACATTGATCAGCAAAGCTTGGAACCAGCGTTGACCGACAGTATTTGAAACATTAATTAGCAAAGCCTGATGCAAGCGTTGACCCGCAGTATCTGAAACATTCATCAGTAACACTTGGTACCAGAATTGACCCCGCGGTATCTGAATCTTTCATCAGCAAAGCCGGATGCCAGCGTTGGCCTACATTATCTGAAATATTCATCAGTATAGTCTGGTACCAGCGTTATTCCACTGTATCTGAAACATTCATCAGTATAGTCTGGTACCAGCGTTATTCCACTGTATCTGAAACATTCATCAATGATCGACGCCTGATACCAGCGCGTACGAAGAGCTCTAATAAACACTGTTTAGAACTATCTTATAAGCCAAATTATTAAGCAGGTTGCTGGATCAACGGGGTTCATAGAGGTTTACACACGGGCTGGACAGAATGTTAACACAGTGTTAAAATATCTCAAGTTATTGAAACACATTTGCAAATTTTTTTAGCGCATACAAGAAATTTGTTCTTGCAGTTTGTGCCGATATCGTAAGCTTTAAGAATAAATCATTGAATAAGTCTTAAATCGGTGCCAAAACTTCACGTTGCGTGCAGCATAACTGATGATTGCGTTACACATCGAAATATGGCCAAGAACACAGGCTCATTATATAAAGTAATCCTGATGTATTCCACATTGCTATAAGCAGCATAAAAGCTGTATTTCAAGCGCTATTTCAAATTCTTATGGAAAATTGTTTTTAAAAGTTATTTAAAGAAAAGCACCACATACCGGTGTGTTTACATCTATTAACGTTCAATTGTGAACCCTAAAAAGTCACGTGATCATGCACCCTGTTAACGCTTTCGTTAATTTTCACGTCCGAAACTGACAGTATAAAGAATGCTACCTGACCGGGTCCGTGGTGGCGTTGGACAAGAATATCTCCACAAAGTCCTTGTCACAGTTAATCTCCAGCAGAGACTGCGAGTCGAACTGCAGACGTATAGCAGAACCCTCCGGGGCCTAACAGGGACGAAACATATCATGACACTCCTAAATCATTTACACTAGGTCTTACAATTAAAAGTTATAGCGTTCATGCCCAGTGCCCAGATTCACTAACTATTGGGCTCGTATTCAAAAACCATTTTTACACGTTAGTAACATACATACTCTAAATCAACCATTTTTCTTAAAATATTTCTTGAAGTATTTCGTAAAATAAAATTAACCCATAACAAATCAGTGCTCCTTATAAAAATAGCCAAAATTTCAACGCTAGATGTGGTATGATAACACAGATTTAACGAGACACAAAATGCTCGTTTTTTTGTTGTTGTTGTTACACAATATATTCCATTTTAATTTCCTGCAATGATATCTATTCATTCGAAACACGAACACTTACTTGGTACATGAACGTATGTTGAATATATTGTCCCACAAAACAGAAAAAGAGCATTTCGTATCGTGTTACATCTATGTTACCAGACCACATCTAGCGTTGAAATTTTGGCTATAGCTATAAGGCACATTCAATTTTTATGTGGTCACTTTAGTTTTCGAAATAGTGTATGAAATATTCGTTGATGTTATGTGTCTATGGGCTTTTAAGAATAAGGGAAGAGACTAAAAAATTCCGTCTATCGTTTCAATACTGATACATAGAGACTACCATTGTTAATTATTACATTCAGGAACTGATCGACAAAAAGAATGATGTAGATAGAGGTAGTTAATGCCAACAGTGAACAATAATTACATTAATTATTGAATATTACAATTTAAAGAATATTATTCATATTTAGACTAATAATCGGTTGATGGATACTTACTTCTGTTGCCAGTGCTCTACGAGTGACTCACCTGTATGGTGTACGTACACGACGCGTCTGAAGGGTAGAAGTTTGGGAACCCCGGGCTCTCGATGTACTCACCCACTCGTGAAGCCATGTACCGCCCCCCGCACGGTCGGTCTGAAGGAGCGATACACATGTCGTTCAGAGCCTGACCTTATGACGATACAGTTTATTTATGTTTACCACATCTCTTAACGTATTTAATGATAAGTTTGTTTCGTTAAAGATAATGTTTGCATTAGCATTCCAAGGAGGCCCAACGATTTCTCAATGCGTACCGTACATCTTCTCGCAAACGACAGGGAGCGCCGAGCTGCAGTTCGTCAGTGTGAGAGTCTCCCCGTCAAACTGGCCACACCCACACACGTCCGGCCGGCACATATCTCGAACGGACCTGTCCACAGAACACGGTTAACGTGGAGTATTGTTCAAAGATCGACAATAAAGACACATAGCAAATGGAAAGCATTTGTAAAGCATTAACTAAGCTGACCAGTGTCGGAAACCATTCGTGTGAGTTTGATATCATAAGATTATTCGCAACTAACCATAAATATACAAATTCGGGTTTTGGTAGCTTATAAACAAACAGTGACCATGCTTCTACGAATGTTTAGCGTTACTCGGCGTTGCCTATCCCTTACACTAGGTTTGTGTCCACCAGCGAGCCGTCAGTCCATCGGATCGCCGCGGCGCCTGCCTCTCGCTTTGCGCCAACCCAGAAGCGACCTGCTCCCGTCACCAGGCGCGTCTCCTCCAAACGGAATCTCAGCCAAGACTGGCACACATGCGCAGTGAAAACTTTAGGACTATGCCACAATGCAATGTTTGTGAACAAGTATTAGGTGGATTTATGATGGAAACTAGTTTTAATAAAAACAGTCGACCATGGAATCGATGGTTTATTGGGCTTTTGTATACTATTATTTATTATAAATACCTTACAGTATAATCATTTCCCTTATGTTTCATTTCTAAGTAAAATCCACATTGTTTCAAATATCAGCACATTTTCTAAGATTGGTCTGATACCGACACGGAAAAGACTCATTGATTGTGAATAAAAAGATTTCTTTATTTAAGTACTTAATGTATACACATAAATAGTTTAATAACAGATCGTTGCACATTTGCCCTATGCGCTAAAATGTTAATGTTATGTGTTTTGTTTTTCGCAGTTAAGTGATTCTTCAAGTTTTTTTGTTATACACGTTATATACCGTGCCGCTGAATGTGGGAATTTTTAAATCAACGACTATGAGTAAGCGATTCGATCAATACCATGTCCGCTCGATCTTTGACTGTGACCAATGCCGCCCCGTTGATCGTGCACGTAGCGTCGGCCCGTGCGAACGACATCACGGATTGGGTGTAAAAAAGGAAGCAGCGGCCCTGGTAGTACACCCATTCCCCCGGGCACCTCCAGTCAATTACTGGGGAAAAACACAAGATGACATGAGAGTAATAAGCAAAGTATGGTTCTCTTTCATACAGAAAATCATATGGAAGTTGAAAGTATATTTATACATTCAAAAGCACGCGCATGCGCACACACGTGTTAACGGGCAGCAGACAACACGACACTGTAAGAAAGTTGGACATTCCATTTCTTGATAAACCTTTTAAACGAAAATTTAGGGCGATGGGCGAGCCATAGAATATACATTAACGATGTTAAATAGGACGGATAACATATATCAGATATTTTTCGTCAACCGTGATCATGTATTATCATCCTCCCAGAACACGAGACACACTGATAAGTAACCATACTCACCAGAAAAGATTACCATTCTCTTCATATATACATCTACTAATTGAGCACCTTGTGTGATGCCGGGCAGCAGTATCTCGCAAAACTGTCCGGAGTAGCCGTCCGGACACAGACACCTGCAGTCAGAGCCCCCCAGGAAGCCGCCGTTCCTGCATACAGATCGAAGCGAGGCCGGGCAACGCTCTGTAACACCGGCAGGAAGACAGTACACTGTACACAAGGTGTGGAAACGGCGAGACAAACGACAGACGCCTACTGTTGTCAATTTTAAACCTATTGATCTCGATACAAGCATCGACACCCTAAGGCTTACGGAAATTCTTACCGGCCAGTTTCATATGTAGACTCAGTTTTTGGTGTCTTAAGTGAATATCTCGAAAACATTTCCAGAGAAGCAATCAATCCCAGGCCTCCTCATCGTAAGACGAAACACGGTTAGTATAACGCCATTAAGACCTATTACTACCATTGAATAGTTAACATGGCTCACCATGGCATATACATTGGAAAAACCATAAAATGTGTCTTTAAATGATATGCTTATTCCATTATCGAATCCTTTCCAATAAACATCAACGTTTAGGTCAATGAACTATATAGTTACATACCAGAACAGGAATATGCTTTGTTGACGTACATCGCATCAAAGAAGCTGACGTCATCCCCCTGTCCAATCACGTGCTGGTACGCTGGGTCACGCGTAAGCATGGTGTGCTTCCCATTAGCGGAATATATCTGTAAGGATAAACCACAAGGTTTTTGTTGATATGGATACCCCAAACTTATTTTAATGTGTTATGAGCTCATATTGTTCATAAGTATAGTAGATATATGATTTATGTAATTTGGTGAGTATGCGACTTCTAGTCAACTCAATAAGATGTGTAACGTCAATCTACTGATACTCTTACAAAAAGCTAAATTTAAAATATTGTTTTGCTTAGAATGATTCCGATTCAGTTTGAGCCTATTTATTTAAGATTCATTGAAACAAACGCCAAAAAGGCTTGTTAAAACGCTTTCTAGTCCGTTTCCTGGGTAAAAAACCGTACTAAGGTTTCTTTGGGGGAGATCTAAAGAACCCTCACGCAGTGTGTAACAAACCCGTGACCTTCTAGTCGCTAGTCGGGCGTCATATCCGATACGCCACGACGAACTTTTAAAGCTTCCCATTTAACATATTGTTGACTTCATCTTACATGATCCCCGTAGTGCATGATACTCTTGTAGTCGTAAGGCGTGCCGTAGGTCTCGTAGGAGCCGTTCTTCATTCGGGCGGTAAGAAAGTTGCGGATCGAGGCGGGGTTGATGTTCTCAAACAGTACCCGGATGTAGAGGTCTCTGTCATCTCTCTCCATCTCGTGCAGGCGCCCGATCGTGTGGCCAAGCTCGTGCACGACAACAGACATCTGCTGACAGGACAAAGCCGATTGGTGAATGCATATTATACAAACACATTGTTCAGTATAAAACTATTTTGTGATAAGCATTGATATATCTAAACATCTACGACTAACTTATATAAGAAGGTAAATAGGAAAAGATGCGGCATTAGCTGTTTAATACAATTGCCTTTAATTTATTTTTGCATACCAATGCTTAAAAACGTAGTTTGAATTGAAATTGCGTCACGAGTATGAATGATAATTGTTACGACTGATTATAGGACAGTGAGACAGACGGCGAACAAAGAGCGGCATCAGTGACATTAGACCTGGAATTGATTTTATTTTGAATTCTTCTGAACACCAGGAGCGGCTTCATGGTCGCATGGTTATCTGACAAATGTCATAGCAGGTCTAGCAGTGTGACAGAAAACACAATTAAAATGGCTGTAATTTAATCTTTTTAGAAGAGCGGCAACTTTAAAAAATAACACGTATTATATATTTACTGTAATGAAAATATATCGCTGTTTGTTTATTGTGAGAATGTACTCAAATGGATGACATACGATAACTGATCTTAATTTAAAATTATAAAAGTGGTAATTATAAAGTACTCAAACATACATGTATTTGGACATATATTATTCATGGTTTCTCTGAGACAGTCAAACACAATAAAGCAGTGATGTATTACCAGCATTGTAGACGCACCCGTACGTGGATAAACTTGAAACAGGGAAACGAAAATGCATAAAAAAATATAAAATGGGTATTAGCCGCTAAAAGATATGTTCTTGTCTGTATTATTTTCTGCAATTTTGATGAGAAAAAAAGGTACAAATGAAGTGATGTCTGCTATTTTTGTGCTAATAAAGTTTCAACCAATTCATGTTTTTAAGACGAAATGTATACAAAGATCTTATGAAATACACAATAAGCAAAATCATGCATTTGCTTTATGCCAGCACTTTTAGCAAGTTTAAGACAAAACTGTTCCAAAGTTATATTAAAATCAACCTGGAAGGTCAGTCAAACGTTAATAACTCGATACGGTATTATTGTCTGGGTTTAAATCATTCTTTTGTGTAATGGTATGTTCAACTATGCATTGAGCCGAACTTTTTGAAAAGAATCCTTGTATAAAGTCCACACTAATAAGTAATACAGCTAAAACAGTGCGAAAGATGATATATTTGCATAGCAACGGAAGGCACCTCTCCTATTGTATTTCCTTCAATATCATTGAGCTGTGGTACAGAACTGGCTACCGAGGCAATAAGAAACAAGAAATATCTTTAAAAAGATATACGGCGTCGATGTCGTAATGTTTGCGACCAGTGAAAGGAGATGGAATGAAGCGATCATGTATTTTAATGAAAGTAGTGAGTGATAATAAGATAATATATTTTTATGTATTAACAAATAAAAATGAAGAACAAGAAGAGGTGAAATTGTATGTTTTATTGTCAATAAGTATTGTAATCACTAGGTTTTCATAACTGAACGAGTAATACAGTAGTTTCAATAGGAAAAGAAAACATATTCGCCACTGAAAAACTATGAACATAATGTTGGAATGAAATAAAAGATTATGTGTTATAATGTGTACAGATGTTAGTAGAATGTAAACATAAAAGACTCAATATTGCAAGCATCATAGTGATCTGAATTGTTTGCAGAAAACAGAACTTTATATAAAAAATGAACAAAACAAAGTACAAAGAAACATATTTACACTAATAAACAAAAATATGGATTATAATAAATCAAAACAGATATATTTCCAACACCTATATATTTCCTTAGTATCGCGGGCTACCGCCCCAAACCCCCGCTTTGCCGATAGTGGTAAACAACTGCGTACCGGTAAAGTGCAATCTAGCCTGTTTTTGTAGTGTTTAGTATGGCCGCTACGGTATGTAAACAATAGATTCTTTTAATTGTACAGGCATGTGATTAATGCTATACTGCTTCGTAAACTAAGAAGAAATGTTTCGATGTAATGTTTAGAGGATGTTTTGTATAATGACAGATTTTAATTTATTGTAATTAACAATATATTTAGATTTCATTTTCAGTTCAAATGATATGCATCCAATGTTTTAGTCTGGGAACCAGACTACCAATGTTTACAATGATTTTATATTATTAGCCAATGAACAAATCGGGTTTATTAATTTCGGATCTATCATGAATGAAGGTCATCTAAGGTCAAAATTGACGTTAAACAGCTGTGCCGAAAATAATTTGCTATCAACACGCTGCTCTGCTCTGACATACTAAAGTATTGTATTCATATTATTATGTTTTGTTTATGGATCATCGAATTAAACGATTATAAACTAACAAATAGGACATACAATGTAAGCAATCATTTCCCAAATTTGAAATATTATTCACGAAGGTATCAGTTTTATATAAATATGGGCTATTATTAGAACATAACCATTGACTGACTACATGGCAAACCACCGTCATCAGCGACCGACGCTAAAATTAATAATCAACACGTCCTCGTATCCTGTGTGACCTTTGATTTATATCCAAATCAATATGGATTATATACCAATAACTGTATGTACCAACTGTAGGATGTAGTTTATACTTTGTCACTGGGCTGCCTTTTGAATTTATCAATAATTGCATCAATTTTCTGCTGTTACTAGAGTGTACGTTTGTCGGCAATGATGTGTTGCGTCATTTAGTAATGAACCATCGCATTGCTGCTACGCTGGCGAATCATATGTGATATGATTGTGTTTAATTGTAATAACTTCATACTCAATACTTAAATGCTTTTGTTGATAAAAAAAAGACTTTTTTTAACCGTATCATGAAACAATTTTGCCATATAGCCTTATTTACCAGAAGTTATTTAAAAGTTATCAAAGTTGTAATATTTTTTTATTACAATGGTTACGTATTTTTAACAAGGACTTAAATGATTTTTGAAAATAGTATAAGGTGAAGCAGTAGGATCCCATTTTCCTCATACGATACTTTCCTTAAAAGAAAAGCATACACTATGTTTTATATTTTACCACAATCCATGTGTAAACTTTAATATTTAAATAATTAAAAAAATACAATACATTTTACAAATACATAATTTAATAAACAATAACATAGTTATGTGTTAAATAGCTGATTTTTATATTACTGCCTAAATTAAATTTCTTTTTTTTAAATAAAAATACGAGTTATTCATAAGCATCACAGTATGGTGGTCTCAAGACTAAACAAAGGCAATTTCACGATTTTGACTAAAACAAAGATGTAACTAAGTTGTACTTTTTCTTGTTCATGGAAAACATTTAACTATAGCAAAAACACACATAATTATAATTATTGAAAATGTACATGCCATTAATGTCATTAATATTAATGTACTGGCAGTGTGCTAGTGTAAGTTGCTTTTTTGAACCGTCGGAGGTGCAAGAGGTGTAACCACAAAGCAAAGGCCTTTAAAAGCGAAATACATATACGTGACCATAATCAAATGTTAATGTTCTATTTCATGCTACGGCAAAAAGATTGGAACTTTAACCGGAAAAGAATAAATTAAGTTATTGTGAGATTAAAATGTTTTCGTCGTGGTAAGTATGTAACACTATTCTCTAAAACGTTATTGGCATAAATAGCTTTTCAAGATCGCATGTAGAAAGGAACACTTAACGATATATATTATAAAGCGTTTGGAAAAGGCAACCAATTCTTATTTGAAAATACATATTTAAAAAGTTGCAACAATATCAGGCTAGACATTATTCACATTTTAATTTTAAAATGCACTTAAAAAAATAAATAACCTTTTTTAAAAACATTTATTTTATGCTTTCCGGTGGTTTATAAAGACATATCAGTGAATTAAAACTGATCATTTTACTGTTTCAAACAGTGAAAATTAACAGTGAAAATTATCGATAATGTTCACTGTTTACTGTGAAATGGCGTCATTTTTTGACGAAATGACGTCATTATCCCAGCGAAATTGTTTATTTAAACTCATTAAAATTGTATATAAACTGTGAAAATAAGCATTAAATAAAAACAAAATTTGTTGGATTCGGTGGGATATCGATTTTAATTTACTCGTGATCATAGAAAATATATAGTTTCACTCGTGGCTGCGCCACTCGTGAAATGTTATTTTCTATGATCACTCGTGAATTAAAATCGATAATCCACCGAATCCAACAAATATCCTCTATTTAATTACTCATGAAAAGATCTGAAAACGGAGAATTTTTTTGTAACGTATTTTGCATACAGTTTTGTTACATTGATCACTTTGTATACAAAAAGTTTTCTGTGAACATGTTGGCATTCTAGATGATTTGACTGGCGTAAATTATCTTAACTGACTTCAAAAATGTATGAGATTTTTTTGTTAAAAAATTTATTCTTCAAAACTGCGTGAACAAGTTCATTTAACGAGGATTGCAGTAGGCCGTCAATGAAGACAAACGACATCAGTGTTGGACTTGGACAAACTTTCGTTGTTTAGTAAATAAAACAGGTTGTAATATATTATAGATTAATCAGGCTGATTATAATTTGCCTGTACAATTGCCGTTATAACGTAGTTATTTACCGCAAAGCAGCCGTTCCCAATGCCCAAACTTTGCGGCTGCCTAGCGTCTTTACCAACACGAGAAAAACACCTAAAACAACAAGATGAAAGCACCTGAAACAACCATTCAGTAAATAATACGTTGTTTTTATCTACAGAATAGTCATCACGCATATTTCCAAGTAAAGTTTTTATAACATAAAGCACAGCTACCTGCCGGCACTGTTGAGATTCACTGCAGTGTTTCCGAAGCGCCTGTAGGACCAGGGTTCGAATCTTACACAGGTCTTATACTCCCAACGCTTCATGGCGGCCAGTATCAGGCCCAGCTGCCGGGCGTCTGCACGGAAAGTCACATCATTATCATGATCATGAATCATCATCATCATCATCATCATCATCATCATCATCATCATCATCATCATCATCATCATCATCATCATCATCATCATCATCATAAGCACGACCACCACCATCAACATCACCATCATCATCATCATCATCATCATCATCATCATCATCATCATCATCATCATCATCATCATCATCATCATCACCACCATCACCATCACCACCACCCTCATCATCATTAGCAGCATCAACATCACCACCACCACCACCACTATTATCATCATCATCATCATCTTTATAAAATGAAACAGTCATATATTGATAATAAGCGTAGTTAACAATAATTGATAACTTTAATTTATAAACCACAAACACTTTTTAGTAGCTTTGATTAAATAAATAAACGATATAACCATTCCAACCGGTAGCTACTTAGTTGATACATTTCGTTAACAAATAATCAAGCATTTTTTTTCAGACTAATAAACCAAGGATTTATGTTTAAATGCTGGTAATAGTACTACTAGTCGGTCAAATCGTTTTGGTCATAAACCGCTAGTTCTTGTTGAATGTTAACACAACATCAAAAAGTTCTTTACCAAAGTATGATACATGCACTGACCTGGCTAGTCAACTCTTTTAATGCGCTTATGTCGTTAAATTGCATTTTGTATGAACCAACAGTTCCGTTTATTTAAGATTAATGATTTATAACACATCCGTATGGAACCATCCAATCATCATATAAACTGTATAAATTTGGAACAGATAGTTCTGAAGTTCTGAAGATGTCCCTCAAGTGTTCATAAAAACGAGTTTATTTTTAGCATCGGGACTTTTTTAATTTGCTACTAATTTTCCTGTACATACAACCATATTTAAATATTCTCAAGAGTACGACCGACCGAAGCACACCCGAGTATTTTGTACTCACGTGCAGTAATTTGTCAAAAAAAGGCTCACAGCTAAGCCGAATTAAAGAGATTATGTGACATATGGAGTGCTCAGCCACCTACTAAAAGAATCAGACATGAGTATTACGATCGTCTACACACAAACATAATGTACTGCACTCCTCTCGCATACAGAATACTAAATGTACATTTATAACAATCATCATCATAGGAAAATGCTAATGTCGATACCATATGCACCGTCGGAGATGTTGTACGGTATGACTGCGTCGGGCCAGAGGTGTGATCCCTCCCTATCCTCATCATCGGGCCTTTCCGTAGTCAGCTGTGCCGCCCAGCAACCCTGACACGGACAGACAGGCACCAAATGGAATAACCGTAAACGAATTGCATTTGTTTTAACATATTTGGGAGCTCTTTAAATAAATAACCTGTAAACCATCGCGGGTACTTAATTTTATGAAAATAAAACCTACAGTTGCAACCAAAGGAGATCGGTTATCTCATCACTAGGAGCTATGCATTTTACCTGTGACCAGTTGCCATAGTTATACGCTCTGGACAAAACACATGACCAAACACTAATTCTTAAGAAAAAAAACTGGGGTTACCGCCATGGAAAGGTGAATGCTTTAGCATAAAACCGACGTCAATGCGCCAGATTTATTCCCAAAACTTTTTAGTGTAAATAAAGTTAAAAGCATATCTTCACACGTGCAATCAAACTTTAATAAAAGAGAATACGTTTCAATGCGCTTACAAATTTAACTATCCAATGTCAAAGTATTGACCAGAACAACATCACTGACATTTTTTGAGGCACGATGACGAGGAGCAAGTACATTTGTCTTTATTGTACGAGATTAAGAGATCTAGCACCATCAATCTATTATAACACTCACATCATCGTATTGTACTTCAAGGAAGTAGCCATATTTTTGAAAGTAAAAAGCTAAAATCACATTAATTTGTTGCTTATGTTTTTAAAAACGGGAATACAAACAAATATTTACCCTACATATATTATATTCACAATAATTGTTAAGCTATATGGATCAGATGATAACAAAAACTACAATCATAAATAAAAATAAATATCAACAAGAGAATAAGCATTAATGCGTTGGAATTAACAACGATTGAGTACTCAGTCAAGTTACGATAAAAAAGTACAATGCATCAATGTAGTACAAGGACTATGCTACAGATTTACAACTCAACGTTCAAGCACATATTATGGCTTCAATTAAGAATTGGAGATGAACGAACTTGACGTGTATATAGCATGGCAATCACGTACACATGGAGTTATATTTTTTTGACTAATTGATATAAAATATGTACATTGAACTTGAAAGTTTACAACTTCAGCTTAGTCCGAACCTTGATAAAAGTCGAATCGCATATTAAATCAAAATTCAATTTTAGAGCATTCCTTTTTTTAATACGGACCTACCCGGTATAAATTTACTTGACCACACGCCAACAGGTATGTCGTTAATACAATATCGTACCATCAATCTATGCATGTCAACAAACAATCAGGAAACAAACAAATAAACGTGTATGTTTTAATCTCACCTTCATGATAATCCCTACAAGACACATTATCGTCCATGTTTCTCTTCGCGGCATTGTTTATGCGAATGTGTTATTGCGTATAATACAAGCAAGGATGAAAACAATATATATACTACCGGCAAGTTGCGAGTGCAAGAGCATTCGAGTGGGAGGGGTGCAGGGGGGATTGGTCGAAGATTCAGATCCGCTTTGTATGCGCAGCTGCGGGAAAAACGCAAAATACACAGTTCTGCTTATCTAAAGCTTCACATATTAAATTCCCAGGTATACTAATGCATTAATCACTTCTTTTCGAGATTGTGTGTTGGATTTTTTTAACGTTAATGAGTAAACCATATTTCACAACCTGACGCTATATTTGTAACGTTAAGCACACAGCAAACTTACAATGAACGAGTAATCAAACTGTTGAAAACGGACAATTCTATACTAGCTAAATTAACAAAACAAGTTTATGCTGTAATGCAATTTTTGTTTGAAGACCGTTTTAGCATTAGAACATAGAGCAGAATCCAGAATGGGCGCAAGTCACTGGAGGAGAGGGGTTATGCAGTGTGCGATAAGCCTAGCACACCAAACGTTGATTGATTGATCTTGTTAAAACTCTCGGTATTTATTATAATTTTCGTATTTCGTACTTCATACGCAGTTAAAGGCTACACGAGTCATGCCGCAACAAAATTGCAAAAGTGCCTATGCCCATGGAGTGTGCCAGAAGAAAGACACCAAGGAAACTCAATTATTTCCGACAACAAAAGGCACAATATCTGGTATATCGTAGATCATTATGTCAGCATTTTATTTTCATGCGTTATTGATAAAAACCGAACATACCATATTCGCACGGTTGTATGTCTGCGTCTGCCACATGCGAAGTAATTAGCTAGCAGTGCGCACAGTGTAGGTTAAGAGTGTAGTGTGTAGATGGAAAAATACATGTTCATACATAATCCCCATGAAACAAACTATCAAATGTTGTTTTATTTTTAAATTAATATTTTATTACATTGTACATTTTTATCGAGCACCAGTTGTATTTAAGCGTGTGTCGTCGACGACATAAAGGAATACGTTTTTATACTGTTGGCCGAAGCCTGCTGAGATAGATGATCAGAAACACGTATCGGGCGGAATCTACTTTATTTTGAGCGCTAGTTCACGGCCACTCTGCCAATGATCGGTGAACTTTTTAAATTATTTTGTTTTTAGAGTAGTTTGAGGTCTGATGCTAAAGTAATTGTGAAATACAACGTGGCGTCAGTATGATTCGGTGTGAAAAGAGTATGTGTAAACAAAAAAGTTTGAAGTACATCTGTCTCTTTTCATACAAAGCTTAATATGTTATTTTTTTTCTTGTAGTTATTAAACTTAGCGTATTTTTATCGAATAGAGACAATGCAGTGAAATGTTATTTTACGAAATTATTTCTTTTTGCATTGCAGTATTTACTTGAGTAATATCGTACATGAAATGTTCTTTGTTTACAATTTGTTGAATATTCTATTCTTGAAAGTGACATTCAAATACATGTGTAATCCCATAGTTTTGTAATGTTATTCTTAACAAATCTTCCTTTTCCGATTTGCCTTATTGAGCAAAATAAATATTAACCGATTTGTTGTTCTTCTATTTTTGTTGATGCATTTTTTCTAATGCCGACACCAGTAATTTTAAGAACCTGGCTGAGTAGCCTATTTTTGTGTAAGGTTTGTAATTTCATATAAAATTAAATTGCAAATTTTTCATCTCAGACATAACCTTGATTGGCGGATGAGAAAAAAACTTGAAGAGGGTCAGTAATTTTTGAAAGGGCAAAATATGCAAACGATGTAACTATTTTCTTTAAATATTAAGATTTAGATTATTCCATTTTTGGAGACATTGCACAATCTTAGATTTTGGATGCTATTACATTCTTGACTGTTGTGAAATTCTTCCCTTGTCTTTTTTCGTATGTGATGTCCATATAAAAGTATTTTCTGAACGATATTTAATGTCGGTTTAAGAGATGAAACCGATTCTAACAATAGTTGATTTGGTGTTATTAAGAGGTAAAGCAGAAATGTTCTTAACTTTTCAATGCATTTAAAGACATTCGAATGATGCCTATGTTCCTTTTTCTTAAATTTTGCGTCAACGCATAAATAATTTTCTTTATTTCTAAACCCTTTATGATAACCCTGTCTATGGGATTTATAGTATTGCCCGGCTCCGTTGGGTAAAAGTGGGACAATCTGATAAAACTGGGAAATAGTGGATAATACTTGAAAATTAAAAAGACATCACTTTTATTAGGACCTTTATACAAACATGTGTATTTCTTTTTCAAGTGATTTTTCAAAAATCTGTTTGATAACTTCTGTTCATCAAATTAAAGTTGGACTGAGTTAGTTCAGACACTATCTGCATTTCTTGGCTGCTGTGTTAAAATCATGTTCATTTTATTTGTGTGAGATTATTGTTGCACGTGTATGTGGGCACTGTACAATGTTCATGGTGGAATACAGAAAATGTATCAACCACTAGTTAACACTTTTCCAACTATAACCTAATAATGGTGAATGACTCGAAACATTCTAGTGAACAAATATTGTGTTCGTAATGTCCCCTGCCACCATTATTATGAGTTTGTGCGTTCATTTTGAACTTGTAAATACCACTATTCAACGAGGTTATGCCTTTTAAAAACAGGCATGAAACAATTATTGAATTAAATACTTTTTTTTTCAGAGAAGAGATGGTGTAAAACATTACAAAATAGATAAATGTAAGAATTGGATGAAGTATGGTTTTATCAACTATGCAAATGAAACAACAATTATTTAACAGTATGATTTGCATTAACAAATAAAACAAGATGCTACTTTGAAATCAGCATCAAAATAATTTTAACAAATCCTTCAGACTCGTTGTTTGTAATGCATCCAAACATCAGCGTGAAAAGGAGCTTCACTACGTTAATTGAAATCATCGGGAATGTTTGCTGAAATACTCGAATAGTAATAAGAAATTACCACCATGTAATTTTTTTTTCAAAAGAGCCTTCGTTATTATTATGGTGGATTCAAGAAAAGTACAGCTTGAGATGGAAGTTCATGATTACCTTTTAACATATTTTTAATCTGTCATATTTCATACCATCAGCCTTCTTCGTTACCAGCGTTTTTATTTGTACTTTTGAAATCGCATCTACGTAAACAAGAAGGCAAATGATATTTCACTGATGCGACAATATGATAAATGTATCAGAAAATTACATTTATACCGTGTTTACACGAAATGCGTACAAAAATATTCCAGTGATATCTTTGCAAACATATAAGTGCACAAAATTAAGACGGGTATTTCATAGAACATAGTGATTAGATTAATACGAGTTAACGAAGTCTTCTTGATACAAAATTAATTACCGTCTTTTTCACTAATTATTAGATTTAGCAAATATGAAATTGGTTGTTTAATAAACTTTATGATCAAGTCTTTTTACGTCTTGAAAAAGTTTGATACGTTAACTTGAACTAGTATATTTAAGTACAATCAGAAGAATGCACTTAGAATGCGTACTAGTGTGGAGAGCCAATGCCAATATTGATAAGGGGAACAATCTGGGGGTAAGTTTAAGTGATTAACATCCGCCACCATCCCCGTTCGCACACGTCTTCACATTTGTTTTGGACTAGCGCAGCCGGTCAATTAAGAGGCACCTGCTATTTCTATGTCTGGAAGTTTTGTATAAAAGGAATACAATACAAAAGCTTTTGGCACCAGCTCTGAGATACGAAGCGTCCCCCTACACACCTCCCACCTTAGATCCGAGCCTGCAAGACGAGTTCAATGGAAATCGGCAGCTTATGCCTCAAAGAAGAGAATTACATGGTCTACCGTTGTTATATAACGACTTTCCGCTGAATTAGCATATGTTGATCACACCATCGATGTTTTACACGAGTATAACATAAGCCAGTCCTTTCAGTCGATGTTACAGCTCAGGATTTGTATTGATTTTACAAAATCGAGTCCCCAATAATGTTCATGTAACTGGCCTATGTTCTATGAGAAATCCTCACGTATATACAAATATAACGAAGAATTCACACTTTGGAAATGCAAGAAAACACTTTTATCATGTCACATTGCCCTCCACCCGCCGAACACAGTTGAGTTAGACAGTCAAGCCGATAAGTTAAGTATGAATATGAACGTGTTAAACGGGATTGCTAATTTCATAATAAACAGCTTTATTTTAAACATATGGTGAACGATTTTTATTGAGTTTTTTTTAATTATTATTAATAAGCCTGTTTGAATGACAAACATAAAAGTGAAACAATGATAGCTGTCAAAGGCTATTTTATTTCGATGAGCACAATCCTTTCAAATGGTTATTCCCTCTTCCAGTAATCCGTATCATAATGCAACATATTGATCACCTCATAGTCTTAACAAAGATGCAACTTAATTTTAGACGTGGATTATTTGTGATTACCCATTAACAGGGTGCAGGATCACGTGACTTTGTGGGTTTTCCCAATTAAACGTTAATGGATTAAACCGACCGTAAGTGGTGATTATTTCCCCAATAACTTTTTAAAACAATTTTTCTTAAGAATTTCAACTAATGCATAAGAGACAAATTTGTATGCTGCTTATGGCAATGTGAAATGCAACAGAATTACTTTATCTAATGTTAAATAAGCAAGTGTTCGTGTTCAAAAAATATATTTCTACTGCATTCACATATACGGCTTGACATCAGGCAAGGTGACAGTTTGTCACCGATTTCAGACGTATTCAAGGATGTATTCTTATACCTTAAAATATCGACAGAAACTTTTTTTTAAAGAAATACTGTCTTTTATGCACTAAAGATTTTTGCAAGTGTATTTCAATAACTTGAGATATTTGCAAAAATAAAGTTCTTAACGGTGTGTTTACATTGTGTCCAGCCCGTGTGTAAGCCCCTGAAAACACCGTTTATTCTGCACCCTGATTAAACGCTACGGTTAGTGTCAAGAGAGTAACCTGCGGAATTCAATGAACTTCTCTGAGAAGACTGTAGAATATTGACATATTATCAAAGGAGTAACAAAGTAACATGGGACGATGTGGTTATGGGCCGTTTTTTCTGGACAAAGGCTTCATATAGAATGCTATACCATTCTCCGAAATCATTCCTTAGGGCATACGAATGCGAAACTGCTTCTTGCTCGATGCTCACCTAACTGCATACAATGTTATAATAATCTAACTGCATACATTGTTATTATAATGAACCGCCGCAGAAATACTGTGAGCTAATACAATGTCCAAGTCAAACTTTAAACGGATATACGGTGTTTAGAACCCTCACCATATACTACCAGACGGTTAATGCTGAACGTACTGTATACAATTTAAGTATACATAATTAAGTTATCCCAGGACAAATTAACGCCTCCTGTAAATACCACGAAATGTATTTCGCCAACATTAAACATAAGCATAAATTAGCCGAACACTCAAATCACTTTGTATATTAAGCTCAATTAAGGAAACTATACATCAAATGTCGAATGACGCGACCACTGTGATGTTTGTAGAGCACTCGTACGGAGTTCAATCAAGACCAGTATGTAACTACTTTATACGACATCAAATGTAACATGCAGAGACGCAGATAGACAACAGCACATACTCCATTGAACTCTATGGGAATCTAAGCTGGGGTCAAAATGTTAGTTTTTAACACTGATATAATCCTGCATACAGGTTGTTGACTGATATATAAATGAGTGCAACCTTCATACAAACCTATCTTAATGTTTCCACTAGTTGAGTTGAACAAGTGTAGAGCTGGGAATCTCATAAATGATGCAGGGAAGTAAACGTGGAATGGAAAATCCTAACCTCGTTAAAAAGGATAACACTTTTTGATAAGGCATTATATGTAATAACATTTTTTTCAGAAGCAACTGCAGACAATATTTTGAGATTTATCTATGGTTGAATCAGAAATGCATAGGCATTAGGCAAACCTCCCATGATATAAACATGCTAATAGATTTGCAAACAACAGGAACATAAAAAAGACAAGGGGGCCAAAGGCACGTGGTTGCTCACCTAAGTATTATGGGAACTGAACTGCTCTCAGCAACTTTTGAGTTGTTTCTGAAACCACTTTCATATTTGCCTTAATATCAAATACAGTTATTAAGGTTTTACTTGAGACATATAAGAAAAATGCACAGTAACTTGGCGGCCATGTTTTCAACCGACGGGAACCATTTTCAAACTCGGCCCAGATATCATTAGAACACATGTTCTCATCAAGTTTCATGAAGATTTGACTAAAAATTCGAAAAAAGAGAGTTAACAAGGTTTTATTACAGCCATATAAGAAAAAAGGCCCTGCACCTAGCGGCCATATTTTTCGAAGAACCATAACTTTTTTTTTAACTCAGCCGAGGCATTATTAGATTAAATGTTCTTACATCGTTTAATAAATATTGGACCATTAATATGAAATATGACCTCTAAAGAGTTATCAAGGTTTTACTAAAGCCATACAAAGAAAATGCCCTACACGGCGGACAATGGCGTTCACAAAAGCTCACTATGTACATGCTCAGGTTAGCTAAAAACAGTTTCTATCGCATTATAACTAAATATCGTGACAGAAAACACTCATTAAATTTTAAATAAGTTGACAAGATCCTCAACGATCTAGAATTGGCATACACAGGGGAATATGGAATATCTGTTACGTACTGAGTATACGCAATCAACATACGAACATACAAGATACATCTAGTATACAACTAGTTGTTTGACATAAAAAAAGCTCTTGAAGAAAATCAAATTTGACATGTGTCTCAAATATAAGTCGTGCACATCTTCTATAATATATAAGCATGAGCAATAAGATATTTTTTTGAAAAATATAAAAGCAAACCCAATTAAAAGTACATTATTGTCTGTAAGTATAAAATTAGCCAAGAAAGGAAAACAAATCCCATCAAAGTTGAACTGAAATCATCTGTCCATATTGAAGGACACGAGAAGCACAATATTGAATGCCAAATAAAACTAATAGTCTCTCTGTAAATGGTATGGAAGACGTTGCAGACATAGCAAACATTAAATTATTCATAATGAATGAACGATATTATTGAACACATGGCATGTGTATCCGTAGCTCCGACCCTATTAATGAACACACCGACGAATTTTAAGTATATGTTAATCTTGTGTAAGATGTATTATTGTAGATAAAGACAAACGCTTTATGAAAATCGGCAACATTTTGCCAAAGAAGTATTAAGTTTGTTACTATGCCCATATGCTTGTTCTATAAGTCGTTTCTAAAATGTCTTAAAGTATTTATTCAAAGAACTTAAAAAGGTTTTCACAAGTAAACGAAGTAAATCACATTGGTTAAACCTACTAATAAACCCTAAACACACATTACATTAAGTGCTTTGTGATTTCAAAAATTCTAACATCATTCTGGAAAAAAATCGAATTGCTTTCCAAGGACAAAAAACCGTCGGAAACGGGTGATGCTCCCCAAAGGTTTTTTGGTCACAATATTGCACTATATATTCAGATAAAAGGAAACGTCTAGTAGTTGGGGGGACAAGAGTTACACTATATGTACAGTTAATGGAAAATTTCAAAGGGCAATAACTCTGTGAAAAATCATCCGACCAGAACCGGCTGGTAATATACACACCTCCTCTTGGTAGTAAAGCTTCCCATTAAGTTTAATTGAATTCCGGTCATTAATTGCTGAGAAATAGCCCGGACAAAAATTGTGCACGGACGGACGGACACACGCACGGACAGACGAAGCGGCGACTATATGCTCCTCCCCAAAAAATTTTGGGGAGCATAAAAACAGGGAAACATGCCAATTATCGTTGTAATAATCGTTATTAAACACAATAAAGTGAAAATTATAATTTGAACAAGATGTGTTTGTGAAACACAATGTCCCCCTATATGACGTTTGACCTTGAATGATGACCTTGACCTTGTGAAGATGACCTTGACCTTTCACCACTCAAAATGTGCAGCTCTATGAGATACACATGCATGCCAGATATCAAGTTGCTATCTTCAATATTGCGAAATTATTCATAAAATAAGCGATTTGGGCCACATATATTTGACCTCTGACCTTGAAGGATGACCTTGACCTTTCACCACTCAAAATGTGCAGCTCCATGAGATGCACATGCATACCAAATATCAAGTTGCTATCTTCAATATTGCAAAAGTATTTATAAAATAAGCGATTTGGGCCACATATATTTGACCTCTGACCTTGAAGGATGACCTTGACCTTTCACCACTCGAAATGTGCAGCTCCATGAGATACACATGCATGCCAAATATCAAGTTGCTTTCTTCAATATTGCACAAGTATTCATAAAATGAGCGATTTTGGCCACATATATTTGACCTCGGACCTTGAAGGATGACCTTGACCTTTCACCACTCAAAATGTGCAGCTTTATGAGATACACATGCATGCCAAATATGAAGTTGCTATCTTCAATATAGCAAAAGTAATTGCAAAATGTTAAAGTTGGCGCAAACAGACCAACAGACGGCAAAAACAATATGTCCACCACTACTATAGAGGGGGACATAAATACCTCAACTGTTCAAAATTTCTAAAGTTTTATTTAAAGTGTACTCATTTAACGAATGAGAAGGGCTGGGCCGATGAGAACCAGTGATACGCAGAAAGAAACTTTTCACATAATAACCCACATGCAAGCCATGATAAAACATGACGTAAATTGAAAGCAACAATCTAGGTCATTCAAATTATAAATATTGCAAAGTAAAACGTCAGTTCAACTCGTACAGTCCTGTTGAAGGAACCAAAGTGTGTACATCTTCACATCTGGGCTAGTCATGGCTATTTACACGTGTTGAGGCGGGCATCTGGTAGGCATAGAAAATGTACATAGTAATAACAAAGTAACACATTCAAATATTATCACAGTTAATAATATAACAGTAAACATGTATTAAATATCACTTTGCATACATTATCATCCTTATAACCATCGCCTAAAGGGATATAGAAGTCGTTCACATAATTTTCAGTGAAAGCAAAATGTTTTCTTTTTCCTGTGCAGAGCTATGAAAATAAAAACATTAACACCTACACATGACTCTATTCAAACTTCTAAATAAGAAACACTTTGTTAAAATTCTTAAAATTGTCTACATAAGTTAAGGATGTAAATGGAATGTGACATATTAAATTTATTCAAATCCCTCAAGCTAACTGCATTCGACGGTAAACTGTTCTACTTCAATTAAGGGCTACTGGTCCTGATGAACATGCTGCTTGCCTCGGACCCCTTGGACCAAGAACAGGCTTACTGCTTGCCTCTGGTATAGCCAATGTATAGACGGCTGATTTCTACCCGTACTGGGGACAATGTGCAGGCTTGCTGCTTGTTCAGTACATTTTGCGAGGGTAGTACTTTACAGAGTACTGCAGAGTCGGATTGAGAAAGGCGCTCAGGGAGGAGCGATAACTTGGCTTGCTCATCTGCATCGGTCTGGCACTCACTATCCACAAAGTCCAGCAAGTCCATGTCCTCTTCCTGCGAAGCATGCTGCTGAAATATGAACAACTTACCAGAACATACAATAATAAGCTTAAACAAGACTATTGTCAAGCATTATGGTCCCCGACCGTTGAAACTCCACCATTTTCAGCAATATTTCTAGTCTATTTGTTGCCATATCAACCAGAATTCTTGACGTAGGAAACAAAATGAAATGACGTGCATAATGTCCATATTGCCATCTGTCCATGTTTCAAGTTTCATGAAAAAATATGAAGAACTTTTCAAGTTATCGCAGGATCCAGAAAAGTGTGACAGACTCACGAACACACAGAGCGAAAACCATAAGTCCCCTCCGGTTTCACCGGTAGGGGACACAAATATACCATCTTTTTCATAAATATAAATTAAAGTTTTGATTATTTATTGATAATATATCAATCACTATAACAGATTGTGTTACATAGACAGAAAAAATTAATTTCGTTATCTAAATTTATATCGATATATAACTTCCTTTACACTTTTGCAATATAATCGGATTACAATGTACAAAGTCAAACAAACAATGATTAAGTAAATTGATGCACTTTTAAAAGAAAAACATATAAATACTTCAAGGAATATATCGCCCTGTAACATGCATTCATGTACTTGAATTTTATTTTACATGACGCACATTTAATTATATTTTCTTTTTGGTATCTATAGATCTATAAGCGGATATATTCGGACACTTGACCTATAACAATTCCAATATAAAAATGTTCAAGTCCCATAAATTTAAGATAAATCAATGAAACATAGCCATCAGGTCACCAACGACTAATGGAGAGTCGCATGCAGAATTACATGAATCTTTCCAGAAGTTGAAAAGAAAAACAAAATATTTCTAAAACATTATGTCTATTAATTATAAGAAAACAACATTGTATATTATGTTTTAGAAAATATCTCACAACGGTATGATAAAGCTTTTCAAGCAGCATCTGAGCAGTATTTAGAAAGTTATAGACTCAGGGGTTCGCTGACGATCTCCATTATCGCCAAATTGCGACAAATTTGCGAAAGTGGCGTTTTTTCTCTCTCAAAGTGACGATATTTATTGCTGATACTCTAAGTGTAGTTAGTGCTATCTGCATCACAAGAAAATTTCGTTTGACACATTACTGAAGGAAAGTTGCAGGCGAGCTTTACATGCTGTAAAAGATTATCTCCGAAATCACAGTATCTGTTTCACTCTCTGAAAGGCACAACCACACTCAATTGAAATCAAAATAAGCACCTTTTTTTATATCAAAAGTGATTTTTAATGCCGATCACCTATGCACATTTTAGAATACAGAATAATCATTTAAATGCGCAAATGGAGTTTCCTTTCATTTAAACAAGAGGCCCATGAGGGTCTGAATCGCTCTACTGGTATAAACACTGTGCAAGTTTGGAAAGAATAAGATGGAAACATTGTACTTAATTGCCCAAACAAGTAGAATTTTCTCAAATTCAAGGGGAGATTATTGTGTACTTATTTCTCCAATACTGCTCATATTCAATAGGGTTCAAGTTTTCATTAATATAAAGATACTGTGCAAATTTGGAAATAATTGGATGAAAACTGTGGAATTAATTGCGTAAACAAGCGGGATTTCAAAATTTTCTCATATTCAAGGGGAAGTCATTCTTGACTTATTGCTTCGATATTGCTCTTTTTAAACAAGGGCTGTTTGTAAAACATGCATGCCCCCCATATGGGTTGTCAGTTGTAGTGGCAGCCATTGAGTGAATACGTTTTTGTCACTGTGACCTTGACCTTTGACTTAGTGACCTAAAAATCAATAGGGGTCATCTGCTAGTCATGATGAATGTATCTATGAAGTTTCATGAACCTAGGCCTAATTATTCTTGATTTATCGTCAGGACACCATTTTACTGTTTCGAGGCACTGTGACCTTGACCTTTGAACTAGTGACCTGAAAATTAATAGGGGTCATCTGCCAGTCATTATCAATGTATCTATGAAATTTAATGATCCTAGGCGTAAGCATTCTTGAGTTATCATCCGGAAACCATTTTACTGTTTCATGTCACTGTGACCTTGACCTTTGACCTAGTGACCTGAAAATCAATAGGGGTCATCTGCCAGTCATTATCAATGTACCTATGAAGTTTCATGATCCTAGGCGTAAGCATTCTTGAGATATCATCCTGAAACCATTTTACTGTTTCGAGTCACTGTGACCAAAGACCTTTGACATAGTGACCTGAAAATCAATAGGGGTCATCTGCCGGTCATGATCAATGTTCCTATGAAGTTTTATGATCCCAGACGTAAGCATTCTTGAGTTATCATCCAAAAACTATTTTACTGTTTCGATTCACTGTGACCTTGACCTTTGACCTAGTGACCTGAACATCAATAGGGATCATCCGCCAGTCATGATCAATGTACCTATGAAGTTTCATGATCATAGGCCTAAGCATTCTTGAGTTATCATCCAGAAACCATTTTACTATTTCAAGTCACTGTGTCCTTGACCTTTGACCTAGTGACCTGAAAATAAATAGGGGTCATCTGCCATTCATTATCAATGTACCTATGAAGTTTCATGATCCTAAGCGTAAGCATTCTTGAGTTATCATTCTGAAACCATTTTACTATTTCGAGTCACTGTGACCAAAGACCTTTGACCTAGTGACCTGAAGATCAATAGGGGTCATCTGCCGGTCATGATCAATGTTCCTATGAAGTTTCATTATCCTAGGCGTAAGCATTCTTGAGTTATCATCCGGAAACCATTTTACTGTTTCGAGTCACTGTGACCTTGACATTTGACCTGAAAATCAATAGGGGTCATCTGCCAATTATGATCAATGTTCCTATGAAGTTTCATGATCCTAGGCCTAAGCATTCTTGAGTTATCATCCAGAAACCATTTTACTATTTCGAGTCACTGTGACCTTGACCTTTGACCTAGTGACCTTAAAATCAATAGGGGTCATCTGCCAGTCATGATCAATGTACCTATGAAGTTTCATGATCCTAGGCCTAAGCGTTCTTGAGTTATCATCCGGAAACCATCTGGTGGACGGACCGACCGACCGACTGACGGACCGACCGACATGTGCAAAACAATATACCTCTTCTTCTTCGAAGGGGGGCATAAAAAGGGTTTGAGTCCTCATTGATACAAAGACACAGTGCAAGTTTGCCAAGAATTGGATGAAAATTATGGACTTTATCACATAAAAAACTGATTTTTTTATTTTTTTCTCAAATTCAATGGGAGATAATTCTGCACTTATAACTCCGATATTGCTTATTTTCAATAGGGTTTGACTCATCATTCAGATAAAGACACTGTGCAAGTTGGGAAATGATTGGATGAAAACTGTGGACTTTATTGCGTTAACAAGCCTTATTTCACAATTTTCTCAAATTCAAGGGGAGATAATTCTGGACCTTTTACTCTGATGTAACCCATTTTCTATAGGGTTCGAGTCCTCATTAATATAAAGACACTGAAGAAGTTTGAAATGAATCGGATGAAAACTGTGAACTTTATCGCGTAAACTAGAAAAAGTCTAACGCACGCACGAGCGGACGGACGACGGAAACCACGCCATGACATAAGCTCTTCAGGCCTTCGGCCAGTAGAGCTGAAAACGAGGCTAAATTACAGCACGAAAACATGTATTTGTGTTTGAATTTGATTTGTGAACTTTTAAATACTGTTTGTCCTCCGTTATGAAAAAATGTTAACATTAAAAAAAAAGATGGCAGACATTTTTCTTACTGGATAAAAATATTGTCATTATTCATAAGTAAAAGTAATTGAATTTGTTCATTTATAGAACACAATTTAACATGCGGTTACTTTTTCTTCATACGAAACCAAACTGCAGGAGGATGACGAAACCCGAAAGCAAAGTACATAATTATGATTACCGTATCATGGTTTCGCAAATCAGAAAATTATTTCATACAGACAGAAAAGGCACAGGTATTGCCAATTGGAAGCACCATATGCTATTTGCTAACCAGAAGTGTAAGACGCTGATTATACTTCGGTTCAAAGTATTTACTATTTTACATAATATGATCCATTTCACTGTATAATGCAAAAATGGAATAGTTAGCTGCATAAAAATGTATTTGGTAGCTTGGTTGTTCTTGCAAAACATTATACACTCACAAAATAAATGTTTTTAATAAATTCATGACTGTTTAGTTAAGAGATTAAACATGGAAATGTATACAAAAGGGAATAGTTACAAATCAATACCAATTTACCTATACACCTACCAGTAGGTAGGTATATTTAGAACCGTTCACTGAAGCATTTGGTGCACTATTCCCGACAGATAAGTTGACAAAAAATTAACAACTTTTAATTGAATTAACTTGAAATTTATTACTCCTAATGATGATACTTTATAATAATTGATCTGTCAGTGTAGAGTTCGAGGGCCCAAGATAGTATTAAGCGCTGATTTCATTCGATTCTGACGGCCCATATCGTTTTACACAATCAGTTCATTAGAGTCTGATGACCCATTTTATTGAGCGCTGAGTTAACACAAATCTCAGTGCCAATATAGCATTGCGCGCTGAATTCATTGGAGTTTAAGAGCCAATATCATGTTGCACATTAAGTTTATTTGAGTCTGAGGGCCAAAATCAAATTGCACAATGAGCTAATTGGAGTCTGATCGCCGATATCGTATTGCACAGTGATTCATTGGAGTCTGAAGGCCCCTATCATTTTGCCTGGTAATTTCATTGGATCCCAAGGTCCTATATCAGATTGTAAAGTGATTTCATTGGGTTCTGAGGGCTCCTTTCATATTGCTAGTTGATTTCATTGGCGTCTGACGGCCTATATCATATTTCACAGTGGTTCCATTGGAGTCCGAGGGCCTATATTTTATTGCACGGCGATATAATGGACTCCGATGGTCTATACCATGTTGAACCATAAATTAAACGGAGTCTAAGGGCCCATATCATAAAGCACACTAAGTTTATTGGAGTCTTAGAGTCCTTCTTGTAATTTGCAAATGTTATGCGTTTGTTTTTGTTTTCATCACAAACCTGACTGACATTTCACGTAGGACACATTAACACGGGTAATGTTTTCAGGCAAAATTAATATGGATACAGACTAGGGTCATATGCAATCATTAATTACATTTCAATTATTGAACTCGTCGAGCCGCTCAAAATGAATGACGTATATAAAAAACGTGAACAGTGTCTACTTTCATAAAGATTTATGTGATTTAGAAGATAATCGCATTTTTGTCTCAAATCAATAACTAAAAAAAGGTTTAGACATGCTGTTTAAGTCGATAAAAAACGGACATGAGAGGCATGATGGTTCAGATGTAAACAAGAGACATGTGTGAGGGAAAGGATTGCAAAAAGTGTATAATTATTGAACAAAAATGAATAAATTAACGTCATACTAGTTTTTTACACCCTGATAATTTACCTTCATATTTGTGTTAAACAAGTTGTGCAAGTAAAGATTGTCCGCAGATCGATGCACTGTAAAGTAGCTATCATGAAAACTGGGCATGAGGGTATTATCTGGGTTGGAAAACTTCTGAAAAACAATACAATGCATTCTCATGAAAGTAAAATGACATCGACGTTTTTGAAAGATAAAGCAAATGAATAAATGCAGATATAATTAAAGGACTAGGTTCACGAAGCAGCTTATGCCCAGTGAAATTGTTACAATAAACTTTCACAAATCATCATACAGTTTGTATTTTTCTGTAGCTGAACATCTTTTTGATCTCATTTAAAAACACCTTTTATTTAATCATTGTTCTAAACAACAGTCTAATTCTGTAGTAGGGTATATTTCAACCCTTCGTGAACCTAGACCTGTTTTTTTCCTTCTTAGTCTTTGGCCGAATACAGGGATCTTCAGGACTATGGCATAGTATGGGACATCATGTTTGATATTGAAGATCAACAGAAGAATTTTGACTTAAAAATAATATTTTATGGAGGAATACCATATGATAACATTGAAATTAAAACAAAAAAAACAGTATTGAGAGCTAAAACGATGATTTTAATGATCGGTAATTTCCGTAATGCGTTCGGCAAATACCGTCGCTATTTCTCCCCGATGACGTAGTCGAACACCACTGCGCATGACCCAGAACGACCTCCATTGTTATTTACAGTTACGCAAATTTCGCGAAAAGCGTCAGTGTATACAGGACTGTGTTGATCATTTACTTGCATTTTATGAATATTCAATCTACGTTCAGTTGATTACGATTCGAATTGTAACGTACCATTGCGGATCTAAAGATAATACGATGGTGCAGTGTGAAGCATTTGGATGCAATGCTCGTCCTGAAAAGGGGAAGAAAGGATTCTTCGGCATCCCATAGGACGATAGTATCAGGCGCAAATAAATTATAGCCAGGGGCGTAACTAGCATTTTTTAGCTGTAGGCCCGGATATAATACATAAAAACGAGGGGTGCGGGGGTCCTTCCCCAGAAAATATAAGACTTTGGCCCGCTTTTCTTTGATATTTTACTGTTTTATCTCAATGTCAGAGAACTCAATTTTACTGTATTATCTTTATACCAGAGAACTAAATTTTTAAACAATATGGAACAGAGAAACATTTAAAATTGTAACACTCCACTTATTCACAAGTCAAACCATGGGCATTCTTTCAAATAATACTGTCTGCATGTCTATAACGTACCGTTTTTGTTCGGCGTCAAGGGACCGAACCGACACGGATTCAGTCAATGGATCGGGATACGGTGGCAAGTGCTCCATTTTAAATGTCCGCGGTCATAAACATCATTCGGAATGTTTCTTTAAAATCCAACGATAATCGATTACAACTTACTGTATAGTGTTGAAATGAGACAAGTAGATCTGCATGTAGACCTATGTAAACTTGTAACAGCAAGTCACGTGAAAAGAAGCGAGATAGAATCTATGCACATAGAAAGAAGTAGAGTTGATAATTGGAAGATATGTCATTTGAACACGACCAGAATCCATTGTCTGAGGATTATGTCAATATGAAATGCAGATATTTAACACATCACCCACTCAAGGTCAACATTTTAATGCGTTTTTCGAAGTTGAAGCATTTATATTTTTTTCATGTTAAAAAAAATTGTAGGCCCGGGCCTGCTGTGCCTAATAGCAGCTACGCCCCTGATAGCCGTGAGTTTACGACGGATAATCGACGGGAAGGTTGTGGACTTTACGCCCAGCAAAGATTCAAAGCTTTGCATAAACATTTAGAATTACCAGCCTTATTTTATAACAAATTTTCTAAAATAAAACCTCAATAATTATAGTGTTGCTTACCTTTTTTTCTAAAATGTGAAAAGGGGGCTCTTTACTGTTTATTATGCTGCTATTGCTGAAATTGCCTTATATATATATATATTAAGAACCACAAAAAATATATTTTTTACACAATCTATTTAGACGATTTCCAACTGCTTGTTTAAAAATCGAGATGATTCGCTAGAAATAGTGTATCATTTAACTGATTCCTTTATGTGGTGGGTTTGCTTTTATACGATAGATATGATTAGCCATTCAAAAATGTATGAACCAAATAAAAATACTCTTTCACTGTTAACATAATAATTCAGCTTACATTTACAATTTCACTAGTAAGTAACATGTTCCCAAAATAGTCCATGAGCTTGATTCAATAAATATGAATAAGAAGCCAATATGTGTAATGTACCAATTATTCCTCTTGTAGTGTAAATGTATCTTGATTTTATAATATTCCTTTGTTTTCATAAATGAAGTAGCCATTGTTTAATATTAATGTCCGGGTGCCGTTTGTCCGGATACCTCTTTAGGCTACTGGCAGTGCAATATACTTTTAAATACAAATATTATTATATGAATTAATTAAATTGGAAACAGTTTTCGATGTCATAATCAATTGTTGGTACGTACGGGCTTTAACGTTTTAGATAAATCATTATTAGCATTTAATATACTGAGGTGTATTTCTTGATAAATTTCTAAAGTGGATCAAAAGAAAAACATGTTTTATTATTATTGTGACTACAAAGTTATATTATCATACAAGATTGTGTTGCAATTCTTACGAGCGCAAAATTAAATAAGGCAATTTCAGTTAATAATGTTTACATTTCATTTATAAAATTCATTCATTTTGGTGGTTTCTTGACAAATAAGTAGGCCACTAAAGTGTCTGTACTGGTGCAAATTACAATGCCAACAAGGCATGAAAGTTGCACCAAGTTGGCACAATTTGGTGTATTACCACCTTACAGCTTTCATAAATCAAGCTTGTGTCATAAAATAGTTGGTCCTGTTTGTTTCTGTGAAGGCATGTTAACAGTGATCTACTGTTATCAATTACATCTGGCACAGACAGTAATAAAACAAGCTGATTATCTGTGACTGTCTTCAGTAATCATTATAACAGAATACACAACATACTGCACTAGAAAAATAGTATTGACATCTAGATATAAAATAAAACGCAAAATTAAAAATTTTGACATGGTATTTGTCTTTTATCATATAAAGTCAACGCGCTCGCGGATAATTTAGAACAATTTAATTTCTTCATATTTATATAAAATCAAGGCTAATTATAAAGACTAATTATTAATATAAGGGCTGTGTTCGTGAAACACAATTCCTCCTACTGCGCCTCTTTGAAGCCATATATTTGACCTTTGACCTTGAAGAATGACATTGACCTTTCACCACTCAAAATATGCAGCTCCATGAGATACACATGCATGCCAAATATCAAGTTGCTATCTTCGGTATTGCAAAAGTTATGTCCAAGGTTAAAGTTTGTGACCCATACAATGACAGACACAAAAACGACAGAAAGACGGACCAAAAACAATATACCCCGATTGTTCGATTCGGGGGCATAAAAAGAATATAAATGAGATAATTTTCCCTTTGAAGTGCATGGCGACAACAACGAGATCAATTTACCATAAATACAAAATCGTGTGCAGGGACAACATCGGGTTTAAACAAAATGACCATGTCCGAATAATAGCAAAAGAAATAAAACAAATATTCTGGACCATTCTGGTTTAAATGACGCGATATTTACGTAAGATTTATTTAAATCAAATTTACAATATTTGTTTTGACTTCGCTGTTTACATATTAAATTTGAACGATTAGTTTAGACTTGCATTCGTTCATCGATCAGTTTCTGGTACTTATTTTATCTGTTCAATATTTGTCATTTATAATTGTCTGATTAAATCATAATTCAATACTTAACACAATCAAGATACGCCGTCATATGTGCGTACTTAAAAAAACCTTCGATATACATGTCGAACTTTACAATGCCAACAACTGATTCGATTCTTAATTTTATGAACTCATCATGTGGTATTCGACTACGTCACCTCCGGTCTGAACAAAAATGTCGACTCAATCACGAAGTGCGAATACGTTGGTTTTAATCGAATAATGGCATGTGTATGCATGTATACATTATAATCTCACATAAACTTGGTATATTTAAGGTTTTAAAAACCTCGTCCGTTAAACTTAAACCTTTGAACTTGAGAGACGGGCCTCACATGTCTAATTTTAAAATAATTTCCGAACTGAATTTAATGATACGTTACCGTCATGAAAAGCTATATCCTGTAACACCGATACTATGCTGATGACAGGGTTGAAGCAATTCATAAGTTTGGTGTAGTATGTCCAAATTTCATCACTTACTTTTAAGTTGGACCGTTGAGCTTAAGGGTTGGGTCTTACATGTGACGCACTGTCTCTACATGAAACATGTGTGATTGCTCATAGTAATATTTTATAATTTATGAAAATACTTTTGAGATCAGCTCTATTGCACCTAAACACTTCCATTTATATTGTGCGGGGTCGACAAAAATATATCAACTGATAAACATTATTCAACGCTTATGCAAAAAAAAGATGACGAATGAACAATAAAGACTGTTAAGCCCTGAATCATCCGAAAGGTTGTAGTGATGGTGCATATTAAAGAACAAGTGTTTTAACAATAGTGTATAACACACCACATTAAAGACTGAAGCAAAAATAATTGATTTATGATTTATAATCAATGCGACAAAAACGAATTTCCATATATTTATCATGATAGAACAAATGATTAGGTTAAAAATTCAACACATAAAAATTAATGAATTATACTAAAAATGTTATAAGTGAGGCATATTTTTCTTCGACAAAATAAATGTTTCTTATAGGAAACATGTTTATGTTGGTAAATTTCTAATGGCATATTTTATATAAGTGCTAATTGCGTGGATCACTACGAAGAGGCTCTTCACATTAAGGGTCATTACCTGACTTGGTTGGTTCTTGTGTTCGTTTCCTGACATCCTTAGCGGATTACTGGCATATCTGACGTCGTTCGTATATCTCTTATGGTTGAGACCTGCAGTAATACATTAACACGAGGGCCAAGATGGTCATAGTTCGCTCACCTGAGAGGAGTCGGTTTATTCAATCTTTACCAAATGTCAAACTTTACCTAGATATTGTCCAGACAAACATCCTGGTCAAGTTTCATCATTATTGAACCAAAACACTGGCGTATGGAGTGTTTTTGTTTTTGTAAGATTTTACCTGGTTACCTATATTTTGAGTTGACCCCCCTTACCAAATATCAAAATTTGCTTACAAAAATAAATATTATGACCAAGATTCATAAAAATCTGAAACAAAATTGTGACCTCTAGAGTGTTTACAAGGATTTTGTATAATATAATGAAAATTTGAAAATCTAAGGGCAATAATTATGGCATTAAATGATTTTGCTCATTATCAAACTTGTCGGAGATCTTTCAGCAACTTTGATAAAGAATGCTTGAGAAATGTGAATGCCAAAGTGTTTACGGACGGCTGACAAAGACCAATCTTAAAACCTCACCTGAGCAATCAGGTGAGCTAAAAAGTGTGTTTCACCGATCTGAGCCATTTTTCAACTTTTCCGAGAAATCAATAAAACCAATGTATTGACTAAGTTTCATGATAATTAGGCAAAAAATGTGACTTATAAAGTGTTCGATCACAAGGTTTCTCTCTAGTCACATAAGGAAAACTGCCCCACCCCCCTGGCGGCCATGTTTTTTTACCGATCGGGACCATTTGCGAACTCATCTGAGATATATATAAAACCAATCTTTTCAGCAAGTTTCATGATGATTGGGAAAATAATGTGAGTTCTAGAGTGTTCACAAGCTTTTTTTACTATATAAATATAAGAAAACTGCCCCCCCCCCCCGCAGCCATGTTATTCAACTGACCGGAACCATCTTCGAACTCAACTCTTGTATCAACGAAACAAATGTTCTGACCAAATTTCATGAAAATTGGGTCAAAAATGTGACTTAAATAAGAGTTTTCACATATTTGCACTATATACATATTGAGAAAAATGGCCTTAACGGCCACTGGCGGCCATGTTTTTTCACCGATCTGGACCATTTTCAAACTTGTCCGAGATATCAATAAAACCAATGTTTTGACCAACTTTCATGATGATTGGGCAAAAATTGTGACTTGTAGAGTGTTTACAATGTTTCTCTATAGCCAAATAAGGAAAACTGCCCCGCCCACTGGCGGCCATGTTTTTCAACGGACCGGAACCACTTTTGAACTCAACCAACATATCATTAAGGCAAACATTTTGACACAGTTACATGAAGATTTGGCATGAAATGTGACTTCTACAGTGTTTACAAGGTTTTTCTTTTTTTGTCCTAGTGACCTAGTTTTTGACCCAGCATGACCCAGTTTCGAACTCGATCGAGATATCATTAGGACAAATCTTCTGACCAAGTTTCATGAAGATCGGACAATAAATGTGGCCTCTAGAGTGTTTACGAACAAATGTGGACGGACGACGGACAAAGACCGGTCACAAAAGCTCACCTGAGCAATCAGGTGAGCTAAAAATGGAAACAGAATAAATTGCATTACTTTACCTATTACTTACATTTCTTTATTTCTAACAAAACTACTTTAAGACAACGCAAAATGTTCCTTAAAGCATGCTGTGAAAGTAATGTTTTACGTCTGTCTGATAATACATGCCTAACTTGAACTGATTATCAAGTTCTGCGGATAATTTAAGGCTAAATACAAATAGCTGGTATCAGGGTAGCATGCGTATACGGGACCTGACTGCGCTTAACTTCTGTAAGTAGGAACTGACTTACAAAATTGCATTGTTTGATGATTTTCATGGAGTAGCGTGCATTTTCACCCGGTGAGCCTCTTTATATTTATATTTCTTTTTAATGAATAAGCCCTTTCGGCTCTACGGCGTTTGTGATTCCTTCGGTTTCTTAATCGTAGACATCAGAATAAAAAAAGATATTGAAGAAATCATGTCCACAAATTTGTTGTTTAATGACTTGCCATTCGAGATTGTGGATGTGCGAATATAATTTTCTCTTGTAATAAATTTAATTTGCGCATGCGTATAGTAAACTATGACATAAATCACCATTATTTTTTTCCGACTCGTTTTTATCTTTTATAATTAACTTATGTCCGAAATAGAGTGGTTTAACCCCGTTTTTGGAAGTGACTTTCTTTTGAACACATTTTGGGACCTTACTTTCAAATGAGAAACACGTACAGCTCATGCCTATGTTGGAAGGTTTTACACGCAATAGTTGTCTTGAATTAATTCTGCATTGAAAAATGTTTTGAAGAACTTTGTCTTATTAAACGCTAAAACTTAACATGTTTCATTGTTTTGATGAATTGTTTAGTTTCAACTTATTAGCTTAAAGGTGACATAAACAATGATTTTAATGTTTTCTCACATGCTCAACACTGACATATGTCATGGGTAATTTAAGAAATTCTGCCATTCGCAAATTTAAAAAAAGAAAGCGACATCAAGTGTTTACCGCTCTAGAAAGCGAACATTTCCATGAACACAAACATATTAAACAAAAAAAGATATGTTTAAGTTCCACGCCCATTAAAACACAAAACGATGAAAAAAGTGCCATAAGTGGAATGAAAACCAAAAATTGGCAAAGCCGGTTCAATACTATTACGAGTTTGGAATACTTGTAGCAATCCCTGACGAGATGATGATGATGCATCTCAATGGAAAACATGTAAAATGCAAACTTCAACATTAACAGTTCATTCAATATTGTAATGATATTTAATGCACAACAATACTAATACATGTATGTTATTTTGTTGCGACACGTTTTTGACGATCTTCTTTAAAAATAAGTTCTGTAGTTGGTGAATATATTATAATCGCAAAAAGTGAAATTGTAGTGGATGAAAAGATCTGTGCAAATGCAAAACATGATAATTAAACAGAAGTGGTAAAAACATACATGTATTTTATTTCTATTGTATACTTATTTAAATACATAATAATCAAAACGGATAAATCAATAAACAAGAAACCGTCGGAGACGGGTGATGCTCCCCAAAGGTTTTTTTTGTCACGAAATTGCACTATATATTCTGATTAAAGGAAACGTCTTGAGGGCACAGTAGTTGGGGGGACAATTTTTTTTTATAGAAAATTTCAAAGGCCCATAACTCTGTGAAAAATCATCCGACCAGAACCCGCTGATAATATGCACATCTCCTCTTGGTAGTGAAGCTTCCCATAGAGTTTCATTGAATTCCGATCATTCGTTGCTGAGAAATAGCCCAAAAACACTTATATAATACCCCATACAATGCTAAACAAGAGGGCCATGATGGCCCTGTATCGCTCCACTGTTTTTTATGCGAAAGCATGTGACTTTCTCTTTCTATCTCTCGTCCCACTGGGCGCTTAAAGTTGGAAGGATGAGCATTTTTATATATTGAAAACGTTACTACGGTGTTAGCTAAACAGACTAAAAAGCCCGGGAATGGTCGCACAGGTCCTTTGCTTATAACGTAGGCACATTTTATTTTATCTCTCCAAAAGATACTGTCGTTCTTTCTATTTCACATTTTTTTAGATGCTGAAGATCAAATCTACGCATGCTCTACAAGATTAATGAAAGTTCCTTCATTCAAGCCTGAATCTTTTTCTAAAATTCCAAAAAGTGTTTGTAAGTTTCAAAGTTTCTGTTACTTATATAGTTCATGACATATGCAAAATACCTAATGACGTAGATCAACTGAACTTTACTTCATTCTTGAGGCATTAGTGAGTGTAGCAGGATTGTTAACGTGGCGAAGAAATTGTTTATTGTACAAAGAAGATATTTGCCTGAGGATACATAAAGTTACGAGTTTTTCAGGTTCATGAGGTGCCGAAAGGCAGAAGGAATGATAACTTTGTAGAGGTTGTTTGTTAAACAAAGTAAATGTTTATGAGACAAAAAAAATGAATTATAATTCATCAAGATGTTGCGATCATGGCAACACTACTTGCATATGGCGTGAGGTTTAAAGAGATATCATGACAAACAATTAGCTTGACCTAACTTTCCTTCACTTTTTCCATCTGACGTTCCAATAGACCATAACTCCTTCTGAAGAATTTGTTTTCGTTTTGAAAACAGGACTTCCGGTTTCAAAAAGGAAAAATTGCGCATGAGCCCCACCCAGCCAATTTATAAATAGTCCTTTACAATATTATTTCTCGTCTGCAATGTCTTTCAATTTGGGGCAGTCCAAAATGTGTCGTTTGATAAAGGGTTAACATTTATGGATAGTTAACATGTTGGTCTACCTTTCACGCTCGACATGTATGCATTTATCTCTTATAATTAAAAAGTTATTCCAAGTGTATTTTGATAAACTTTCAGTTTAAGAAGAAAATAGTTTATTCATCCCATAATGAATAAATAGCAAAAACGCATAATCATGCAAAGTTCAACGACTTCCTGTGGCCATGTTTTTTGAAGAATCTAATTTTCTTGGACAACCTTTTGATGGGAGCCTTCAAGGGATAAATTTGGCCCCAGGGGCATAATTTGAACAAATTTGGTAGATAACTATAAGATGTCACTACATACCAAATTTGTTAGCCCTAGGCCCAATGGTTATGGTCAGGATTTTTATATAAGCGTATGTTCAGTTTTATGACTCCCGGGGCAGGGTCAAATTTGAGCCCAGGAGAATAATTTGAACAAATTTGGTAGAGGACAATAGGATGTCACTACATACAAAATTTAGTAGCCCTAGGCTCTATAATTATGAACAAGAAGAGTTTTAAAGTTTGCATAAAATATGCCTTATTCAAGCATATGTTCATGTTTGTGACCCCCGGGGCAGGGTCAAATTTGACCCCAGGGGCATAATTTGAAAAAATTTGGTAGAGAACTTTAAGATTTTAATACATACCATATTTGGAAGAAATAGGCCAAATGGTTATGGACAATTTTTTTTTAAAGTTTGCACAAAATAGGCCCAATATAAGCCTATGTTCAATTTTGTGACCCCGGGGGAACGGTCAAATTTGATCCCGGGGGCTTAATTTAAACATACTTGGTAGAGGACTATTAGATGTCACTACATACCAAATTTGGTATTATGGACAAGAAGATTTTTAAAGTTTGCACAAAATAGGCCTTATTAAAGCTTATGTTCATTTTTGTGACCCCCCGGGACAGGGTCAAATTTGACCCCAGGGGCATAATTTGAACAAACTAAGTAGAAAACTATTAGATGTCAAAACATACCGAATTTGGTAGCCCTAGGCCCTACGGTTATGGACAAGAAGATTTTAAAGTTTGCACAAAATAGGCTTTATATAAGCATGTTCAATTCATTGACCCCCGGGGCGGGGTCGAATTTGACCCCAGGGGCATAATTTGAACAGAAAGAGGTTCACCCCAGGAACATTAGGTAGAAGTTTAATCAGAATTGGGCTTGTAGTTTAGGAGATGTTTCAAGAAAAAGTTAACGCACGCACGCACGCACGACGGACACAGGACCAAGACATAAGCCCCGCTGGCCTCTGGCCAGTGGAGCTAACAAGAGATGAGTTTGTCAGAAACACAATGCCCCCTACTGCGCCGCTTTGAAGCCATTTATTCGACCTTTGACCTTGAAGGATAACATTGACCTTTCACCACTCAAAATGTGCAGCTCCATTAGATACACATGCATGCCAAATATCAAGTTGCTATCTTCAATATTGCAAAAGTTATGGTCAATGTTAAAGTTTTTGGACGAGCGCTCAGACTGACAGATAGTTAAACTGCTAAATGCCACCCTACCGGGGGCATAAAAACAAATATTAATGTACACCCTTACATTTTATTAACAATAGATAGGTATTTCGCGTCAAACGCAATAACACATAACTTATATATTCTTCATTTGAAAGTCAGGTCCCAAAATGTGCTTAAAAGAAAGACAGTTCCAGAAAGAAGGAAACAACCACTATATTTCTGTTATAAATCAATTTTCAGAGACCACGTCGGGACAATACAATTTTTAATCCGACGTCTACGAGATTGAAACGAAAAAAACAACAGGGAAGCACAAACGCCGTAAAACCGAAAGGAAATACTCATTGCAAAGAAATATAAGATTGCTAACCGAGTACTACTACACGATACTCATTTACTAAAAGCGCGAAAACGACGATATTTTGTAAGTTAGTTCAAAATAAACTCACTTAACCGCAGTTAGCTCCCGTATACGCATGCCGCTCCGCCCCACTGGCTATATGCAGGTGTTTTACTTCAACTAATCTATCAAAGCAAATATATACTAAGTTAATAAAATATATAGTATTTGATTGCAAAGTTCGTTCGATTCAAATATAAAACTTCTGTTGTAATTTGTAACTTCCCAGTTAACTTACTGGTGTGAGGTAGGTTGACTTGCTGATTGATGGCCCGCACGTAGTCATTCTGCTTAAGAAGCTGCACGCCATCACTCTTACAACTGCTACCCGCCTTTTCCTTATCAGTCACAGGATACATGCGTGCAGTCATCTTATAATTCTCCTTCTTCAGCTCCACTCCTTTCCCTGTACAGCCGCTAACGGCCTGCCCCATCTCCACCACAGCATTTCTAACCACACCCATATCATTATTCCCATGCCTAATATCCACATCATCTCCTAAACGGCTGCTAACTGCCTGGCTCGTATCCACCACAGCATTCATAGCCACATCCATCCCGTTATTCCCTTGTATAATATTCAACCCATCTCTTGTGCAGCTGCTAAGTGCCTGCCCCTTCTCCACATGAGCATTCCTGATTCCAGTCGTTTCATAACTCCCATATGTCAGCTCCACCCCACCTCCCAAAAAGCTGTTGCCTGCTTGCTTATTTTCCAATACGGAATTCGTGATCCTAGTCATCTCACAATTTCCCTTCATAAAATCAGTCTCTTTTACTTTACATGCGTTACGTACCTGCTTCTTTTCCACTATAGCACGCATCATCCTAGCCCTTTCATAACTTCCCTTAATTAGTCCCATCCCATTTTCTTTACAGCTGCGGCTTGCCTCCTCCCCCTGCCCCACAGCATACCTGATCTCTTCATTGCATTTGATAGGCACCTTTAAAGAACAATGCTCATATGTTTGTGCAGTCACGGGTTTTGGCCGTGCACCCTCCTCGGTAAATCGTTCCATTTTATTATTTGAGCCAACATTACTAAACCAGTCTAAATGGCTGGACTCGCTTTGCTCTGAATGTTTCAAGACGTGTGCAACTGGCGTCACAAGTGATTCACCCCGACAGTTTATGTGTTCTATTGAACATGTTCCATGATTGACCATAAGGGACTCCCGCCGAAAACGTCCACAGGCCGCGGCGCTGTCACCTTTGTCATCAACAGAATGGATGATATCACCAGGACGACAAATACCACTTGGCAAATTGGTTTGTAATATTTCCATGTCTAAATTTCTTTCACAACGTCCTCTATCAAATGAGTTTGTGATTGAATCATTTGCAAACGTTATAGCATTTCTGTCTCTATGGCTGGTCTCAGTGACACCAACCTTCAATGCTGAAAGTAACAACAACAAAACATGAATCACCTAATGTATAAACACTGGAAACATTTCATTAAACTGTATTTCACGTTTTATCCGACAATTACCCAAGTCACCTTGAATATATATAATTTAAGACACATAATTTAAATTCATGTATTCATAAATTCATGAAGTTCAACTACATGCCCGTAAAATACTGAAAAATGTTATAAATGACCATACAAATACTTGTAAATAGAAATCTGAAAATATGATAGCAGATGATTCTAAACAATCAAGACCTATAAATAAGTTGAGGTTTGACGATAGTTCTATGTTGTCGTATTTCTTTTGAACGGATCAAATGAGATATGCATTGACCGTATCGTAATGGTATTACTTATGGCTGAAAACATAAGAACGATTTGTCCCATTGAAGGATCAAATCATATTCTAGTACTCAAGAGTCGGCAATATACGGCATTCATAAGGTGGGCATTTGATCCCTTCAATAGTCATATGACTATACCATTCCAAACGAAAGTCAACTTACAGAGGTAAGTTTTGTTTGATCAGGGGAAATTCTCTTGCGTCATATCCGAAATCAAATGAGATTTAAACGCAAAGTCGAATATTTCTTGCCATACAGCATTGGAGACAAACAAATTACAACACAAATGAGCTGAACGAGCCCCTATTTTTTTAACTCAGCATCATGACAGGAGCAATGGAATTGTCATATAATCAAGAATATGTGATATGTGTAGACCAACCAGCGACTTTAACCTTTTCAGCAATTGAAATACCACTGTTTTGATTTGAAAGTTACTGAATAGCGCGCACTATGGAAGTTCCAGTTGTTCATTTATTAACAACTAATTTTTAATATTGCATAATCCAATCGTGCATTAAATATATTCAGTTAAAGTACTATGTTCACAATAATAATTTCTTGGCATATATTTACCCTATAAAAGGATTGAACTCACTTTTCCTCTACTTTATTGTTTTAAAAACCCACCATAAAGCAATACACTAAAAAGCATTGTCTTTAATACTATTTTCAATTGTTTTTAATGAAATGATTTCGACTTGCTGGATTTAAAACAAGTCAGCATTAGCCATTAAAAGTCAAGTTTGTAAGACACCATTTTAATAATAAATCATGTACTGGTATTGATGTTTTAAGATAACACAGATATTTGATACATCCAAATTTTCTTGATATTTCAGATTGGTATGTCTTTAATTATGAACATTGTTTTAAGAAACGAACCACTTCAGGATGACATCTAACTGGATAACTATCTTATTTTTAAAAAAAAAGACAATGCATTTCACGCTGAGTAAAGTGTTTCATACCACAGTTTCGTATCCAACAATAATGAAAATAAATAATTCTAAATGGATCAATTTTCTTTTGATTTCATAAAATAACCCATCTGTTTCTTGTATGGAATACTGCTTCTGTGTAGTCTTTCTCCATGATGCCATGGTAATGTCAAAAGACTGGCTAGTAAAATTTCGATTTTCATCTGATTGCCGTATATGCGACACACCGTTAAATGTAGTTGTTTGGATAAACGATGAATCTTCTGTGTTTGCGGTATTTCAAAATTGTAATATAATATAAAGGTCGTGAGTCAACATAAACAGGATGCTGGTATGGAAGTTCTGTGTTATCTAAAAAGGTGCCACCAGTAAAGTATCTGCCTTGTCCTCTCGGGCTTTTTGAAGTACTCGAATGTACTGCTGCAACATGCGGATCTGACTTTGAGATGCAAACATGTCCTTTTCTGGAAAATCAAAGCATCCCACTGCCTTTAGGCAAACATATTCAGCGAATTTACATTCAAGATTTTCATCAATCCATTGAAACCTTCAATCTGCTTCATTAATTATTCTTATGATGTGTCTAGCTGAAGCCCAAATGTCTATATCTTCACACCATACTCCATATTCAATTGTTCAAGCAATGTCTTCAAGCTTTTCCACAAACATTATTTTTATAAGCAACGTACATGTACGTGAATATTGTTATTTGCTTTACTTTTACTGACATATTTAAGAGCGGGACTTGCAAAATATAGTTCCAAGACTTTTATCTGTACTTGGATTCAGTTCCATCCCATCGACCACAAATTTTATCACTAAGACTTACAGCACACTATCCTAAAGTACTTGCATGTGTTGTTATTATAAGCCCTGGTTTTTTAGTGTATGTTGCTGCGGTCAACATTCAATCCACCAGCTAAATTCCTGTTCATTTGTTTTCAGAAATGTACATGACTGATTTTGACTCAGACGAAACACCATTCGTAAGTACTAAAAACTGGTACATTTTTTAAAATCAAATCTTAACTTTTATTCCCGGCCTTAAACCATACGGAGCATCAGTACTTGCAAAATAAATATTATGTTTACCTAAATTTAAAGCTGCTTCAAAGGTCTCATTAAATTGTCGGAACTGAATATGATTATTTAATAACTTTAAAAGTAATACCATAATATACTCACCGCAGTTTGTTTCTTAATGACATTCATTAGGTTGATGATCAACGTCTTTAAATGCATCATACAGAGCAACTGAACTCACCGCAGTTTGTTTCTTAATGACATTCATTAGGTTGATGATCAACTTCTTTAAATGCATCATACAGAGCAACTGAATTTTATATACTATAATATTTATTATTTGTTCCTCGGTAAAAAAGTATCTATATCAGTTTTTCTGATGGGACTTTCGCAATCAATAATTTCCAAATGAAATGCTCAAAAATATCTTTTAAACATTTTCAGTTGTAATATGCTGACGTAATTCTTCAGCCCGAACAGGGTCATTTCCTTAATCTCTACCACAGAACCTAACTCCGCGAAGGCCACATAGATTGATTCATATGCGTCCCCGGCTTAAGCCTTTTGTAGGACCACCACCGAGCCCCATCAATTCGCCAATGCTATTCGTGTTATTTAGTGTTCACATATTTTTCCACATCGATGTCATATTAAAACAAATAATCGCATGGAAACTATACCGAATCAAGATAACGGTATTTTATAGTCATTATCGTTTTTGTGGAGCTCTTTGCGTTTTTCGTTTATCATCGTATTAGCATGACCAAAGGACGATAGCAGCAGTTCTCGCTCGACATGTTCATACTCGGTACCCCAAGCTTTTCAACAACTTTTACCAAATTAATGGAGTCTTTCAACTCATTAAATTGCACTAGGCCTAGAATCTTCAGTCTGAGTGTAACTTTTTCACAGGGACCAAATGCACTGGTTAGCTCTAGTTCTCGCCAATAAGTCACAATTTTCAGGACGCTGGATTTGTTTTCAAATATCGTCAATAGTATCATCCGTAAAACCATTTCTATATGAGCTATAGTATAAACTTGCCAAGTCATGATAAATAAAAGCATTAATCTGTTAAATTTGTTCAAATTCGATAAATGATTCGTCATTCTCTGTTTCAGTAATATGATTCATCATATGTACTCTCTTCATCCCATGGGCTCTTAGCCGCAAAGATTCATCTAGCTATTGAAACGATGTTTCTGCTTATAAATTCTTCGTTTTGGGAACTTAACTTGCAATTCGATATTTCGAACACTTCCCGCAGGTTTGCTAGTGTATTGGCAATTTTGGACTAGCAACCTTACTTCCCAGGGGAAGATAAAGAAGCCTTGGATGCCGTTAATACATTGTATTGCGGTAACGTAATTTCTGTTATGTTCGAAACGCCATTTGTTTTGCAATTTTCGAAAAATGACCCCCCCTGTCCGCCATTGCACACTTCCAAATCTGGAAGGATTTATTTTACATCACGTGGTTGGTTACAACGGCAGGGATTTCATATCGAGCTATGCTAGGAACCAGTCAAATCTATGTCTTAAACCAATATCATATATCTTAGATAACGAGCTTTTATTTAGAGACAAATATTACGAAGAATATTACATACTTAGTCTCTTAACTGATGAAAATAGACTAAAAATAGTTATATTGTATGAGATACTGACGAATAACGTTTCAGTCAATCCACATCTACATAATTCGCAAATAGTTACACGTAATAGAATTTCAATTTTGATGACCGTCTAATTAACTATTAAAAGTGTGGTATGAAGACTGAATAAAGATATTTCTTTGGCATCAATTACGCCCACTACAGAGAAGTATGGTTAGAACAGCACAAAACACAATTGGAAGATTTAACATGAAGGCAAAGTTACGTAAATAAAGTATTTTCCGTAGTCAGTGCCATACAGTACAATTTTTGAAAACATGTTCACCTATGGAAGGATTAGTTTTAATGCCAGCAGTGACTGTTTAGTCTTTTAATGCCAACAATGACTGTTTAGGCTTCACCTAAAAATCCCTTTCTATAACTGTCCCTCAGTTCAGAACTGTTGCCGCTTAGATTGAAATAATCAACAGTTTACGTTCCACACTCAAGTGAAGACTGCTTAATTCTATTCATAAGATTATACTATTAACACTAAGTGAATAGTTCTTGTTTTATTAAATAACAAATTATTCTAGGTAGACAAAAATACCAACCACTGTAGAACATTAAAAAAAACTGGTGAAATATCTACTTAGAATTCTACACTAAAAATAGTTTCTATACCATGTGTCTGTAAATGTTCGTGTCATGTTATCAATTGCGTGCTTTTGCCAGATTGTGTAACCAGCATGTATTTGGAATGAATATACGAGTCTTATCATGTTTCAGCCTAACGATCATTAATAACAGTATTTATTCAAGACTTTGTTTTCCCGAGTACTTAAGTGTTTGTTACAGTTTTAATAGTAGCAAAACTCTTAAGATGATATGATATCAAGTGATAGCATTTAAATTGTAAAAGTTCCTGTGCTAACAAAATCATCGGCTTCTAGTTTTTGCAATTTCGTTTTCCAAAAGAGATTGAGGTAATGCCAATGAGGTGGGCCTAAGAACAGGATGTGGTTTTTTTAAAGTTATATTGGTTATAAAATATCATTGTTTTCAATTATTATTTTTACAAACTTTGCATTTGTATGTTGACCTTTTTAATTGTCAAATAAATAATTTGAGTCGCGTTTGTTTAAACAAACGGAAAAACATTACAGCTTGTTATACAACTTTTGGCGATCTGTGAAAGGGCATTTGAAATACCTGTACGTTATCCGCTTTCATGTATCTTATCTTTATCAACCCAATCTTAAAAGCTTCTACTGCAAAGCATTACATGCATCCACAATATAATTATCATCAAATGCAGACAATAAAACCAGTTAATTTTTTATTCACAACGAAAATAATAGAGGATTTAACCGTTTCTGAAGAAACAAATAGTATTACTTTTTGTTGTATTTGATTCAGTCATACATTATAGTTCAGAAAAATGAGAGTTATTGGTACTTGTTTTTGTGACAAATTATATTTCTCTGGTAATACTATTTTATGAAATATATTGTTTGTTTTTTTCTAAACATGTTGCTTAGCAGCTTAGATATATTGGAACACATTATGTTTTACCCTTTTCAGTGACCATATCTGTAATTGAATGCACAGTGCGTAAAAGTCACCGGCATTTTGATTCATCACGAGCCCAGTATTGTTTCTTTACAACATGGTATAATTTAAGCCAACAAATGATGCTCTAGGTTTTCAGTAACATCGCAAAAACGTAGGTACATCCGAAAAACTTGTTTATGACTGATATGAGAATGGCGGAGGGTAATATGGTGTCACCCCTGTCTGTGTGTGTCTGTGTGCGTGTGTGTTTGTGGTTGTGGATGTAAATCATGTCTAGCTTATACTTTGTCGTATATTTTGTACTTAATAATTAAAATGGTATATAATCACATAACAACAACGACGTTTCGCTTGCAAAATATAAAACCTACTCTTCCTCTAGATTTCTCCATCGTTTTAGATAACTTAAACTGTATCGCAACCTCAGAAGAATAATTGGCTCTTGAATAAATGCATCTCAAAAAGCGGCGATGCAAAAGATAATGGCTTTGGCCAAAAGCTCAACATTTGAAAAAGCCAGAGTTGGATAACCCCGGGTCACGAATCATGTTAAGCTGAAAGAAAAGAACTGCCGAAATAAGCAAATGCAAAATGGGCAAAAGGAAAAGGCACCAGGAAAATAAATAATAGAAGAAAATACGAAAAGTAGAAGAAACTACAAGGTTTCATTACACTAAACAAGACGGCCTGAAAGGCCCAAAGTCGCTCACCTGAGATAACAAGATATTATTGGGACAAATCTTCTGACCAAGTTTCATGAAGATAGGAAAATAAATGTGGCCTCTAGAGTGTGAACAAGGTTTTACCATAGCCATATAAGGAAAAATGCCCCGCCCCTGGCAGCCATGTTTTTCAACCAACCGGTATCATTTTTGAATTTTCCAAGATATTATCGGGATGAATCTTCTGACCAAGTTTCATGAAGATCGGACAGTAAATGTGGCCTCTAGAGTGTTAACAAGATTTTACTATAGCCATATAAGGAAAAATGCCCCGCCCCCTGGTAGCCATGTTTTTCAACCAAAGGGCATCATTTTTTTTAACTCATCCAAGATATTATTGGGATGAATCTTCTGACCAAGTTTTATGAAGATCGGAAAATAAATGTGGCCTCTAGAGTGTTAGCAAGGTTTTACTATAGCCATATAAGGAAAAATGCCCCGCCCCCTGGCGGCCATGTTTTTCAACCAACCGGCATCATTTTCGAACTCTTCCAAGATATTATTGGGATGAATCTTCTGACCAAGTTTTATGAAGATCTGACAATAAATATAGCCTCTGGAGTGTTAACAAGATTTTACTATAGCCATAAAAGGAAAAAAGCCCCGCCCCTTGGCAGCCATGTTTTTCAAGCAAACGTAACCATTTTCGAACTCATCCAAAATATCATTGACACCAATCTTCTGACCAAATTTCATGAAGATTGGACAATAAATGTAGCCTCTACAGAGTTAACAAGGCAAATGTTGACGGCGCACGACGGACGACAGACAAAAAGCGATCACAAAAGCTCACCATGAGCACGTGCTCAGGTGAACTAAAAATACACCTAAAACAAAGTATCCCACTGTAGGGCTTATGCTGATTTGATAATGATTAGAACAACCCTTGTAGAGGACCATTATACAATTACACCAAATATTGAACCTCTGGCCCAAGTGGTTTCAGAGACTTTTACTGTCTTTGATCAATGAAGGGTGGCAAGTTTTGACTCCATGGAAATGATTTGAACAAACTTAGCAGAGAACCACTATAAGATATGGCAAATAAAAAACCTCTGGGCTAAGAGATGTTTGATATAATTATACACGCAAAACAAGTGACCCGTTGGGCAAGGCCAATTTTGAAGTTTTGAACTAACTTGGACAAACTTATGATGATACACACTAAATATGAAACCGCTGATCATAGTGATTTAAGAGATTATTTTAAAAGTTATTTACTATATAAGTTTATATAAATCTAATGACACCTGGATGTAGCCAACTTTCACCCCAGGGAATCATATTAACTTAGACGTCCATCATACCATGGTCATGGTGAATACTGAATCTCTCTGCCTAACAAATTCAAAGAAGAATTGTTAATTGTTTACAATATACATAATTAAAAAAATACATATACATAAAACAAGCAACCCATAGAATTAAGCTAATCTTGACCACAGTGGCATGATTTGAAAATACTTCATGGAGGAACACAAAACAATATTACACACCAAATATAAAGAACTGATCCTTCCATTTTTATTTTACTGATAAAGTCTCTATAAATCATGTGACCCTTTGGGCTTGGACAGTTTTGACCCCTGGATGGTGCTTGGAAGAAAACAATCACTTCATAGAGGACCACAAGACAAATTTACCCACCATTAATAAATCCATTACCATTGTGGTTTAACAGAAGAGAACTGTTAAGTTTTCATTAAAAAAAACACCTAATTCCCAGTGGTATACACATGCTATGGACACAATCAATTTAATCAATTTGAAAGAGAGTTACCCAATGAGCATTCTTGTTAAGTTAAATAAAAATCTGCCCAGTGGTTCAGAGGAGTATTAATTAGAAAAGTCTAAGCATTCATGCACAGACTGACAGACAACACAGTATCCTAAAAGCTTAGCATGAGCACTATGTATTCAGCTGAGCTAAAAAAATTACTGAACATATGGACGCAAAACCTAAAGACAATATTGTATTCATAAAGCTCACCATGTGCTGAGGCAAGATAACAAATATACAAACCCAGAATATTTGCTCTATTTCCTTTGTTATTTGGAAATAAAGTTCCATCTCTTCTTCTTTTAAACAATGCCAGTTGACTTCCAGTTTGCTGGCTGTAATAACTATAATAATGAACAAACACAAATATCATAAACAAATAAATGCATCATGCTTTAAATTTATTATAAAAAGCTACTTCAGCAATTATGAGAGTTAGGTAGAACACACAATGGAAGCAGAAAATTTAATGAAATACATTTGGCATTCATGTAGTTCTGAGCTTTACAATTTTTAGGAGCAGCGTTTGTCATTTGAAATATATGGAAATGGTGAAATTCAATAATTATTAGAGGAAAATTCTTGTTTCACTGCTTCTTTATTAAAGGCAAAAGACTTATTCCCCATAATATATAAGACATACATATAATACAACATTAAACATATAATCATGAAGAAGCAAATTCGTTGAATTTATATCCCCCGCAAAATAAATTTTGTTTATGGATGAATGCAAAAATAAAAGAAAATAGGACAAGAGCACCGCCTAGCGGGTGCAGACCACTCATCTATTTTTCTTTTTAAAGGTGAAGGGACCTATCTCAATACTTCAATCAAAAAGGAGGGAGGTGTGGGGGTGGAGAGGGGTGTATAGTGTGGGTGTGTGGTCATTTATTACATTATCTTCCAAAAAAAAGAAACAAGAGGGACAAGATGGCCCTAGTTCGCTCATCTGAGAGGAGTCGGTTCATTCAATCTTTACCAAATGTCAAACTTGACCTAGATATTGTCCAGACAAACATCCTGGTCAAGTTTCATCATTATTTCATCTGCGAGTTATGATCAATGTACCTATGAAGTTTCATGATCCTAGGCGTAAGCATTCTTGAGTTATCATCTGGAAACCATTTTTCTAAGTTGAGTCACAGTGACTTTGAAAGCCATTGTGTGAATACGTTTTTTTGGCACTGTGACCTTGACCTTTGACCTAGTGACCTGATAATCAATAGGGGTCATCTGCAATCATGATCAATGTACCTATGAAGTTTCATGACCCTAGGCATAAGCGTTCTTGAGTTATCATCTGGAAACCATTTTACTATTTCGGGTCACCGTGACCTTGACCTTTGACCTGAAAATCAAAAGGGGTCATCTGCAAGTCATGATCAATGTACCTATGAAGTTTCATGATCCTAGGCTTAGCGTTCTTGAGTTATCATCCGGAAAACATTTTACTATTTCGGGTCATCGTGACCTTGACCTTTGACCTAGTGACCTGAAAATCAATAGGGGTTATCTGCGAGTCATGATCAATGTATCTATGAAGTTTCATGATCCTAGGCATAAGCATTCTTGAGTTATCATCCGGAAACCTTTTTACTGCTTTGGGTCAACGTGACCTTTGACCTTGTGACCTGAAAATCAAAAGGGGTCTGCGAGTCATGATCAATGTATCTATGAAGTTTCATGATCCTAGGCATAAGCCTTCTTGAGTTATCATCTGGAAACCATTTTACTATTTCTGGTCATCGTGACCTTGACCTTTGACCAAGTGACCTGAAAATCAATAGGGTCATCTGCAAGTCATGATCAATGTACCTATGAAGTTTGATGATCCTTGGCATAAGCGCTCTTGAGTTATCATCCGGAAACCATCTGGTGGACAGACAGACCGACATGAGCAAAACAATATACCCCCTCTTCTTCGAAGGGGGGGGGGGGGGCATTATGAGAAAACTACCCCCCTCCCAGCAGCCATGTTATTCAACTGACCGGAACCATTTTTGTACTCAACTCTTGTATCAAGGAAACAAATGTTCTGAGCAAATTTCATGAAAATTGGGCCAAAAATGTGACTTCTACTGTGTTCACATGTTTTCACTATATACATATTGAGAAAAATGACCCACCCACTGGCGGCCATGTTTTTTCACCGATCCCAAGCATTTTCAAACTCGTCCGAGATATCAATAAAACCAATGTTTTGACCACCTTTCATGATGATTGGGCAAAAATTGTGACTTCTAGAGTGTTTACAAGGTTTCTCTATAGCCAAATAGGGAAAACTGCCACTATATACATATAGAGAAAAATGCCCCGCCCACTGGCGGCCATGTTTTTTCACCGATCTCGACCATTTTCTAACTTGTCAGAGACATCAACTGAACCAATGTTTTGACCAACTTTCATGATGATTGGGCAAAAATTGTGACTTCTAGAGTGTTTACAAGGTTTCTCTATAGCCAAATAAGGAAACTGCCCCGCCCACTCAGGCGGCGATGTTTTTCAACAGATCAGAACCACTTTTGAACTCAACCAAGATATCATTAAGACAAACATTTTGACAAAGTTACATGAAGATTAGGCATGAAATGTGACTTCTACAGTGTTTACAAGGTTTTTCTTTTTTTCGACCTTAGGTGACTCAGTTTTTGACCCGGCACAACCCAGTTTCGAACTCGGCCGAGATTTCATTGGGACAAAGCTTCTGACCAAGTTTCATGAAGAAATGTGGACTCTAGAGTGTTTACGAGCAAATGTTAACGGACAGACAGACATACGACGGACAAAGACTGGTCACAAAAGCTCACCTGAGCAATCAGGTGAGCTAAAAAAAACAATGAAAAAAAAAATTGGGGGGGGGGGGAGGGGGGGGGGGGATGAGGATTCTTGGGGGGGATTGTTGGATGGTCTTTCAAAAATAAAATAACAAAAATAAATTGTTGTGGTTTTTTAACCATGTTTAAAAAAAATGGGGAGGGGTCAGGGGGGTGAAATGGGGTATAGTGTGAGGGTGTGGTCATTTATTAGATGATCTTTCAAAAATAAGAAACAAGATGTGTTTGTGAAACACAATGTCCCCCTATATGATGTTTGACATTGTAGGATGACCTTGACCTTGTGAAGGATGACCTTGACCTTTCACCAATCAAAATGTGCAGCTCCATGAGATACACATGCATGCCAAATATCAAGTTGCTATCTTCAATATTGCAAAAGTATTCATAAAATAAGCCATTTGGGCCACATATATTTGACCTCTGACCTTGAAGGATGACCTTGACCTTTCACCACTCAAAATGAGCAGCTCCATGAGATGCACATGCATGCCAAATATCAAGTTGCTATCTTCAATATTGCAAAAGTATTCATAAAATGAGCGATTTTGGCCACATATAATTGACCTCTGACCTTGAAGGATGACCTTGACCTTTCACCACTTAAAATGTGCAGCTCCATGAGATACACATGCATGCCAAATATCAAGTTGCTATCTTCAATATTGCAAAAGTATTCATAAAATGAGCGATTTTGGCCACATATATTTGACCTCTGACCTTAAAGGATGACCTTGACCTTTCACCACTCAAAATGTGCAGCTTCATGAGATACACATGCATGCCAAATATGAAGTTGCTATCTTCAATATAGCAAAAGTTATTGCAAAATGTTAAAGTTGGCGCAAACAGACAGACCAACAGACCAACAGACAGACCAACAGACAGGGCAAAAACAATATGTCCCCCACTACTATAGTGGGGGACATAAAAATGGGAAAAAACTATTTATTATTTTTTTTGGGGGGGGGGGATATTGGGGTGGGGAATGGGGGATGGTTTGGGTGAAGTTTATTGTGGTATGTCAGGTAAGTGTTGTTTTGTCTAAGTATGAATCAAATCTGATCATAAATAAGGAAGTTATTGCAATTTTAGCCAAATTTAATCATTTGACCTTGAGTCAAGGTCATTCAAAGGTCAAGGTCAAATTTAACTTGCCTGGTACAGTACCCTCATGAAAGAATGGAAATATTTGAAGTTTGAAACGATAGTCTTGATACTTAAGAAGTAAAGAGGACCTAATTAAACACAAAATTCAACCAAATATTCAAAGTTACTTAGTCAAAAAAGGGCAATAATTCTGTCAAAATGCCAACCAGAGTTATGCAACTTGTACTGAACAATCCCCTTATGATAGTTAGCGAGTGTTCCAAGTCTGAAAACAAAAGGTATGATACTTTAGGAGTAAAGTGGACCAAAACACAAAACTTAACTATATTTTCAATTTTTTAAGTATAAAAAGGGCATGTAAGACAAAATGCCAGCCAGAGTTACATAACTGTGCCTGCCCAGTCCCCATATGATAGTTAGTAAGTGTTGCAAGTATGAAAGCAATAGCGTTGATACTTTAGGAATAAAGTGGACCTAAACACAAAACTCGACCAAATTTTTAATTTTCTAAGTATAAAAAGAGCACATAATTCTGTCAAAATGCCAGCCAGAGTTATCTTACTCTGCCTGCTCAGTCCCTTTATGATAGCAAGTAAGTGTACCAAGTTTGAATGCAATAGCTTTAATACTTCATGAGAAAAGTGTACCTAAATTCAAAACTTAACCGGACGCCGAAGCTCAGGTGATGACAATAGCTCATTTTTTTTCTTCAAAAAATAGATGAGCTAAAAGCAAAAAAGTAATAACTCTTATTTACGAAAGAGTAAGTTTATGGTTCTTGTTCATGGCATTTTTCTGCATTAACATCTATAAACCCATGACGTGTCATGTTGAAATCTTGTATTGTTTCATATCTTAATTGATAGAGACTTTACCTGACAGAAGGCACAAAATAAGAAAATTCACAATATAATAAGATTAACCTAAAAGTTTGTGACATGAAGACACGGACTCCGCCACATTCCACCTTTCTCTTAGAACTTTTCTTATGTCAAGCTAAGCATTTTATGGCCAAATTTTACTTTAAACCTTTAAGTTTGACCTTGACCAATTTGGTAATGAAACGTGCAACATTAAATGTCCTAAAGTTATTTGTGTTAAATTGTTTTTAAATTGAACTGAAGAATGAAGAAGTAACAGCCTAGACAAGATATAGCAAACTTGTCACCTATGACCGCTTTGCATGACCATGACCTCTGAGTTGGGTTTTACAAAACGATGCCCAGTTCGGTGACTTTCATATTTGAGGAAGAAAGACAAGTGTTACAGGCGACATGTTGAACTGCATTTGTGCTAAGTTATATAAAATTCCATCAATATATGGCAAAGGTATAGCTGGAACAGATATTGTCAAGCTTTTGTATGACCACATTTGACTTTTGATCACGAAGTGTTCACCTTTGATGTTAAAAGACAGATTAAAACAAATCATTATGTCTCCTAATGGTCATAATTTGTGGTAAGTTAGCTTTAATAGGATGATGAATGACTAAATTGAAGTGCTAACAAGCTGTGAAAGGCCAAATTTAATCTTTGAACTCTTAAGTGTGACCTCGAACTTTGCTGTAGGTAGGCAAAATCTAAATGTGACCTGATGTCTTATAATGTATTGAAATTGTGTCAACATATTTACCATTAGATTTTAGGTAGGGAGAATGTTTTTAATAAAGATTGTCTGGATAAATATTCTGACAAAGGTTCGTGAAGATTGCATCATAAATGTGGCCTTTTGAGTGGTAACAAGGTTGTCTTAATGTTTACTAATCTTATACCTTGTGACCCAGTTATTGGACAAATATGACCAAAATTATATGCATCTTAAACATTGTGTAGATAAACTATCTGACTAAGTTAATCAAGATTGAATAAAAAATGTAGCTTCTATATCGTAAAAGAGTGATGACGTTTGATGCCAGACAAAGGCGATTAAATGAGCTCACAATGAGCACTATTTGCTCATGTTAGGCAAAAACAAGAATCGCGCAAACATTTTAGAGCAGAATGGACGTATTAATTAAGGATAAGTATTAATATAAATTGGCTATCTGGATCAATTTAACTCATTCATACAACTGTAAAGTCATTATTTCAGTTACAGAATGCTTTTATGAAATATTGATAACATAAGGTGAGCTCACAAACTACCAAATGAAGGAACACAACATACTTACTTTTGAAGAAAGAGTTTTTCTACATATTCCCGTGTTTCTAGCAAATAATCTGTAAAGAAATGGGTAGATAATTGCCTACTACCATATGCCTCTTAGAATATGACAAGTCTATTGTCCAGAGGTCTTGTAATGATACAACAAGATCAGATAAAGGACAGCTTAACTTTTCTTAAACTTGAAGTTTTATTACAAATCACCTAAATATGAAAATCAAAATCATAAATCTGAATGTTATCTTTTTAAATTATGGAAACATGTGCAGCTGTTTGTAGTGATTATCAATTGTTCTTCAAAAAGCCAACTCGTATAACCTGTGCAATAAGCAAGCAGTTATGATTAGGCATTAAATAGCATTTTGCTTTGTTAGGAATAACATTAAAAATCAATGCATATTCAGTTGATTTTTTTTTATAGACAAACCAGAAATTTAAGAAATTGCACATTTTTGGAATCCACTATATTAACTGATGGCAAGCCAAATCATTCTCATATTTGACCTTTGATACATAGTGCATGCCATATCGTGTTTATTTTTGGAACTTTATTATAAACTTCATTACAAATTTAATTTTGGACAAGCTATATGAAGCCCATTAAGTGTAACACTGTTGTCATTTTAACAAAGTAATCATTTGTGATTTTTTTCTTCAGAATATCCATAGAAATAAAAAAATTGTATCTTGCACAGTTTTTTTACATCCAATTTAAATAGCGCATTTATTAAACATTGAAACAACGCTATCCTGGCTTCTAACTACACTGTAGCAAAAAATTCATACGTAATCTTTGAGCATTGTGCAATAATAAAATGTTGCCCATTTTTGGTCCAAAATGCTTGTTTTCTTACATTTAAATATTTTATTCTTGATTATGGCATAATAAAACAGGTTGCCAATTATACATGGTCACGCTGTGCAGTCTTTTCTTCCTTAAATGATGAAGTTACACTTCGACAAAAGATCTGAAGCATTGAACAAAGCCCATACAATTCACTTCCATAGAGTTGTCAGGAAGGGGGCTTGCCAAACTAACTCTCAAAAGAAAACAATATTGAACATATTTGATGTATATCTACATGTTAATGAACAAAAAAATATAAGAGTATGTGTGACCTTGTGCTTTACCAATTATCAATGTACTTTTGAAGTATTTAACACAAAAAGATATGGTTACATTTATAAGTCCGTCAACAAAAAAAACACCTTAGTTCAGCTTAAACATATATCCAAATTCAAATCAAAATAGAATTTTTTGTTGGTTTTGCACTAAATGCTTATGCTGCACTTTGTGACTTTATAAAAAATATTAAATAGAGTTGTCAACAAATATTCATCTGTTCAAATATTTGAATAATCAAGCTATTGAAATTTTCAAACATTTGAAAACATTTGTCTCATTGTTTGAATACCTTTTATTAAATAATTAATTGGTATATTTATGACCGTCTTTAAAACAGTATGTGTCACTATTAGCCCCTATTGACAAACACTCAATGCCATCTATGGTACTCGATCTTGTGATCTTGTATTCAACTGTTTTTTTTTAGAACATGCCTTTTATGGAGTAATTTCTATGGTATAGAAGAATCTTTTTTTTTAAGTAGGCCTTATTGTATGTCATCTTTTTAAGCTAAATATTCAAGTTACATATATAATTCACCCAATATGTGTTTGACAGCTACAATCAATATAAATTATTTAACAAATGCTCTAAAGAGGAGTGCACAGCAATATAACCCCACTTCTTTGAAGTGAAGTGAGGCATAATTATCATAGGAAACACTATGTCATGTTATTTACTCTTTTAAATTTAAAAAAGCTATAAACCATCACTTAGCAAAGTTTTCTGCGTTTGCAGTGAACTAGCGTTGGTTACACCATACTTCTGGGCCTTCTGTTTTCAATGGAAAAGATTTAACATTTTGTTCCTATTTAAGTCTTTTTTAGACTATACTAACAATGTAATCACGACCTGTAGCCTGTAAAGAAGCTTAATCTTTGCGATGAACAACTATATGACCTTACACATTACACATGAAACATCTGGGCTTTGTTTGTGTTTCATGTGATTAGTGAAGTGTTAACTTTAAAAGATATGTATAGCTCTTCATGTGACATTTTCAGTACCTAACACTTAACAAATTGGGAACAATTTTGAAAAAGAGCTACCCAAGGATAAGGGGTTCAGAAGAAGACATTGTCAGCATTCGCAGCCATGACAGAAAATCAGCGATTATTATGTGCTCAGAGAAAAGGGATTAGCCATTTTAGATTAAAGTTGTTCATCCATAACAATATTGAATGAGTAAAAGAGTTATACCCTGTCCTGGGTAAACCTGTTTTCCAAGAGTTTTCAATGAAGACACCAACTCTTCCACAGTTGACCTCAGCTGTAGGGTCTAAAAATAGAAAAGTAGTCTGAATATTTGTAACATAAACAAAATATGTAAGATAAAGTGAATAAATGGTAATGACTATTGAGCTAAAAAAACATTTCTTTTTTTAAAGACTGGAAAAACTAATCAGGTCATGTGATTATATAGACCAATGAAAAACCCTTATCCTATCTCTCTTCACATAGAGAAAGCAGGGGCAATTGACTGGTTGGTTATAAATCATTATATGTGATCATAAATTGACATATTTGGTTTTTTGCAGATACTCAGTTTCTTTTTCATTTTGTACCAAAACAAATAGTTTTAAACTTCAAATTTCATGATCAAAGCTTTTTCATGAGCAGCTTAAAAAGTTATACAGGACCTCAGCCATTTTCATCGGAAACATTTGATGGTCAATGTCTTTTGCACAGGTTGTATTTAAATAATACATAATTGAAGCCAGATCAATTTACAACTGGCCCATAATTTTTTCTGTAGGAGTCAGTCTGGACTGTAAATTGTTACTGATTTTGTACGTTATAAAGCACAAGTTACAGAATACCTGAACATGAATGTATTTTAAGTGTAAACCTCATCTTGCAAGCATAGCTAACATTTCACTAAAATCACACAGACCTGTTTAAAAAAAAAATCAAGTTTCTTAAATATAATATTGAAAATTGATTTAATATCAAGCTTCAATAACACAATCTGAAAAGGTCATATATAGCTTATTTTCCTCCTTACCAGTTTCAAATATATTTATGAAAATAATACAGTTGACACAAAACTGAACAGAGTTAACAAAATTTTCTTACACCTGTTAGTAATTTGTAAATGCTTAACATCTCCTGAATAAGCAAATTATACAACATACCATAGGACATTCATTCTGTTTTCTGGCTGGATCTGGGTTGAGTTTTTCCATTCTCCTAAAATGCATCCACATCTCGATAATAATTTGACAGTCATTGATAACTCAACACAGTTTTAAAAACAAGTTCCAAACAATCAAGGTAAAAAATATTAATATTTTTACTTTTTTGTCATATTATCTTACCTCGACTGTTGAAAGACAACAAAAAGTGAGGAAGAAAACACACAATGTGGTCCAAGGGAATAATATTCCTAAGTTGTATTCAAATGCTCAAAAGCATAAATTGTAGATAGTTTTTTTTTGTGGAGCAAAAAATGCAAATCCTTCACCTGAGATCTTTGACAGACAAGCATGTGTGAACATGTTATCATGATATGCCATAATTTGTGGTAAGTAATATAACACATCCACGCCTTCATAAGTAAGCAAGCTAAAAGGAACAAGAGGGCCAAGATGGCCCTAGTTCGCTAACCCGAGAGGAGTCGGTTCATTCAATCTTTACCTAACGTCAAACTTTACCTAGATATTGTCCAGACAAACATCCTGGTCAAGTTTCATCATTATTGAACCAAAACTCTAGCATATGGAGTGTTTTTGTTTTTGTAAGATTTGACCTGGTGACCTATATTTTGAGTTAACCCCCCCCCCCCTTACTAAACATCAAACTTTGCTTACAAAAATAAATATTATGACCAAGATTCATAAAATCTGAAACAAAATTGTGACCTCTAGAGTGTTTACAAGGATTTTGTATAATATAATGAAAATTTGGACAATCTAAGGGCAATAATTATGTGATATATATAAAACCAATCTTTGTACCAAGTTTCATGATGATTGGGCAAAAAATGTGATTTCTAGAGTGTTCACAAGCTTTTTTTACTATATAAATATAAGAAAACTGCCCCCCCCCCCCCTGGCAGCCATGTTATTCAACTGACCAAAACCATTTTCGAACTCAAATCTCATATCAAGGAAACAAATGTTCTGACCAAATTTAATGAAAATTGGGCCAAAAATGTGACTTCTAGAGTGTTCACATGTTTTCACTATATACATATAGAGAAAAATGCCCCGCCCACTGGTGGCCATGTTTTTTTAACCGATCTGGACCATTTTCAAACTCGTCCGAGATATCAATAAAACCAATGTTTTGACCAATTTTCATGATGATTGGGCAAAAATTGTGACTTCTAGAGTGTTTACAAGGTTTCTATATCGCCAAATAAGGAAAACTGCCCCCCCCCCCCTGGCAGCCATGTTATTCAACTGACCGGAACCATTTTCGAACTCAACTCTTGTATCAACGAAACAAATGTTCTGACCAAATTTCATGAAAATTGGGTAAAAAATGTGACTTATAGAGTTTTCACATGTTTTCACTATATACATATAGAGAAAAATGCCCCGCTCACTGGCGTCCATGTTTTTTCACCAATCTGGATTATTTTCGAACTCGTCCGAGATATCAATAAAACCAATGTTTTGACCAACTTTCATGAAGATTGGGCAAAAAATTGTGACTTCTAGAGTGTTTACAAGGTTTCTCTATAGCCAAATAAGGAAAACTGCCCCACTCCCCGGCAGCCATGTTATTCAACTGACCGGAACCATTTTCTAACTCAACTCTCATATCAAGGAAACGAATGTTCTGACCAAATTTCATGAAAATTGGGTCAAAAATGTGACTTATAGAGTGTTCACATGTTTTTCACTATATACATATAGAGAAAAATGCCCCGCCCACTGGCGGCCATGTTTTTTCACCGATCTGGACCATTTTGGAACTCTTCCAAGATATCAATAAAACCAATGTTTTGACCAACTTTCATGATGATTGGGCAAAAATTGTGATTTCTAGAGTGTTTACAAGATTTCTCTATAGCCAAATAAGGAAAACTGCCCCCCCCCCCCTGGCAGCCATGTTTTTCAACTGACCAGAACCATTTTCAAACTCAACTCTCATATCAAGAAAACAAATGTTCTGACCAAATTTCATGAAAATTGGGCCAGAAATGTGAATTCTAGAGTGTTCACATGTTTTCACTATATACATATAGAGAAAAATGCCCCACCCAATGGCGGCCATGTTTTTTCACCGATCTGGACCATTTTCGAACTCGTCCGAGATATCAATAAAACCAATGTTTTGACCAACTTTCATGATGATTGGGCAAAAATTGTGACTTCTAGAGTGTTTACAAGGTTTCTCTATAGCCAAATAAGGAAAACTGCCCTGCCCACTGGCGGCCATGTTTTTCAACGGACCGGAACCACTTTTGAACTCAACCAACATATCATTAAGACAAACATTTTGACACAGTTACATGAAGATTGGGCATGAAATGTGACTTTACAGTGTTTACAAGTTTTTTCTTTTATTTGACCTAGTGACCTAGTTTTTGACCCGGCACGACCCAGTTTCGAACTCAACCGAGATTTCATTGGGACAAAGCTTCTGACCAAGTTTCATGAAGATCGGACAATAAATGTGGCCTCTAGAGTGTTTACGAACAAATGTGGACGACGGACGGACGACAGACAAAGACTGGTCACAAAAGCTCACCTGAGCAATCAGGTGAGCTAAAAAGCTTTCCAAAACAGTTTGAATTGTTAAAATATCCCCACCGGAGGAGAAGTTATGACAATTATTGTCATGGAAATTTTGTTGATTTATTGGAAAATATTGGTACTTATTACTACATAGTTAATGCGTTAAATCGCGGCACCGTCGCCTTATTTTATTACAGAGAAATAGTCATAACTTTTGTTCTAAAGAAGATAGAGTTCAAATTCGACAGGATTATGTATTTTTTCATGCTCTTTTCATTTCTTTACTTAGTTTTTGCATAGTATTAACTATAATGAAAATAATGACACATAAACATCACAAAAAATATATTTTTATTTTCGACTTTTTTTTTGTCAAATAAAGACATCACAAAATATAACAAAACAACACAACATGTCAATAATATGAAAACTAAACATTCAATGTAGTTGTTACAAGTCCATTTGATAGTGCAAAATTAGGTTTTAATTTGCTAATGTTCTCATTCTGCAGATCACACTTGGTTATGTTCTGCTGTTCACAGAATGGTCCGGGGAACTCGGCCATTGGGTAATATCCTCAGCTGATCCTGAAAAGAACAATGAAATTGTGCTAAAATAAATATAGTTTTAGTTTTTCAATGTTTAATGTCATATAAATATAAAAATAGAACGATTTGTTAAAAATGAAATCCTTCAATGTTAACCATAATTTGTCTCAATCCTAAACCACAAATTATCAGTTACAAATACTTTGAACATAAAAAACACTGTAATCATTACCGATTCTGAATGTATTAAAAAATAAACACAATTAAATTCAACTGTAACAAGACATTATTCATTATTTAAAATAACAATTAACGTTGTTTGTTTTTAATATTTTCTACAACAAATTAAACTAGAAATGGCGCGGCAGAGGCCGACGCGTATCCCCATGCCGCATGTTTGACCCAGGGGGCGCCCCAGTGTTGATAATGGGGCCATGCATAGTTGAGATTCACCGTATTGTCATAAGATATGTTCAGTATCAATTTGAAGTAAGTCGGTGTAGAAATGAAGAATTTATAGTAAAAGGAAATTTTGGGTGCGCGTGGTCTATGTCGGCGAGGGAGGCCCAGGGTTGGTAATGGGGCCATGCATAATTGAGATTGACCGTATTGTCATAAGAGATGTTCAGTATCAATTTGAAGTAAATCGCTGTAGAAATGAAGAAGTTATAGTAAAAGGCAATTTTGGGTGGGCGTGGTCTATGTGGGTGGGGGCGCCCCAGGGTTGGTAATGGGGCCATACATAGTTGAGATTGACTGTATTGTCATAAGAGATGTTCAGTATCAATTTGAAGTAAATCGGTGTAGAAATGAAGAAATTATAGTAAAAGGCAATTTTGGGTGGGCGTGGTCTGTGTGGGTGGGGCGCCCCAGGGTTAGTAATGGGGCGATGCATAGTTGAGATTGACCGTATGGTCATAAGAGATGTTCAGTATCAATTTGAAGTAAATGGGTGTAGAAATGAAGAAGTTAATGTAAAATAACATAAAAAATGAGTGAAAATCTCTGACCTAGCCCCATCCCAACCCCCATAACTTTTGACCCAAGGGTCAGATCAAAATTCCAAATAGTTCAAGGTCGCACATATGCTCATAGCTACCATGTGTGTAAGTTTCAAGGTTCTAGTGCTTATAGTGTAGGAGATTATAGTGGCCAGGACGGACAAACAGACAGCGGAGATAACCACAATATCCCCACACTTTTTAAAAAGCGTGGGGATAACTAAAAAACAAATAAATGAGATCAAAAACACAATGCCAGTCAATGGTACGAACGTACTGAGTTTGATATGAACAAAATAAATGAAGTATTTCATATGCAATAAACATTACAATTATTGGTCATTTGACATTTAATATATAGTTAGAAACACATTAAAATACTTCGGTTGTGTTTATTTGCATTTGGTTTTATGTATATTGCGACATAAATGCAATAAATAGAGGCATTTTGACAGCAGACTGTTGAAACTCGGTACGAATTTCCACACGACCAATCTGAATGAAATTTGATCGTCTGTCTTGTAATGAATAAAGGGAAATCAACATACAAAATAACATAACTAAAATATAAAATAACTTACCATTTGATTGCTATCGTTTTTCTAGGTTTATATAAAGTAATTGTTGAAGAAATCACGGTTAATGATCACGCTATCAGCTTAATCAAATTTTCCAATATGGCGTCGCTATTTCGACCTCTGGCCAAGTTGAAAATTCCCAAGCACGTGCTTTTTAATGATAAATGTGACGTACTAAATATTGTTTCCGATTTATAATTCTGGTACCAAAAGAAAGATATGATATTTTGTGATTTTCTATGCGAAATAAAAGATATAACATTATATTTTGAAGAAACTTTCATAGACTTTTGGACTACTTTTCGTCTCGTAGAATAAACAAAGCACAATTTCGCGAATATCATCGGAAACGCTTTTCATTGGTGAACATAAATATATCAACATCATTAATATTCAAATGACCTTGTCAGGTCGTAAATGTGTTGTAAACAACCGGGTGTCAGCGCAGGTACTCGAAAATGCAGTAAACAAAGGAAATGGGACACCGACGTTGTACTTGAATCCAATATAGATTGTTAAGCAGCGAATATCAACTAAATATTATTAAAATTTATATCATATTAAAGAGAATTTATTTTTCTTTCAATCTGCATTTATATTATTTTGATGTTATTTAAGATATTTAAAAAAAATAACTTGTAATGGAACCACTATGCAGATTAGCTGATTTTCTTAGATCTTCCACTGATAAAATAAGATCTGCTGGGGTTGCTAAAAACATTCTGACCAAATTTCATCAAGAGCAGATGAAAACGATGACCTCTATTGTCTACACAAGGTTTTTCTATGATTTGACCTTAAGTGACCAATTTTTGACCCCAGATGACCCAAATACAATCCCAACCCAGGTTTCATCACGATTAACATTCTGGCCAAATTGTATTAAGTTTGGATGAAAACTATGACCTCTACTGTCTACACAAGGTTTTTCTATAATTTTACCTAGTAACCAAGTTTTTGACCCCAGATGACCCAAATACAATCCCAACCCAGATTTCATCAAGATAAACATTCTGACCAAATTTCATAAAGATTGAATGAAAACTGTGACCTCTATTGTCTACACAAGGTTTTTCTATTATTTGACCTAGTGACCTAGTTTTTGATCCCAGATGATCCAAATATAATCCCAACCCAGATTTCATCAAGATAAACATTCTGAGCAAATTTCATACGGATTGGATGAAAACTGTGACCTCTATTGTCTACACAAGGTTTTTCTATTATTTGACCTAGTTTTTGACCCCAGATGACCCAAATACAATCCCAACCCAGATTTCATCAAGATAAACATTCTGACCAAATTTCATAAAGATTGAATGAAAACTGTGACCTCTACTGTCTACACAAACAAATTGTTGACGGACCCACACACGCACGCACAACGGACATCACACGGTCACATAAGCTCACCATGTCACTTTGTGACAGGTGAGCTAAAAACTACGGAAGCCTATTCAAGCCATAAAATCTTTGTTATTTAACTTTCGCTCGAACAAAATTGAAAAATCTGGCTCTAAATTATTATAATTAAAAGTTTGAGGGTTTTTGTTTGATATGTATACACGTTTTGTCTCATTTCCGAATGGCCAGTAACAAGGAACTGTGCATAATTTGCAACATCTGTATAGACGATGCAAAAAAGGAGCAACGCAAAAAATGGTGCAGTTTGATAAATGGAGCAAGAAAAAAACACAAAGTAATACCATATTTGACAGACCCGGTCAGTTCGTTCATGTGGAATGTAGAAAATAGTATTGCAATCAAAATATAATTTCCCAGAATGAATACCAGAAGAACAAACAATCTAACTGTAGGTCATCAAGATCTAAACTTGATTCATTTGTTTTTTAAATAACACTGCTTGTTTTGTTTAGCCGGCAAAAAAGCGGTCATGCTGTATTGGCTGTTCGGACTCTGGACTTTCAAAGGACATTTCAAGACATCTGTGAAACAAACACAGATTATTGGGCTGCTGCCTTTTGTTCACGTTTGGAAATTGTATACGACTTGCTAGCAGCAATATCAATTTCAGAATCAATAAGGCAATTCCTGTCTATTTCCAACAAGAACACCTGAAAACAAGAGGGCCATGATGGCCCTGAATCGCTCACCTGACTAACCTTGCCACATCAACTTAAATTCTATCAGCCCATATACAATCCCAAGCCAGATGTCATTAATTAATACATTCTGACAAAATGTCATTAAGACGTGATGAAAACTGTGACCTCTTTCACCTACACATGGTTTTACTAGCATTGGCCCAGTGACCTAATTTTTTACCCCAGATGACCCATATACGATCAGGGCTCCCCCTGGCCCTAAAATTTCTATAACCAACATTTTAGCCAAATGTTATTTTTGTAGCCAAATTTTAAAAACTGTGGCCAAAGTTTTAGCAAAGCATTAGGAACCACCTGTTGTAAGTCTAGGCTAAGGGGTGTAAAAGAAGAAACTACAAAACAAAGCTTTAATATGTTTATAACTATAATCATCATGTGTGCGTAACAAAAATAAACAGTTTACAACAAACCATTTATAGAAGTACATACATCATAACTCAAGCACATGTTCATAAAATAAGCATATGATAAATTTACATTACATGAGCACATGATATCCTGAACATACATTTTAGCAGAAGGCCATAATCCACATCACGTGTGCATAACAAAAAAAACAACAGTACAACAAAACATTTATAGATATACACACATAATAACTCAAGCACATGTTCATAAAATAAGCACATGATAAATTTACATTACATGAGCACATGATATCCTGAACATACATTTCAGCAGAAGGCCATAATCCGCCTCAACTTCAATCCAGCCCAAATCTTGAAAGCACGTTTGAAATCAAACTTTTCCATTGGTGGGCTGTCTATGGACAAAATCAACAAGTTCTCCAAGTTTTCAATTTTTATAGAATTTCTGAGAGATGTTAAATGTCAATTCGCTTTCTTCCAAGCAAATTAACTACATTCTCATATATGCTCTCTGCATTTGCTCTTTGAAGTTCAGCCATTCCAAACTCATCAGTTTCCAAAAGTCTAACATAGGTCACTAAATTTTGCTTCACTGAAATGTCTGTGCTCTCATCGATCATGATACTGTACTTAATGATGTCTGTATCTTCTGGAGAAGATCACTCCTCAGAACGTCTGCCATACAATTTTGAAATTCCGACACACTGGAGCTGTGTTCATATGACGTGTGGCTGTCAACTCGAAGGTCATTGAGCTGGGTTGCACCTATAAAAATTTATTAATACAAATTTGCATCCTGAAAATATAATTTATGATTTCAAGTATATTTTGCTCAATATTTGTAGCAAACTTAAACAAAATCAAATTTTATCAATCAATTTAAAACAAATCAAATTTGTTTTAAAGATGTTTTATTTATCTTTTTACCTGCAAGACACACAATCTGTTCAGGTCTGGAACCAGCGATGATGCGAGTGTATGTTGTGCAGCAAAGTACACATTAGTAATAGCCGACACTACAGCCGCTTCATTTTTGGATATTGCTGCAGCCTGCGCATTTGTCATTGATCTTTTCAGACTTCAAGCTTGTGATGCCTCTTGGTGATCTGAAATAAACAAAATTAAATATGCTAAATTTCAAAACAAAATGCTCATTTTGAAAAGTGTCAATATATATTTATTATGAACATAACAAAATATTATTGTTATTTTTAATATATTATTAATAATATAAAAATTGTTCATGTATATTCATTTTAATATTGATTGTCAATCTTTTTTATTACCTTTTGATTTTTCGTGTTTTCAAATGTTGTCTTTTTTCAACATACTACACCCAAAGTGAATGAATTTGATTTTTGAAACTGTATGCATATTTTGCAATACATCGTTTTTGATTTTGCATTATAGTCTAACCACTTAAATTCCGAAAGCCAAACATCTTAGAATGATCTATTATCAGATTTGATTTTTTTTTATATCGTGTCATTAGATTCGTCAGAGTCCAAAGGATGCTTAATGCCTATGGTCGCCATAATGGCAGTCGCAATATCCGACACTTTCGCCCAAAATGTCAAGGGTTTTATACCCGTTCATCTATCGTCATGCACAATTGTAACACATTTAGCCTTTAATCATCACAAACATTACTAGTTCTGGCTTCCATAACTTTAAATGTCGCTTTTTATGATTTTTGACTGGCGAGACTTTATAGTTATGGACCAACCCCAATACGAAAGTCAACCAGAAATTCCCGAAAAGTTGACAGATAACAAAGACCGGTCCAAAACAGCTTTCAAATGCAGTTATTGGCTCAAATCAACCACTTGATCGGAAAGATTGACATTTTGCACCTTTAACTGATATATTCTTTCACAAAATACTATCTTAAACATTTAAAATTTATCTATTCTGCTCTTACATATTGAGAAAAACAGCGTTGTGACAGACTTTCTTGAAATGCGAATCTCCCGAGATTTCACGGTCATATGACGTTATTTCTATTTTTAGTAACATACCATGTGCTCAAGTGTTTTCAAATTCAGAATGACATTTCCCGGTATTTTAGATTATTCTGGCTTGTTTTGTAAACAAATGGTAGTGTAAATATAAACTCAAAGTAAATATTATTTAAAACTACCTGATTCACACTGAAATCAGTCTTATAATCCACCAGACGTAAGTTGTTAATCACAAATAATAGATTTCAGAAAACGAAAGTAATGTTTACAATTTCAGCAAAAAATGTCAAGGTTGATCTGAAAGTATCCAAATAAAAACTCGTCAAGTGAAAAAGTGACTATGGCGTCAAAATTGTGAATTTCAGACTGATGATAGTTATTTTCATCTATTGTAAGATGCATTTGAAACATTTGAACCTTAAAATATTCCCCGATGCAGTAATTCATATTGATTCACCAATATATGTAGAAATGTATCCAAGAAAATGAGCTTTCTTTGATTTATAGCGTGACATAAATATGTTACAACTCTGGTTGACTTTCGATACAGGGTTGGCTTCAGCGTACAGGTATAATATATAAACTGTACGCTGAAGTTTCTTTAGCTTAAACATAACAAACTTCTCGAAATTAACATCAATTATCAACTTCTTTACTTACGTTCATTGTGTGACTAAGTTGATAATTCGCTAAAGGCTTTTACTCAAATTGATTGAAATTGGCAGCAATCTTTAATCTTTAATCAGATGTAATTGTTTATTTAAGCCGGTTTTCACACCAGTCATTTTCCTTTGTCTCGATGACCGGTTCTGACCGGTGTTAATGCCAACTGCGTATCAATTTTTCGGGTCAATAACACGGCGATGTAATGAAGCACAGTCTACAGCTGAAAGAGTTTATTATCTGAGACGGCATTTGTCAGGAAAAATATCATTATTGTATTCGCTGAATTTGCTAAGTTTTCGCCATTGGCGAATCTGGTGAACGGCAGCGGGAGCCCTGTAAAGATTCAAAATCAGTTATTATCTGGATAAACATTCTGACCATATTTCATTAAGATCAGATGAAAACTATGACCTCTATTGTCTACACAAGGTTTTTCTATTATTTGACCTAATGACCTAGTTTTTGACCCCAGATGACCCAAATACAATCCAAACCCAGATTTCATCAAGATAAACATTCTGATCAAATTTCATTAAGATTGGATGAAAACTGTGATCTCTATTGTCTACACAAGGTTTTTCTATTATTTGACCTAGTGACCTAGTTTTTGACCCCAGATGACCCAAATACAATCCCAACCCAGATTTCATCAAGATAAACATTCTGACCAAATTTCATAAAGATTGGATAAAAACTGTGACCTCTATTGTCTACACAAGGTTTTTACAAGGTTTTTCTATTATTTGACCTAGTGACCTAGTTTTTGACCCCAGATGACCCAAATACAATCCCAACCGTGACTTCATCAAGATAAACATTCTGACCAAATTTGATAAAGATTGGATGAAAACTGTGACCTCTACAGTCTACACAAACAAATTGTTGACGGACACAACCACTCACGCACAATGGACGCCGGACATCACACGGTCACATAAGCTCACCATGTCACTTCGTGACAGGTGAGCTAAAAAAGCAAGACATCCTCAGGAAGACCAAGAGACGCTGATGCAGGAGACGCATTAAAACAGTTGACTTTTTAAATGGAAAAGGGGATAAACAAATAACTATTTATGACTTTACAGTCAAAATGAAGAAAATGTGTGGTGATAAAGCTTATAGAGCTCAATACAATTAACATAGATTGGACGAATATTTTGAGGAATCTGCAATTATAACAGAGATAAATGGCACATTGAAATGAAACATCGAAAAATACTGCAGCATTAATACTTCATGATTTGTATTGTGCAAAGAGATATGATGATCTTTATAAATAAAAAAAGAAACTTTTGAAACAAGCAGCAAAGCTTTTCAGTAATTATTTCAAGACTGCTTATACAGACAAAACTATTGTGTGTATCCGAATTCAATCTGTTGGTATGAATACACAGTTTACGTCACAAAGAAATGTGCAATTTTTACAAGATTTACAAGATTTATTTAGCGCAAAGGATTGTTATATAAAAGTATGTTCAATAGGACAAGCTATCATGCAGGCAGCCTGTCAAAGGTCGGTTCTTTGCCCTTTGCATTTAGGACTAAGTGTTCAGTTGCTCTATCACTATGCTTCGAAGTATCTACCGGTAATTGATATTTTGAATAGTGTGCGCTTCTATTTTTCTTACTCAGAAGTTTGAAGCAAGTGCTGCACATAATAACACAGATATAAACAGTTTCCTACCGGACATGTATAAACAGTATGTAGCAGACACTTTATATCACACTCTTAGAACACTTGATGGTCATAATACCTTTCATGGCAGCCAGAACGTCAAAAACCACCTGTTACACTCGCAGATTTGACAACATTAAAGGTGACTGAAACTGGTTCTAAGATTATGTTTTGTTCACAAATAAGTGAGTGAGTGGTACATGGCCGCTGTTAGTAGCAGGTTTAATGCAAATGGTGAGAAAGGGACAATTTCCTGAAATATCTTTTGGTGTATTTTTACCAATGATAGACATAGACCCAGGTGACATGTTATGTATTTACACTGCATTATCCTTTGTCAGCAAGCATGCATGCGAGAATGAACAACCTGCTATCGTTACCTTTGATCAGAGATTGTATTGAAAAGCGGTCCAACTAATATGCAATGAAAACAACACAAGTCTCCTCAAAGGTATTCTCGTGTGATTTTGTGGTTTTTATTGTATTATGACTGACCTTGGTTGTATCCGTCAGCTTATGTCAGGCTCAGATTGAAATTAGTTAATGGAGACGGTTTTCTGCTTTTAATGAATCAAAAGACGAACTAGTTGATTTGTACGAGAAGTTTGTTTCTGGTCAAATTGACTTTAATCCGTCTACAGAAATAGGTGTTCAGATAATGTACACATCCTTCCAAAAATATAAACTAGCAATATCAAAAATCCAACAGCTGCACTTTGGCTACAATATTTTGAAATGGTAAACCTTTTAAAAAACAAACATTTAGCATAGCAGATGTAGGAGTGGATTCGTAAGGAATTAACACTTGACCCAGCATATTTGGGTTTGGAAAAAGTAAAGGACAATCTCGTACCTATAAAGACCGATATCCAGGTTGCTCCTGAAAACTTTTCAACATGATTTGGTGTGAATGTAAGCAGAATTGTGACTCGAAAAGGTGCACATGTATGAAAACTGGACTCGAATGCTCCACTGCTTGCGGTGAATGTAAGGATACATGTGGTTCGAACAGCACACAATTTAAAAAATCGGATTCGGAATAGTTTTTGTTGAAAGAGTCCCAGGGTCTTCCCCAGGCCATTTAAGCGCCCCTTGCCGGGGCGCTTGAATTTCGAAATCAGAGTCCCCGGGGCGCTTGAAATTTTCCGATCAGTGTATTCTTCAGTAAAAGGAAGTGGAGATTGTCCAAAAAAATCAAGGTTTCCCTATCAGTGTATCAATATTTCCTGTTTTAAAAGAGCAATCGGTACCTACTTTCACAAGTAATCGCCATAAACACCACATGGGGTAATGGATAATCCACTGATGAGAGAATAGCATGACGCGCGTATCGATTATTCAAGCCACATTACACGGTCATTTAAATGCTGACAAGGATGTATCTGGTAACTTTCCAGTCGTCAAACTGTGAAGTTCATCGTCCAATCGGTTACGCAAATGCTTATGAGGGCGGGGTTAACTATCGACCATTATTTTTGATTGACGTCGGGCATGAAGTAAGAGTTTATCGCAGCTTGATTAGCAAGAAGTTGTACCATTTGAGCAATATAAAACCGGTAATTAGTACAGGACAGAACATTAAAGACGGTTTCGGGCATCATCATCACACCTTTTTACTGTAAACAAGTGTTACCTATGACTCATAATTAATACGAGAAATTAATTGCAAGTGGTAAACAATTAATTATTATAGCAAGTAAGTTGTGCAAATGACTACCGGTTACAATTATGTGATAACAATTTATTTAATTCCAGTACATGTATATTTCAACATGTCCATTTATAGAACTGATTCACCTCGTTTTTCTGACATTTATTCGACACGTAATGCGCTTTAACAAATTTTCGTTGAATTAATTACGCACACTTGTAAATGTTTCGTCCGATAATCGATAGTTAGAAGGCTGATGATGGCAACCGGCCGTGATCCTCGTGGACAACATGAATTTCATGCATTATTCCGTCAAAACATTTATTCGACTCGTAAAGTGTTTAAACAAATTATCGTTGAATTTATAACGCAACGGTTAATATTTGTTGAAATCTCAAATGGGAATAATTAAATTTGTAATCCGAAACCCATTCCCGTAAGTCGATGTTAACGCGTTTTTAATCCGAAACACACTTCCGAATGTAAATGTTACCGCAACGTTAAATATTTTTGCTTCAAATTAGCAGTGCAAATTTATTTTGTGTCGAATCTTTTTCTCAATTAAAAAGAGCGCGAAAATTATGCAGCATGTACAACGTCGCGTCTATTGCATACAAATGGCGTGTATTGAGCGTTTTAACAAGCACACAACAGGTCAGGGGATTGACGCATATTCAGAGGCATATTCAGAGGCAATATTTCATCAAATCTATAAATAGTCACTTAAAAAATGGCAAGGTTTGTGTTAAAGAAATAACTGAAAGCTTTTATCGTAAATATTTACTAGAAAGAGATTGATAACAACGGAATAAACGGGATTATCGGGTAATAAATAGAAACTTGAAAAATAGTAAGTATACAGGAATAGAGTCAGGTTGAAACGGATGTATTGGGGAATCATTCGAGGCGGGATTTTACTATCTGTGCGGAAAAGTTTTAAAACAATTAAACAATATAAAAAAATATATTTTTAAATGACTGGGGGATTTTTTTTAAGAGTCATAGCGCACCAAATGACGTCTTTTGACGCTGTTTTTCTTTGAGTTATAACGCACCACAGAACGTGAATTGACACGTTAAATAAATAAAAAATCAACGTACGGAGGGGACACCCCTCCCGAACCCACCCCGATCGGCCCCGGGGCGCCTGAAAAAATTCCTGGGGAAGGCACTGAAAGACGTATACTAGATTACTATACTACATAACTAAAGCATTGGCACTTTCATTTAAACTCAGGATCAGTTTTGAAGTAAATATGCCTAACAATTTGGTCATTTTCAAGAATGACCCGAAAGGCTATTACAATTTCTCCGACAACTATTAGTTTGGATCTATGGTGTTCAAAGTCTTATTTATTGGCGTCGCACTGAAGTGCGGCAACTAGTATGTAATACGTTTTTTTTTCGCTTATGTGAGGAAAAGTTATTTTACGGATCAATGTATATATTTTTGTTTTCAGAATATCTTGCATAGTGGTGATTTTTTGTGTAAATTAGTGTAAATAAGTACTGCATTTGTGCCTATTACATTTACTACAACATTTATTGCCAATAATGCAAAGCTAATTATTTTAATTAATAACTGATCACAGGGACTGGGCAATAATAAAAGATCACACGGACTGGGCAAATACGCGAACCTGTGAAACTTTCTGGTTTTGTATAAAAACAAAACATAATCAAAATATATTTATTTTGTGGTTTTTCTAACAATAGCGCAGACTTTTGCTGTTCGAGTTTTGGTTAACACGTATTTTCTTCAATTTTACAAGACGACAGCGATTACATGGTTTATTGCTTTATTGATAACCGTTACACTACAGTCACTTATTAATATCTTCGTTAGAAGGTGATTTTTCAAGCGGTTCCGTAGTGTAGTGGTTACACGCTCGCTTCACATGTGAGAGGCCCAAGGTTCGAGCCCCAGTTGAATCAAATTATTTTATTTGTGTTCTATGTTAACTTTTTGTTTTGATGTAGACATTTTAGTTTAAATAAATATGCTGTTTTATTGTAACCATTTTTTGTTTTTATTACGCCCATGAAATATATGTGTGAGAGGGTGGGGGGGGGGGGTTTGTAAACACATTAAAACTTTTACAGTGTTTTCATATCAATGAGTACTCAACCCCTATCGTAAATGTTCAACGTAAGAATAAGTTCAGTATCATCTCCCCTAGAAGTTGAGAAAAATATGAAATTACGCTTATAAGATGAAGCAGATTTTTTAAAACCTACACAGTTCTGTTCCATTAATGAAAACTGCGCACAGATGCCAGTAAAAACAAGCAAATTCGTTGAATTGATATCCCCCGCCAATATGCTTCTGGACAACAAAAGTGTTATATTTGACACTCAAAAAAGAATTTTTCAAGATACAAAGGGCCATAACTCTGTTATTAACAGATGGTGTACAATGCCATTTGGCGTGCATCATCCTCTTATTCATATATATACTCATACCAAGTTTCAATGAAATCGGCCAAAGCACTTCCAAGATATGGCTCCTGACACACAAAAAAAAATTTTTCAAGATAAAAAGGGCCATAACTCCGTTATTAACAGATGGTGTACAATGCCATTTGGCGTGCATCATCCCCTTATCCATATATATACTCATACCAAGTTTAAATGAAATCCGCCAAAGCACTTCCAAGATATGGGTCCGTACAGACAGACGGAAAGACGGACAACACCAAAACAATATCCCTCTGCCTATGGCGGGGGATAAAAAAGGAAACCAATGTAAATAAAATGAACTATGAAATATTTGGGGGTTACAACACAAAATCATAGATAATGGTTATTTGGGGGTTATAACACAACATCAAAGATAATGGTTATTTGGGGGTTCTTTCTTCTTCTTCTTTTAAAATAATGGCTATGTTCAATACTGATACATTATGGCCATGCTCGAGGGGGTTAAAAAGAAATAGATTGATAGGTTTCCGGAGTTACTCAATCCACTCAGGAAAATCCTATCAACAGTGATAAAAAAAGGTGCAAAACCTAACACCTTAAGCCCTTAAGACTTAAATATATACATATACAACTGTGCATGTGGTGAGAATATTAGTCGAGTTAAAAAACAGGATAAAAGCAGAATCATGTGATCTAAGGAAGGAACACTGATGTAGACAGCACTGATTTAAATCCAGGGATCGTATCAGCGCTGACTACATAAGATGGAAGTGTGTTCCATTGTACAACTGTTCTTGGAAAGAAAGAAAATTTGTGGTAATCAGCTGTACTTGGTGGTATTTGGTATGCCATGTGATGGTGATGGCGTGAGTGTCTAATGTATGGAGTGAGATAGTGAAGGGGATTGACATCAACATGATTATATACTATTTTATAAAACAAAATGAGTCTAGCTTGTTGTCTTCTTGATTGCAAGGTATTCCAATTCAAATCCTTAATTATATTTGTGACCGTGCCCGGTATCTTGCTGTAATTATTCGTTACAAATCTGGCGGCTTGACGCTGAATATTTTCAATTTTATCAATATCTTTCTGATGGTAAGGGTCCCACACACTAGAGCAATATTCCAAGGATGGTCTAACAATGCTGTTATATGCCGCTGCCTTAGTTTCCATTTTAGAAGAATGAATGTTTCGTTTTAAGAATCCTAAGCTCTGGCTTGCTTTACTACTAATTTCATTTACGTGGGTTATAACACAAAATCATAGATAATGGTTATACCAGTATCTTTTTCTATTTTGTTTGAAATAATCGCCAACTATATTAATATTTACAGTAGAAAAAAAAATCGTTCCATGTAACTTCATTGAGTGCCTTTGACACTGAAATTCCCGACGCCCTTTGATGCTTTGCATCAATACTTATCTTGTATAGTTGATCAGATATTCTTGTTTACGCTTTTGTGCTGTGTTCTTGTAAATAATGTATTATGTGCATGTTGCAATGTGTTCTTGTAGATATATTATTTTTGGTCATTTAATATTTAGAGTTGTACACTATAAAATAGTATGATACCTTTCAAACGGATAATAGATCCAGGAATGTAATAATATTCCAAGTTAGACTGCATGAACTGCACTGACTTGTAAATTAAACAGACTGAGGTTTTATTTTGGGTATCTCATTTCTATCCACCCCCAAATAAGGTAAACTTGAAAACGAATGATCTTAAATTACAAAGTCTTGTTTTTATTATATTTTTACAAATATTTTTGTCACTGGATTTATCTTATACATCCCTGAAAACAATAATAACTTAAAGCAGACAATCAAAGTATTGTTATAAAACATAGCTCCAGATAAAGGCCGTACAGCCGTAAATACGCCTTTTTCATGAAGAGTTACGCATTTATTTTTATAAACTGGACGTACAATTACGACATTAATATCCGTTTTACGCATTTACGAAAACAATCTGGCCGTACCGATACGTCTGCGAGGCTTATTTGTTGGTCTCTAACCTAACAGCGCTTTTCGTTAATTTAAATTACCGAAAAGTTGTAGACTGGGTTCATATATTTATGCCTATTCTGTCGCGTGATTTCCTGTAACTTATAAATCCGTCAAAAACAATATGTCTGCGCGCAATGTAATGCTGGTTTAACAGAAAGGAGTTCAAAACAACACTTAGTTGTCATAAAATGAGTACATACGGTGTCGTCTAATCATCCTGACATTAAATCTGTAAACCCAGAAAAAGACATTGTCACTCCAATATTAAACGATTTGATTGCTCGGTGGCTTTAAACGTTAGAAAACACGATGGGAAACGGATGAGACAGTGAAATAAGTGTTCATTTACTTAGCTTACTAGGTGGCTTGTGTTTTCTTGTCAAGAAAAATGAAGAAACAGTATTAGTCATGAGTTTTAATGTGTAGTTGTATTTGCATCATAATTCAGAATGGAAAACCTTATACAGTAACTGTTTAAGAAGCTACATATATTTATTATAATTGCTGCAAATGTTTCTGTAAAGTCAGTTATACACCCTTCAATATTCAAGAACACTGGTAGTACAGTACTACCTGTATTTTTGGATATGGTAGTACAGGTACTAATTGATTTTAAGCGTTACTCCTTTTCTTTCTGTCAGTGGCATACTGTTACTAATTTCACAAATCCTTATCTGGAGCTCTGATAAAATGAGAAATTACTTATAATAAGTTAATAATCCTTTTGTAAAAATGTTTTCGGTTGCTATATGGACAATAGACTTAAAGTTCATGCCCACACAAGGCAGATATTTGCTTTTGAGAACCGATTTTTTCATTTATCAATATTGATGAATATAAGTGTTCTAAGTTATTATTAAAAGCTGAAAAAAAGAAATAATAATAATGTTCGGTCTAGGATAATTTTACAAATTGATGGCGCTAAAGACCTTTTAAAAGTGAATGTTGTCATATACGCGTGGTTTGAATTTTTGCTATTTATCACCAATGCTATTTTATTCAATTGATTTATAAAAAAACATAGTAATAGACAAACATCAAATGTATATGTAAATTATGTTTAGTACCAGAAACATTTAAATAAACAGTGACGTGTTTGTACGATTTATTTAATTTTATTATTCAATTGATATGTAATGCATTTCATTTCAATACATGCCAAAACCTGTGAAAAGGTTCCTTTAATAGTTAATGCTTGGCACAATACATAAAACAAATGAGATAAAATGATTCATATTGGATCTTGAACATCATTTAATAAAAAAAATCAAAGTTTCTTTGAACAACAAATTTGATTTTGAATCAATGAACATTAAATGCATCTAAGGCTGCAGTGCATGCACTGCTCAAAACCTGATTGGTACCAATGCTGGTATTTGTTATTAGACGCAGTGGTTATTTGACACTGTTTTTCTAATGCGCTTTCATGCAAGAAAACAAATTTACTGTGAATGATCAGAGGAATCTTGATTGTTGGAATGGATTTACTCCTAACACTTATGTCTGTCAAAAAGAAGAGTTCAGCTTAAATATTCATTGTCCATGTTGTTTAAAGCCTATTAAATGTTTCACTTGTTTTGATTTCAAGAGTTATTGAAGTTTATGACTTATGACTTAAAAGTTTATGACTGGCCTAACTGTTCCCTGATAGGATGTGGTCATTTGTATGTGGCTCACGTTATCATTAATTTTTTTTGAAAATATTATATCAATATCTGATGATGGAATGATGCATACATTAACAACAAATTAATAAATGATTACACACTGAAATTCCTGACAAAATGAACATTAAAAAATTATGGTACATTGTATATAAAGCTAGATGGCCAATATTATGCCTATATAAATACACATGACAACATCCTAAATTAAAATGATTTAAATAATTGAAATCTGCAAAATTGATGTTCATTATATTCAGTATATAATATGATATAAAATTGTCATAATTCGCAAGTTAAAAAAAATACAAGGGACAAAATTGTCACAAAACCAGGTTTTCATTGTGAAAAAAAAATCTGATAAAGGGAGAAAACTCAAACTGAACTTTTGAAATGACCAAAAAAAATTAACCCCCTTTGTAAGTTTTTTTTTTTTTTAAATCTATTTTTAGTCGTGGCGACCTTGACATTGGAGATATTGACGTGATTCTTTCGTGGGACACACCGTCCCATGATGGTGAACAAATGTGCCAAATGATTTTAAAATCTCACAATGAATGACATAGTTATGGCCAGGACAAGCTCATTTATGGCCATTTTTGACCTTTGAACTCAAAGTGTGACCTTGACCTTGGAGATATCGACGTAATTATTTCGCGCGACACACCGTCCAATGATGGTGAACAAATGTGCCAAATGATTTTAAAATCTGACGATGAACGACATAGTTATGGCTCGGACAAGCTCATTTATGGCCATTTTTGACCTTTGAACTCAAAGTGTGACCTTGACCTTGGAGATATCGACGTAATTATTTCGCGCGACACACCGTCCAATGATGGTGAACAAATGTGCCAAATGATTTTAAAATCTGACAATGAACGACATAGTTATGGCCCGGACAAGCTTATTCCGCCAGCCCGCCAGCCAGCCCGCCAGCCAGCCAGCCAGCCCGCCCGCATTCGCCAATCTAATAACCAGTTTTTTCCTTCGGAAAACCTGGTTAAAAATCCTTCAATTTCTGGATCATCCCTCTTACATGTAACAAGAGACTTAGACACAGCTGCCATCAGCTAGATTTTAGTTAGAATTATTTATTTCTCCATTTTTCTTCTTACAGTAGAAATGTTAGTATAAAACCATGTCTGGAGTTTATGCTTAAGGAATAGTAAATACAATATTATTTAATAGGCAAAGCTTATTTGTAACAAACTGTACATATTGATTGCCCACCGACCATTACTCACCGTTGGGACAACCGTGTTTGTGCAACATCCTCAGATGATGGGGTTCCTATCAGAGATGCTGTGCCACTACTTCCACTGCAAAACCAGAATTAAAGCATTTTATAATACTACCATACTCATGGCTAAGTTCAAGGGTACATAGAAATGTATGGATCATAGAGCATGTAAAAAAAAAACAGTTTTGAACATGTACACTTGATAATGACATGGTCAATTTCAATTGAAATAATATTCACACAAGCAAACCAATAGACAACCCTACTATAATTCCTTTCATGCACACAATTGCCCGCATACACAAACACAGCTATGAACAGGAAAAATGCTATAGGCCTCCGTCATTATCAATGGAGAAGGGGGGATAAACATGTTTTTTTTTACACGAATAATTGCATAAATGAACAAGATGTGTTTGTGAAACACTATGTCCCCCCCTCCATATATGTCATTTGACCTTGAAGGATGACCTTCACCTTTCATCACTCAAAATGTGCAGCTCCATGAGATACACGTGCATGCCAAATATCAAGGTGCTATCTTCAATATTGAAGTTATGGCAAATGTTAAAGTTTGACGCAAACCAACAAACAAACAAACAGACAGAGCAAAAAACAATATCAGTTCCCCAGTATAGACTGGGAGATATAAAAATATCTGTAATATATATAAATCTCAAACATTGATTGCCTTTCATTTAAAATACTTATTTATTAAGTTTCTGAACCTTAAGTGATAAGTGTTCCGTCTTTTTTTACTTCAAAAAAAAAAAAATTAAACAAAAACAAAGAGCAATAATTCTAAAATTATAAGAGCAAGAGATATTACTGTTTTGCACTGCAATTTCATGCAAAGAGATCTGTCTGTTTGTGAAATTGGAAGTTGTTATTTTAGCAAAAACCCAGACATGTAGACACTGAAAACAGCCAGGCGGACAATGTGAAACCAGTAATAATTCCCAAACAATTTTACTTACAATTTTATTGTGCAGGGTTTACAATCACATGATTGTCAAATAATTAAAATAATGTGTACATAAACATGAAGACAATTTAAACAACAGAAATATTGACATAGCTAGGATATTTTTTTAAATGCTTTCTATTGCAAAGTGACCTGATGGTAACATCTATTGACTGTTGGAACTCTGAGTTTACATCCTCAACAAGTTTCCTGATGTTCTCATCTGTCTGCTGAGATATGTGAGATGGAATCAAAACTGAAATCAACAAAACAATAAAACAACTATGGATATTTACCTCATTTAGATAAATAAAATGTTCACAAGCACTTGAACATGGAATGTTCAACTTTAGCATGCAAAAGAAAAACAGGATAAAAGGAATGGGAAATTAATTTTTAAGTTATTTTACATGATTTTTTTACATAACCATTAAAGGTTACCCATATTACATATGGCGGTTTGGCATTTAGGAAATCAAATGTATATTAGCATCTTGAAAGAGGTTATTTTTAAATTTTGTGTTTGTATAAATATTCTCACTCTAAGTATTATCACAAATGTGAGTAACACTCATGTTAACCCATTTATGCCTAGCGTCTAGAAAAAAGGCATGATGCGGCGTCTCATCTGGGTCTGTGCTGTTTGCTTAAATGAATTTATGTAAGAAATATTCTAATTATAACATATATATATATACTAGACAACCCTAATTTTGGAAATAAATTGATCCAATTGAGAATAGGACACTTCTGTGTATGGGTATATTGGTCAGGTATGCATGAGCATAGACAAGCATGCAAACACAAACAATATATAACAATTAAAAAAAAATGTGTTTGCCTTTTTAATGCTTTTATTTTAAATGTAATTGGACTTCCTAAATGCCAACCTTTTTTTAAAACAAAAGGAATTTGATGAAGTGCAACCATAGGAACATTTCTTGGAAATTTTATAAAAACTTCTTGAAATGGTTCGAATTTACAAAGCAGTGTCTGGAAAATACGCATGTTTGGTGTCATGGAAAAAATTGAAAACTAGAGCTTTGTCACAGACGTGGCGAATACCCCCACATGCTGACTTGACACAATACTTTGCATGTTGTCTTCACAAAAAACAGCAGACACCATGCTCAATGTTTAAAACGCACTAAAAGACTCCGTGACCTAGTTTTTGACCTGGTTTGGCCCATCTTCAAACTTGACCTACACATCATCTTGATACAACTTCTGACCAAGTGTGGTGATGATCGTATGAAAACTTCTTGAATTAGAGAGCGGAAACGTACTAAGTGACCCCGTTACCTAGTTTTTAATCTGGCATGGCCCATGTTTTAACTTGGCCTTAAAATCATCTAGATAAAACTTCTGACCAAGTTTGGTGAAGATCGGATGAAAACTACTTGAATTAGAGAGCGGGCATAATGCTGAATGTTAAAAAATGCACTTAGTGACCCGTGACCTAGTTTTTGGCCAGGCATGGCAGATGTTCAAACTTGGCGTAGACATCATCTAGATAAAACTTCTGACCAAGTTTGGTGAAGATAACGAAAACTACTTCAATTAGAAAGCGGACAACATGCTGAATGTTTAAAACGCACTAAGTGACCCTGTGACCTAGTTATTCACCCGGCATGACCCACATTCAAACTTGACCTAGACATCATCTAGATACAACTTATGACCAAGTTTGGTGAAGATCGGATGAAAACCACTTGAATTAGAGAGCAGACACCATGCTCACTGTTTAAAACGCACTAAGTGACCCCGTGACCTAGTTTTTGACCCGCCATGACTCATGTTCGAACTTTGCCTAGACATCATCTAGATAAAAGTTCTGACCAAGTTTGGTAAAGCTCGGATGAAAACTACTTGTATTAGAGAGCGAACACCATGCTCAATGTTTAAAACGCACTAAGTGACCCGTGACATAGTTTTTAACCCGACATGACCCATATTCGAACTTGACCTAGACATCATCTAGTTCAACATCTGACTGAGTTTGGTGAAGATGGAATGAAAACAACTTGAATTAGAGAGCGAACACTTAATACAGAACTACCGACAGACCAACAAGTTAACTCCTATATACCCCCCTAAACTTCGTTTGTGGGGGTATAAAAACAGTGAGTGACCTCTGTAGCACGCACTTGAAAAGGCAGGTTTTAGTTGAAGCAACAGTTACTGCAAAATGCTGTTTACTAACAAAAGGACATACCTCTCTTTGCTGGAATACTTTTTTTCCCAGTACTTAAAAGGCCAACCTTTTGCTGGAAAAAAGAACAAATCACTTTGTCATATTTATATATAATAATACATGAGGAAACATGTGTGATGTTTTGTGCTCCTTTGATGCTTGAGAAAGTAAGAGAAGGGACATACTCCTGTGAAATTTATTGAACCCCTGCCACTCAAAATGAATTGATAAAATAGATTATAGGATGGGAAAAAGTAAAAACAATACTGATGTAGTGTATTGAAAATGTCTTATTTAAGATGAAGATCTCTAAAAATAAATAACCAGAGCAAAGCCGAGTTTATCATTGCATCAGGCTCGTACATCTCGGTGTCAATTAAGCTTAATTCGGTACAAGTCAATAGAATAACAGACACAAATAATGATTATATACATGTCATTTTAGGTAAGAGGTAAAAAAGAGATAAAAACAGATGTGATACATGTATTTAAGCTACTGGAATTTGAAGATTTCCTTTTCGGTTCAAATTACTGAGTATTTGCCTGAACTAAAATGAAATAGTTTTTCACAATTTATGTCTTGGAAATAACAATATCAAAACAGACTGTTTAGACTTCCTTCAACAATCCATTAAACATGTAGCAACCATACATACTGTAAGCCTAGGCTGGACCATTATGCCTCCTGGGCTACTCTCCTCAGACAACCAATGCTACAAAAAAAACAACAGCATCTTAAAACACATTTTTCAATCAAAACTAAGACAGTTGAAAACTGCACCTGGAAAACAACAAGATAGCCAGTCAATAAAAAACAACAACTTTTCTTAAAGCAATTGTCTGTAATGTCACACACAAACAACCTAAATCTTGCACCTCAAAATAAAGACTTGTATCAACGTTACTTTTTGTATTATTAACGTATGAACATTACTTTGCATATGTTTGTATGATTCTAATTCTTTTGAAACAATATGTAAATGACAAATTAGGCCTTTGACCTCTATGTTATAGACATGGGTCTTATTTTGCAGCACACTGTAATGAAATGGTGAAAATCTGTAATAAGTTGTTTAAGTTTGCAGAATGAATGACAACGTAATGGTCTTTACAAGCTATCTTATGCGCAAATTTCATATTTAACCTTTAAGTGTGACCATAACCTTTGAGCTAAGGAAAAAGAAGTCCTCAACAAGTTATCTCCTCATGGTGAATATATGTGACCAGTTAAACTTTTTAATAGTTGGGTGTTACCCTATATTGAGAATATATACATATATATAAAGCAAGCTATGCGTTTATCACAATTTGCGGAAAAGCAGTTGTCCATATTGGTCGCAGTAGTTATTTTGTTTTCCATAAAGGTATGTTGTATTTTAACTATGTAAATATATTATTAGGATGTATGTCTAGATGGTCATTTAATAGTGCTTTTGTCAGCATTGTATTACTGGTAAGTATTAAGTAGATAATAGTGGTTGTTTTGTCTGACCTTGGTAGTTTTCATGATGGCAGCATATTTTTTTAATTTGAACTCGTAACAAAAATTCTTTACTATCTGCTAGCAACTATGGAATAATATTGCAGTTACAGCACTGGGGATCATCTGCAGACAAGGTTTAATTAAGTCGTAAGCAGTCATAGGATGCCAATCCACAATTGGTATGTTATGTTGTTAAATGTTTTGTAAATTAATTTCAGAATTGTATATATGTTTTATTATTTGGATGATTAGCATTATGATTGTAATGCTAAGTTGTTGTGATTGTAATGCTAAGTTGTGATATTGTGCTACAATATAGGAGATGCCTTATACTGACCACCATTAGATATGTGTGTGCTGTGTATATATTTATGATCACATACTTGATGTGATTGTTAATCTGTAATTATTTATATCATTTTAGAATATCTGCAAATAATCATTTCAGGGCTTAGACAACTTTGTGACAACTAAAAAACAACTTTGACAACTACTATAAAACTGCATTGCAATGCCTTAGAGATTTCTTTGAGACATTTTCGACTTATTGTTTAGATCATTTATATTTAAAGACTGAATTACAAATGTGTTATTACTATTATAGTATTTGTTTAGAGAAACATATTAAAAGGCATGTAAGAACCCAGCTTGTGTGTTGCGTATATAAATATATATATAATTAGTTTGTATAATATAGAATCACAATAGCTAGCCAACAGACCCTTGATTGACACTTACTCCATACCACCATTGTGATAGCTATATCAAGCTAGACGAAAAAGACTATATTCAATATTTTCATTCCTAAGAAGCACTTGACATTCTAAATGAAGAAGTTCATCATTATTGTTTCAGCAACAATTCCTATACAATACCAAGAGGTCAATGACTAAATTATCAGAAAAAACATGCAATCTAAACAAAAAACTCCATGTCTCAGTGTTTACAAGCAGACTTCTAATAATTCTTTACAAAGAAATTTATCAGCTTAAGTTTGAACAGATCTTGTTAAACTTACACGCGTTACTCCATGGGCTACTTTTATGTGTTTGTCAACAGCACTTTCTTTTTCTGCCTTAAATAAACAAAATAGTCATAATGAAAGAACAACAATCATGATAATATTCATTTTTTTGTGGTATAAGTATGGATAATATTGCACAATGCAAAATATCTCTTTACTTAGAATTGTTTAGCAAAAAAAATAGTTTGTAAATATTTGATAGACTGTTACTTAAATAATGGGAACAATAAAATGAGGCAATTTTTAAATGAATTAAACTCACTTGAACGGCCTAACAATATGCACATGACATATTGGTGGGGTAGCTGCATCAAAAGTGTAATTGATATTGGCTTATAAGTTCAATGTATTTTAAACATAGCTATGTCTTAATAAAAAAAATAATATAAAAATAACTTGCAAAAATGTGGATTCGAACAACTAGAAAATATACCCATGTCAAAGCAATAAATGGATTATTAGTTCTTGAGATATCAATGCGACACAAAAATAAATAAATAAACAACTTTCATACTATATTACAGTAGAAATAAAAGAGCAATATGACCATGTGTACTGTATAAGGGATGCTGAATAAAAAGTTTCATCAAATTGAGATCATAAATGTCTGAGATTTGGTGCAAAAACAAAGAAACAAATGAACTGAGGGAGAAACAGACATCTGGCAGGCCAAGATATTGTCAAGATAATAATTATCCCAAAGTTTCATCAAGACTGAGTCTTGAAATAGTAACCTAGTTTTTGGATTATTGACGCAAAGCGGCAATAATACACAGTAGCCAATCTTCAGCCTAATTTGCATATTACTGCAAACTTCGGAGCACTTCTGTCTACGCCGCAGAACTAACTCTCTGTTAACGCAATTTGACGATAAAAGCCGTTACCGAGAAAAAGTATCCGAATGTACTATAATCGATTCACACAGGCGATATTTTGTTTGTATATCTCTTTTTAATACTTTCCTATTGTTGTGAAAATGTTAGTACATGCGCATTGAAAATGCACGGAAATAGCCGATATGAAAATGCACGGAAATAGCCGATCATATCGGCTATTTCCGTTATTTAACGATGAATAGGTTGTCAAATAGTGCGGGGTTAACATGTACACAATGTCTTGCTAAGCTTTTCTTTTTGAGGATATGTAGTAACAAAATGACAAACCCAATTATTTTTTAACGTTCAGTCTATCTAACGGTCACCGGGTCAAATCTTAGAAAATCCTAACAACCACAGAGGCACAATTTTAATCCAATCTTTATGAAACTTGGTCAAAATGTTTGTCTATGAAATCTGTGTTATATGAGGTAAAAAAAAACTAGGCCTAAGAGTCAAATCTTAAAAAATATTATAACCCACTGTAAATGCCACAAGTTTGATCCAATCTTCATGATACTTGGTCAATTTGCCTCATATGATACTTTGAACTAGTTCGAATCTGGGTCTTGTGGGGTCAAAAACTAGCTCACATGGTCAAATCAAAATAAAGATTTACATGAGCGTGCCACAAAAGCCTCTTCTGTGTATGCAGCAGCACGCAAACGCGCGTAAGTAAAATACGTGTTCTTCACCAGCTGGTCCGAGACTAGTAACACACTAAACATCGCAGTGGCGAAGACAGGGTTCAGAAACTTGAATGTTTTTCTAAATGAACTTAGTTTCCTTTTGAATCAGGGCCACGTTGTGAGATTTCATGTCAATAATCCACCAGTACTTTCAGTGCTTTGATTGTACCAATGTGGCCAAGATAAGAACATGTCTTAGATATTGTGAAGATTTACATTCTGGCTAAGTGTAATTAAGATAAAGTCATACAAGTGGCCGGCTGGCCACTAGAATGTAAATATGGCTTTTATAATACCTCAGTCACAAATAGACACCCATCACCGTCCGATCAGGGGACAACGTATTTTTACACATATCGAGCTAGCACCCGGCAAAAGATCTCACGGTCAACGCGTCATTTTCTAGAATCCGGCAGCGTCTTGATTAATTTTAACTCTCAATTTTAACTCCTGGCCCGGGAAGGAATCGAGTAAAGGTCTAAAAAAGATCGATCGATCAACGCACAGTTATTGCCCGACATTGGATTTATTGTACACGTTTTGGCGAAAATCAAGATATTTTCCAAGGACATATACATCAGCCCGCGAGATACTGATTATCAGAAGGCACAATGACTGACAGATGCGGGATGGAGCTCGTACAGGTACGAGTTTTTGACCCCAGATGATCCTAATACAATCCCAACCCAGATTTCATCAAGATTAATATTCTGGCCAAATTTCATAAAGATTTAATGAAAACTGTGACCTCTACTGTCTACAAAAGTTTGTTTTTTTAATCTGACCTAGTTTTTGACCCTAGATGACCCAAATTCAATCCCTACCCAGATTTTAACAAGACAAACATTCTGACTATATTTCATTAAGGTCTGATGAAAACTGTGACCTCTACAGTCTACACAAGGTTTTTCTATTATTTGACCTAGTGCCTAGTTGCTGACCCCAGATGACCCAAATACAATCCAAACAGGGCTCCCCTGGCCCAAAAATTTCTGTAGCCAACATTTTAGCCAAATGGAATTTTGTGTAGCCATATTTTAGAAACTGTAGCCAAAGTTTTAGCAAAGCATTTGCAGGGGTCAAAGTTGGATATTTTGAAAATCCTAAACTTAAAGCTGGGGGCCAGGGGGTCGCAGGGCCCTCGGTGGGTCCAGGAGACAAGGGGGCCTCCGGGCCCCCGGAAGCTCCTGGATTCGACGCATTTTAAGGGTGCCTGTACCTGTTCTGGTGATTCTATTTTCTTAAAAAAACAACATACACAAATATTTAAAAATCTTTGTGTATTTGATAAGGAACACACAAAAGTAAGTCAAAAGGCAATTCATTCACATGCACACTCTGTCTGGCATGGACTCGACTGCAGGTGTTGCTTTTGAAGAACCCGGTAAAACCTGTAACAGTCGTTACAAATTATTACATTTTTCACACATACTTTAAAAGGTCAATAAAACATGTTTAATAAATGCAGAATCAAATGTTTGTCACCATTTATATTCACAGAATCATGCTGCCAGAAGCCTCCACATTCACCCAAGAAAATTGGGTATGGTGGCTTCTGCTAAACAGTTAAAATTGAAAATTTCAGCATGGGTTCCCCTAGTTTTTATCTCAATCGGTGTGTTTGAATGCTAAATAATTGTATCCCGGTGTGACCCAAAAGTGTAATTGATATTGGCTTATAAGTTCAATGTATTTTAAACATAGCTATGTCTTAATAAAAATATAAATTCGACGATGTAACAGTTACATAAAGCAATATTTAGCAAATAAAGAAATGTTTAATAGCACAAAATAATAATTTTAAACTCGGCTGTATTACTTTGAAATGATTCCAAGACAATAATCATCCATTTAATCGAAAATTGGCAATTAATAAAAAAAATTGGCAAATTTGTTATATCTATCTTGCCGATTTTTGATGCAAAACAAACTAAACAGTAAACTTTAGCAACAGAAAATACTACCAAATTCGGGGTGTAAGTTTAAAAAAATAAAAACCCTACCTGGTTGTTTTTGATGGTTCTTATATTCTTTATGTGATTAGGGTCCTCTGGCTCTGCGTGGAGACGAAATGCCTTCTTCCCACAAGACTGATAATTCAGGGTTTTCTTACAAACTTCTCAAACCGCTTTTCCACAAGCTTCCACTTTTCTCAACCAGTTCACTCCCCGCCCATAGACTACGGCGTAGTCTTTCTTGTGTAACCATTCCCAGCGCCACTTATTTTATGCACCTTCAAGATCTTATACCTTATATCCAACAGGCAAGTATCTCGTTGCCATTTTTCTCAACTTAAGTCTAAAGACATAAGGTGAATACCTATGTGTTCAGTGAGCTAATATTAAACATTCAGACAGATTTTGGAATTTTATGAGAAGCGTGAGAGCTGCATGATGCCCACTATTTGGTCATTAGAAATAATATAACAAAATTATGTAAATACTCTCCTAGTAATGTAAAAGTTACAGAGTGGAAATTGTCTGACCTTTGAACTGAAACTTGACCTTTCATCAAGGATCGTAGATTTCGTTCAGTAATTGGAAATATTAATATTAAATTATATAATAAAATCCAAATCCTACAAACCACGTAAAAAAAAAACACAAGAAAAAAACTAAATTATTACATTGACCCTTGATCTTTAACTGTGACCATGATCTTTCACAAAGGAGCCTGGGAGTTGTATGGACACATCATGGGCAAACAAATAATGGTCTGTAATAGTAATCCAAGTTAAACAAGCAAATTCATTGAATTGATATCCCCCGCCAAATAAATTTTGTTTATGGATGGGTGTAGACCTTTGACCTCAATGTGTTACCTTGACCTTAGCCCCTAGCATTATGGGTGATGAATGTGAAGCACCCCTAGATGATTGAAAACAACTATGGCAAGTTTCATGTCATAGTAAAGGAATGACTAAATAATGAATAATTCATCAAATAATTTTGTGACCTTTGACCTCAATGTGTGACCTTGACCGTAGCCCCTAGGATTATGGGTGTTGAATGTGAAGCATCCCTAGATGATTGAAAACAACTTTGGCAAGTTTCATTGCTCTGGCTCATGTGTTAATGGAGATAAAGCTGTAAGCTTATATTAAAAAGCATTTTTTCAAGATACAAAGGGCCATAACTCCATTATGAACAGATTGTGTACAATGCCATTTGACGTGCATCATCCTCTTATCCATATATATATATATACTCATACAAAGCTTAAATGAAATCTGCCAAAGCACTTCCAAGATATGGCTTCGGACGGGACGGACACACGGACGAACAATATCCCTACGCCTATGGCAGGGGATAACTAAAATCCTTTCAGGAATTTTAAAGATACATATCAGAATCAAGAAATTATAAACTTGAAACTTGAACTTTTCACCAAGGAGCATGGCAAGTGTACCTAACACATTCTGGTCAAGGCAAATAACAATCTCAAGTTGTTCTTCAATCTTTCCAGGCATGTTAAAGTTACAGAGTGCAGGAATCTAACATGTATGACATTTACCCAAGATTTTGACTTAAGAAAGAGGATGGGAGTTTTCTTGTCATGGGAGATAAGAATCTTAAGTTATATCGAAATCCTCTCAGGGATGTTAAAGTGACAGAGCAAACATAAGTTCGGACAGACGGACCTATCCAGCCACGGTCGAACAGTGAATGTACTACACACTCTCATTTAAACGCATGCAAATCATGCAAGAGATTAATATTCTTTTCAACAGAAAAAAGAACAGCATGTGTAATCAAATAAAGATCAAATAATATTTTTAATATTCACTTTCTGTTTAGATCTATGTCTCGATGAAGGCCTTATTCTGTCTCTGTGTTTCTTTTTGTCCTCCTGAAACTTGTGTTTATGTTTTTTAAGTGGACTGGCCTTCATACTGTTGTCTGTCCATTCAGTTGAGGAATTTTTCTCATGATTGTCTGTAAAACAATATAAGAAAACAGCTATTGTCATGGCTGATATATTAGTTTCTACCAAATTATATCTAGGATCATGATAATTTAAATAGCATTATGTAGTTTAGACATGTACAAAGAACAGGAAGTTCTTATGGCAAAAAGTGTTCACAGGATTGATTACAGTAGGGCAATTCTTCAAAAGTTGTTTGTTTGGGATAATAAAACTCATAACATAAAAGGTGGGAAAGTAGGTAGGGAATTTTGTTTCTTTATGATAGCTTTTTTTTTGATGCAGATCTATTGCTTTAATAATTACAATTATAATGAAATACTGTACACAGTCAAAACTTGATGGCTCAAACTCGTTGGGACCGACAACAAATGTTCAAGCCATCCAGAATTGCAGCTTACCGATTTCTAATATACTTCTGTTTATTGGTGTTCATTGCTATACACTCTAAAATTATGAACATCATTTATTTGAAGACATGATTCTCTGTAGGGTCACTTGCCATGACTATATTTTAGAATATGTGTGTGTACATGTGGTAGGGAAAACAATGTTATTGACTAGGAATTCACTCTTTTGCTTGAAGAGTTGCTTTTGCTTTTGCTGGAGGTTGGAGGATCCAGAAAAGTGTGACAGAGCGCAAACCGTAAGTCTCCTCAGGTTTCACTGGTAGGGGACAAATAAAAAGAGCATAATAACATGGTGGTGGGATATACCTAGGTTCCAAGTCCCATATGACGAGTCAATTGTTTCACAAGAAATGTATTTTTACTAAGGATGCAATAGGTTACGAAAATCATTAACTTGTTAACCTTTTTCGTAACCGTTTATTAACCAGTTAACCGAAACGCCTTAAGTAGTTAAAATGATTTATAGTACGTAAAAAATGGCATACCGCTCGAACCACTCTATAGAAAAAAGTCATTTCAAATTTGAAATCGCTTGCGTTTATAACATGACAGTTTCGTAATAAAATATAATATACAATTTATTTTAATAATTTTGATGTATGCTTTACATTTTATTTATTTTTCCTGCGTAAATGCATAGGATTAAAAAATTAAAGAACTTATTAACTTATTTTTTGTTGGGCCGCTTATATTAGGTTCGCGTCGTATCGCTCACAAAAATGGGGTGTTGTTTTGTTCATTCTGTTTTAATATTTGAAATATGGAAAAGTTTTTTCCATTTCAATTCGACGTTATGTGGGTCATGTGTGTTCAACGAATCTGCATCTCTTCTTATTCGATAATTGCATATTTTGTTGTTTGCATTTTAGCGTATGTAGACAAAGTATTATCGTTTGATTTACATTATACAATTGAAAAATGTGGGTAAAATTAAGGACATGGATGAAAATTAAATTAATTTTGAACGAAATGTAAGTTGAATATTTTATATATATTTATTTAATAGCGAAGTAACTAAGTATTATGATCTCAAATACTGATAGTTACGTATGTTTGTATACGTACCAAAGCGCGCAACGTTTAAGCTATTTCACAAATACTAAATTTAACTTTTTTTTAATAAATATTTTTAATTGATGTTTAATTATTTAATTAGTTAATAATTTGCTTTCTTAAATAAAACTTGTATCCGACGGTAATGGTGGAATTGTTGGACGTAAATTATCCTAATGATATTAATTTTTTATAAACATAAACGACGTTAACTCGTCATGATTTTAACTCCGAATGCAATTCTTGAGAAAATTGTTACTTATTAAAATGGTATTTTCGCCTGCAATCAGTGTTTGATATTGGTAAACAATACATCAAAATAAGCCGTATAATGTCTCAACTGTTTTTTATTGCAAGTTCAATAAACGTGTCAATTACGTCTTCGCTAATAGCTCCCACTCACTGCAGTTCGCTAGTTAAATTTTGGCGAGTAAAAAAAAAAAACAAGTGTCATTTATCAAAACGTACCCCCTATTTGTTATCACAAAGGTATTGATTAATTGCTTTATTACTTTGATTGTTGACACGTTGTTTATTACCGTCGATGGTGCAGCATGTTGTTTTAACTAGTCGCCAGCGCAAGTTGGCATTATGTCACGCGAAAAAAGTAAAATCATATGAATTATTCCATGAAAAAAACATAAATATTTTTTCCAGGTTAACCTTTTCCCGAAAATGTAATCGGTTAACTGGTCGTTTAGGTAGGTTAACCGGTTAACCTCTTGCATCCCTAATTTTTACAAATATATTGGTCTACCGTAACTACTATTAGTTTTCGGACATTTCAAAATAATCTAATTTTTCAGAATATTTAAATACAAATAATATTTAAAAACTACAGGTGTACAAAAGTTAAGAGACACTAATGTTATGTTTGTTTGTCAATTATTAAATTGAAATAAAAACAATAAATCAATGTGCAATAAATTTGTTGTGTTGTACTCTTCTTTCTCTGCTTTGAAATAAATACAACTTCACATCTTTGCAATTACTTACCTAAAACTACATGTATATGTAGCCCTGTGGTTATTTTACCAATGTTTAATGTTGATTTGTAACCTTAATCTTTTGGGTAATTTTACTTTCGTTGTCTCGCATAAATTGGTCACGTGGTCATTTCTGGCAGTTGAGAGAAAAGTTTAAACAAGAAAGACTTGTTCAGATTGCAGAGTCCATTGTATTTGTTTCATAAATCTTAGCATTTGGTTTCGAGCAAACGCACAACTAAAGAAGTCGTGATTGAGAGACTGTGAGAGGTATTCGATTCCCTAAATCGTTACCAATACCAATCTGGAAAAGAATCACGGTTCGATATTCTGTAAATTCTGTAACTCATTAAAGAACCCCTGATTAGAAAGAGAACAAATCTTGTTGTTGATAAACCCACGAGTTACAAATGGCGCCCAACGGGTTGAAATAGGATTAGAGGCATGTAGTGTGGAGCCGGTCGTTTTAGTCCTGTCGTAGAGGAGCCGGTCGTGTCGTTCAGGAGCGGGTCGTGGAGGAGCGGGTCATTCTGGTCGTGGAGGAGAGGAACGTCTCGTTCCGATCTTATTGTAGAGGAGCTGGTGGTGTCGTGAACATTCTTCAACTTCTTCAGACATTATTCCAGTGTACAATTTCTGATTTGGACATACCAGAAATATTGTAATAGATAATAGTGACCTTATATCAGTTCTAATTTAAAAAATCATTCTAGTTGCTGCCGAATTGTGTATTGTTCCTGTCTACTGAGTGTGAGTACTATTATTATCGAAAAAAATTGACAGATATTACAGTTACCGTAGTTCTTTTATAAGTTTTATAACTTCAAAAAAAAAAAAAAAAAAAAAATAGGGGGAGGGAGGGTTGATACTGTAATATCTGGCAATTTTCATGTGTGCTATTGTAAGTGTGTAAGAAAAAGATTTCACATAGTTTCACTATTGCATGAATATAAATTAATATTCAGGTGAAGGTTCTATTTACTAATATTTCTTTTTAAGTACAATCTAATCATAATTTCTACTCTTAACATTTCTTTCATAAACATTGAGCTGCTATTTTGAAGTCCCAGTAAATAATTTATGTAGTATTTGTTTACAGTTCACTGCAGATTTCATATTCCACTGAAATTATTGTTGTTTTTTTTGCATTTCCTGATTCTGGTTATTTGGTTGGTCAGCGGTTTATCTCCCTTGGTCTTCTTTTTTATTATATTTATTTGAAAGTCCTATTATCTCCTTTTGTGTTGAAATTTCCGGTTGCTAATCTGATGTGGAAATTTTCCATTTTCTTAAGTTGTGTTGACATTGACTGACTCTGACCTAGTTGTTGCCATACATGAACAAATTCTAGTCTAGTAGAATAGTTTTGTCGTTGAGTAGATTATAATATATATATATAAAAAAAAAAAACACACAAAACAAAAACAGTATATATATATGATATAACATATAATCATTTTTCAAATATAATCAGTTTCCAAATATTTTAGTTAGTTCAGAATTATAAAATAATTCTGCAATAATTGATTGCATTCAGTTCAGGAAGAAATGAAATGTTCGTAAAATATTTCTGTTCTTGCTGATATCTTGGATATTCAAGTTTAATTTTAAGAAATAGTTTCTTACAGTTAGAAAGTATTATTGTCTAAAAATAAACATTCATTGTCATTATATTATCACATGGTGATATTATAATTCAAATTATCTTCGGATAGACATATTGGAAAAAATTCCATGGTTTACCGTATAACTAGGAGAAATTTATGAGCGCACCTCATTTAGTTTAAAGCTACATGTACCGTATTTCTTTCAGTAAAGTTTATAAATAATTTTATCGAGTTTATTTCATTTGATAAATTAATTTTATCAATAATGATGTGAATCTTGTATATTGTTAATACTGTACTTGTTCAAAGAAGTTAGAAATTTATTTCGGTGGATTACCGTATCACCGAAATAATTTTATAAGCGCACCGGCGATTTGTATTACCGTGTGTATTATTGTATGACTTGACATAATTAATTGAATTGGTATATGCAATTGAATTATTTCAATTTTAAAGTGAAATTGTGATTTAAAATGTCATTTTGAATGATATTGGATTGAAATTAAATTGCAATTGGAATCAATTTAACATAATTTTATTGTCATGGCTTCAGAAGCCAATAAATCAGATACAGCCTCTGGAGGTATACACGATGTAACTGAACAGGAATATAAGCTACTTGAAGCTTTACACCTTTTGGGTATCAAACCAAATGTGGATAGCCCAGAAGGGATGATGAAGCTTGTACAAGCTTTTGGAATAAAATCAGAACCTATGCATATAGGGGCACAGTCAACTACAGAAAAGACTGGAAGCTTTCAATTTCCAAGAATTTCAACATTCTATGGAGAAGATGTAAAAGCTGGTGAGGTGAACTTTGATACTTTTAAATATGAAATTGAAGCTTTACGTCAAGGCAAAGTCTTTAACAATGAACAAATATTGTTAGGCATAAGGAGAGCCTTAAAGGGAAGTGCTGCCGATGTTTTGCGAAGGCTAGGCCCTGATGTGTCTTTAAATGAAATTTTTTTCAAATTAGAAAACACTTTTGGGAGTATCGAATCCCGAGAGAGTATCATGAGAAAGTTTTACTCAAGCCAGCAACAAGACAATGAGCCAGTTGTCAAATATGCCATGCGACTTGAGGAAATCTTTGATCAAGCAGTGCAGTTGAAAGCTGTCCGACGGACTGACACTGAGATACTTAAAAAAGTTTTGCATGCTGGTTTGATCAGAGACTTGAAACACATGTCAGTTTACCAATGCGATAAAATTGAAAACTACGACAAGTTCAAACGAGAACTTCGGAAAATTGAAACAGAGTTAAAAGAGCCTGTGAAAGAGACAAAATCATGTAAGGCTGCAATCAAAGTTAACCCACAAGAAACAACAGACTTGTCCGAAATGAAATCATTGCTTCATCAATTAAATGAAAGAATTGGAAACTTAGAAAAAGAAAAGGTCGAAAATAAATATCATCAACCAGCATCATTCCAGGCTGCAAATAGATACCCATTTGGTGGTCGATCGGCATATAGGGGTTTCAGGGGAAGGATAGGTACCTCTCATCAAGGACGTGGTTTATATAGGCCTACTAGACCATTGAGTGGCACCACATTCCAAGGAGCCTGCCATTTATGTAATGAAAGAGGTCACATTCAGAGATATTGTCCTCAAAATAGGGATAGCAATGTCGTGTGCTATAATTGCAATGAAAAAGGGCACAGACAAATTAATTGCCCAAAAGTATAAGTGCTCCTGTTGTTGGGTCGAACTCGGGCACAAGTAAATTGGACCCAAAGTTAGTTGGTGATATTAACGAGACAAATATTTTTGTAAATAGCATTTGTACAAAAGCTCTTTTAGATACTGGTAGTTGTGTGAGTGTTGTCTCACAGTCATTTTATAATGACAATTTGTCTCAAATTACTATTCAGCCATTGACAAATATTTTAAATATAGAATGTGCTGATGGTAATAATTTGCCTTACACTGGCTACATTGAAGTGGAAATTAGTACAGGTGAAGATTTACCAAAAGCTAATTCACACACTTGCTTGTTATTGGTAACACCTGATACAAAATTTTCAGAAAGAACGCCTGTTATTTTAGGCACAAATATTTTAAATGAATTGTTGAAGGAATGTAAGTCAAATTTTGGCGAACAATTTCTTCAGAGGGCAAAAATGTTTACGCCATGGTTTTTATGTTTTAGAACAATTGTTTTACGTGAAAAAGAACTTACTAAAAATAAAAACAGAATTGGATTGATTAGAAGTGCAGTAGCACAGAAGGTGTTTTTAAAACCAATTGAGTCCATTAATGTTAATGGATTTATTGACAAACAAATGGATTATCCAGAAAGTACTGTTATCTACCAGGAGTCAACTTTTAGCAGTTTGCCATCATATGTTGATGTGACTCCTACTGTTATACAGTACAAGAACAGGAATAAACAGGAAGTTGTAGTAAATTTATCAAATTTGACTACAAATACTGTTGTGATAAATACAAAAGCTATTCTTTGTGAAATCCAGCCTGTTACTGTGACAGATGATGTTTTACACAGAATTCAAACTGAAGATAAATATGAAACAATACTTGATAAGTTGAATATTGATGAAAACATACTAGATGCAAATCAAAAAGAAACATTAAATGCACTATTAAGGAAACATAAGGATATTTTCTCAACATCAAGTACTGACATTGGTCAGTGTAATTTAATCAAACACAGAATAGATCTTATTGATGAAACACCATTTAAACAGAGACATAGAAGAATACCACCATGTATGCTTGAAGAAGTACAACAACACATTGAACAGTTATTAGCTGGAGGTATTATTCGTCCATCGAGGTCACCGTGGACTAGCAATGTTGTTTTAGTCCGAAAGAAATCAAATGAACTCAGATTATGTATTGATTATAGAATGCTTAATCAAAGGACTGTAAAAGACTCGTACGCATTACCTCGTATTGAAGAAGTTTTTGATTGTCTCAGTGGAACAAAATATTTTTCAACCATTGACATGAAGTCTGGTTATCACCAAGTAGAACTGGAAGAACATCATAAAGAGAGAACTGGTTTTACTGTAGGTTCAATAGGATTTTTTGAATTTAACAAAATGCCTTTTGGTTTGACTAATAGTCCAGCGACGTATCAACGTCTTATGGAAGAATGTCTTAAAGGACTAAATATGAAAATTTGTGTCATTTATCTTGATGACTTAATAATTTTTAGTGATACTTTTGAAAGTCATCTTGAACGGTTAGACATTGTGTTGTCTAGATTGAAAGCTTGTAATTTAAAACATGCAGCTGAAAAATGTTTCTTCTTTAAACAAAAAGTTAAGTTCTTAGGACATGTTGTGAGTGAAAAGGGCATTGAAACTGACCCTGAAAAAATAGAAAAGGTAAAAAATTGGCCAACACCAGCAAATGCTGATGAACTTCGTTCCTTTTTAGCCTTTGCTGGCTATTATAGACGTTTTATAAAGGATTTCAGTAAAATGGCAAGACCTTTGTCTGATCTATTGCCACCAACATCTACAAAGAAAAAAAACATGCCCGAGTGGAAATGGACAGAGAATGAAGAAATTGTTTTTAACAAGTTGAAAGCTGTACTTTGTTCTCCGCCAATATTGGCATACCCTGACTTTAAACAACCTTTTGAGTTACACACTGATGCATCCATCAAGGCTTTAGGTGCAGTGTTGTACCAAACTCAAGGTGACCAGAAAAGAGTTATTGCCTATGCAAGTCGATCATTGACAAAAGCAGAGCGCAATTATAGTGCTTTTAAACTTGAATTTTTAGCACTTAAATGGGCTGTCACAGAAAAATTTGCAGATTATTTAACTCTGAATCATTTTTCTGTCATCACTGACAATAACCCTTTAACACATGTATTGTCTAGTGCAAAAGTAGATGCTACTGGACAACGTTGGGTAGCAGCACTAGGTCAATTTGACTTTGACATTTCCTATAGACCCGGCATAAATAATGCTGATGCAGATGGCATGAGCCGATATCCACATGAAAAGATTCAAGAAACTTAACATAATAGTGAAGAAAGAGTGAAAGTAAAAAATGATGTAATCTAAGCCATATGTTCCTGTATTCAGATAGCTGATTTCTGTCATGTTCTACCCATGGCCAATATCAACATCTTAGATACATTGGAGGAACATGGTCAGACACTTGCTCAAAAAGAAATGCGAGAGATAAGACAAATGCAAAGAAGTGACAATGTGATAGATAAATGGAGAAGAGCTGTGATTGACGACAAAATACCAACATCATTTATGACAAAAGAGGATTTAACAATGAAAAAGCAATTTAAGAACTTGAAAATTAAAAGAGGAATTTTATTTAGAGTAGTTCATGATATAGAAGGAGAAAAAGAACAATTAGTATTACCTGAATGTTACAAAAAGGAAGTTTTAATGGGATTGCATAACAACATTGGACATCCAGGAAAAGAAAGAACTTTAAAATTGCTTAGAGATAGGTTTTACTGGCCAAGATCATCAACAGATGTAGAGGAATGGATTGACAAATGTGATAGGTGTTTGAGGAGAAAGTCATCAATTAACACCAGAGCTCCTCTTGTAAATGTTTCAACAACTTACCCACTTGAACTTGTATGCTTTGATTATTTAAGTTTAGAACAAGCAAAAGGAGGCATTGGGAATATACTTATTGTAACTGATCACTACACAAAGTATGCCCTTGCTATTCCTACCAAGAATCAGAGCGCCAAAACCACGGCTGAAGTTTTTTATAATCATTTCATCATTCATTACGGTATTCCAAATAGATTGCACTCAGATCAAGGAGCCAATTTTGAGAGCGAATTAATAAAAGAACTTTGTGAAATTATGAAAATTAACAAAAGTCATACTACACCCTATCATCCACAAGGAAATGCTGGGCCAGAAAGGTTCAACAGGACACTTCTAGATATGCTAGGAACGCTTGCTCCAGAACAAAAGAATGACTGGAAGAAATATGTAAATCCACTAGTTTATGCTTACAACTGCATTCCTCATGACAGTACTGGATTTTCACCATTTGAGTTGATGTTTGGTCGAAAACCTAAGCTACCCATAGATATAACATTTGAAAAATCAAGGGAAGAATATACAAACAAGGACACTTATGACTACATGAAAGAATTAAAATCAAGAATCAAAACAACACAACAAATTGTAGAAATTCATGTGAATAAAGCTAAACAGAAACAAAAGAAATATTATGATAAAAAAGCCAAAGCAGTAAAAGTATCTGTTGGTGATAATGTTCTAGTTAGAAAAATGGCTTTTGACGGCAAACACAAAATAGCAGATAAATTCGAAGAGGGAACATATGTTGTAATTGATCAACCTAGAGTTGATATTCCAGTATTTAAGGTGAAAGAAAGGGATTCCGATAGAGAAAAGACTGTACATAGAAACTTGTTAGTTCTGATTGATAGTCAGGATGGTACTGATACAAGTGAAATTGATGTACATGATATAGATGTGGTTATTAGTAAATCATTTGATGATTTCAGCAAAGAAAAACGTGACGTCACAGAGGAAGAGGAGGAAGAAGACGGATTAGATTTTGTAGTTTCTACAAGACACATTGGGGACGCCCAAGATCCTATACTTGATGATGAAGTTGATGTGAGTTCTACCTTAACCGAAGCTATCGATTTGATAGAGGTGGACGAGAGGATAGATCCTCCGGTGGAAGATGTAGCGGAAGAAGTAGAGGCAGAAGAAGTTCATCAAGAAGCTGAACAACTACTTGAGAACAGGACTGATGCTGATACTGAAGCACCCATTCCTTCAAATACGGAAGCTGTTGAAGATCAGACCATAGATACAACGAGTACTACTGAGGTAGGAAGTACAGAAGTTGATGTACAGAGAAATGTTCCGGTACCTGTACCACGAAGATCATCAAGAACAAGTCAGCCACCAGTAAGATTTGAAGATTACTACATGAAGCAGATGGTTGCCAGGCCATATGATAGTAAACTTCAGGCATTGACTGTTTTATTAAATTCTGGTATTTTAGACAATATGGATAGTACAATTGCTCACAGTGTTGTTGGGGCAATTATGAAATAAATAATTTTATTGTTTTAATAAACATCTTGTATATATTGCTGTTGTTTTTTATCAATTAAATAATTAACATTATGTTAGCATACATCAGAAATGTGAGAACACATTTTAGTTGGCAGGGAGGATTGTTCAATTTGAAACAAATAATGTTATAACACATTAAGTTGAAACAAGTTCTGTCATAGTACTTTATGAAAATGTTTTGGGGAGTATTAATATATACTGCTGTAGTAGTTGTATAATTGTATTGGAGTAATAATTTGTAGTTAGTTATTGGAGTAGGAAGTTGTAGTTGTACTTTAATTATCAATAGTTGTATATATTTTTTATGGTAAGTGACTTGACTTACGTTGACATTTAATTGTGTTGACACTGAAATGACGGGACGTCATTTACGGAGGAGGGGGAGTATGTAGCCCTGTGGTTATTTTACCAATGTTTAATGTTGATTTGTAACCTTAATCTTTTGGGTAATTTTACTTTCGTTGTCTCGCATAAATTGGTCACGTGGTCATTTCTGGCAGTTGAGAGAAAAGTTTAAACAAGAAAGACTTGTTCAGATTGCAGAGTCCATTGTATTTGTTTAATAAATCTTAGCATTTGGTTTCGAGCAAACGCACAACTAAAGAAGTCGTGATTGAGAGACTGTGAGAGGTATTCGATTCCCTAAATCGTTACCAATACCAATCTGGAAAAGAATCACGGTTCGATATTCTGTAAATTCTGTAACTCATTAAAGAACCCCTGATTAGAAAGAGAACAAATCTTGTTGTTGATAAACCCACGAGTTACATATACATAAAAAATAAAAACATCAAACTTATTGCCTTAATCTTACTAAAATATCATTTCAGACGCTGTTGGAAGAAACAATTTTTTATTACCAGTAACCCAATAACGCAAATGTTATGGTCCATTACCCTCAGGCATTCATCTGCCATGTTTTATTACTTTAATCCGGTTGTAAAAACACATAATCAAAGGGTCAGCAGATAAGCGAAAACAGGGCCGAAATCAGGTAAAAGAAGCGCTGCTAAATTCACTTTCCGAAAATTTAGAGTCTTTAATTCTGGACTAAAATTTGGTGTCTGAAAATTTAGAATCCAAAAACTTGGAGTAACTACATTTTTCTATATAATGATGTTTTCAGCACACAACATATATAGAAAACAACAGGTTGCTAACTGGAGTGACAGATGACAGACAACAACGTATTCTTAAATTTTGCCATGATCTCTATGTGCTTAGAAGAGCCTAGGCTTTTTTTCTCCTTTAGCAAGAGCCTTGTAAAATAATACAATTTTTCCCAAATTTCAAGCTGACTTTGGGAAATTTCTTCCCCTTTTCAGTTTTGTCAAGGTTTGTTTTCCCAAAATTGAAGGCCTAACCCTTTCCCCCAATTCAAGAAAAACAGCCTGTGAGCTAAAAATTATATCAGATACCTTCCTATAAGAAGGTGGATATGAACTTAGTGGTATAATAAAACAAAATATACCTATTTGCATGTGGTGTTTTGATGTTTTCTTACAAATAAGAAGTGCTCCACCTTGACCTGGTGTGGCAAGTCGAGCTCTGAACACTGCATGGAATAAACAAGAATTCATTTTGAAATTAAGAGTTTTAAAGAATATTTTAGACTCTAAGTGACAAAACAGCTTAACAAAAAACTATGCCATTAGATCAATTAATGTTCTACAGGGCATTCAAGATGAAAATCTAGCAGTAAAGATATCCTAATTGACTGTCTAAAATTCCAAAATTGAAAGTTTCCAAAAAATGATAAAAAGTTCTTGTAAATAAAATGCAACTTTAATTCAATTTTTCTATTCAGCTATATGGGTTAAACCTAAGCTAATATTATATTAAAAACACAATGTCATGTTTGTAATGATATGCAGAAAGCTGAAGTGGAAGCTTAAGATAAATTACCCTTGAGCAAGTTGTTTTTTACTCTTTCCTTCTCTTTCTTTTCATTCACATTTTTGTCAGGAGCACATCATTCTTCTTTTTAGAATGTCTCCCCATCAAAAAGCATGACCGTCTTTTGTAAACTACCAACAGCTTCAAGAAAAAGAAATAATTGGATAAAAGCATAACAATTGTGACTTAATAGTCTGGAAGTGATACATAATTATACTATCATGTTATTCTAGAAACAAGAGTGCCAAACTGTCACAAGATACGCCTGTTTGAAGGTTTTGGACAACTTGATAACTTTACCATGACCCATATTTGAACTTGGCCTAGACACAACTTCTTACCAAATTTGGTGAAGATCGGATGAAAACTACTTCAATTAGAGAGCGGACACCATGTTAATGCTTGAAATGCACAAAGTGACCTCCTGGCCTAGTTTTTGACCCGGCATGACCCATATTTGAAATTGACCTAGATATCATTTAGACAAAACTTCTGACCAAATTTGGTGAAGATCGGATGAAAACTACTTCAATTAGAGAGCTTTATCTTTGAAATGCACTAAGTGACCCTGTGACCTAGTTTTTGAACCGGCATGACCCATATTCTAACTTGACCTAGATATTGTCTAGATACAACTTCTGACCAAGTTTGGTGAAGATCGGATGAAAACTACTTCAATTAGAGAGCGGACACCATGCTTAATCCTTAATATGCACTAAGTGACCCCATGACCTTGTTTTTGACCCAGAATGACCCATATTCAAACTTGACCTAGATAGTGCCTAGATACAACTTCTGACCAAGTTTGGTGAAGATCTGATGAAAATTATTTGAATTAGAGAGTGGACACTGCTAAGGACACTGCCGCCCAGGCGCCCTCAGCCCGGGCGCCCTCTGCCCGGGCGCCCTCCACCTGTCTGTCCGCAAAAGGTGAAACTATAATGCGTCCTGTTTTAAAAACGGGCCATTAAAACATATAAATGTGTGGCAGCTTGGTATTTCACCTGAAAATGTTAAAAGACTCAGAAATGCATGATGATATAAAAACATAAGTTCTGCTGTGCCAGGGCTTTTCACCCTTATATAACAGGGGCCAAAATTCGGCCCCTTCCCAATTGAAAATAAGGTCATTGTTTCCCAAAATTGATAGAGGAATTTCCCAAATTGTAAAAAAAAAACATTTTTTTTTTACTTAGACATATTGGTCATCTCCCAAATGGAAAGCAATGAGCTCTTATATGATTAAGAATGCACCACAATGTGTCTTTTAATACATCTGCACTTGTAATCAAAAAGACCCTGTTTCAAAAACTTTTTAAAACACTACCTTCCCAAAATGAGCAGTTATCGCGCATGAAATTTCCAATTTGAAAGGCTAGGGCCTCTTCCCAATTTCCTGATGAAAAGCCCTGTGTGCACAATGGATGATGAGGTGACAATGGGATTTCTTGCTTGTTCACAATGTTTCTATAAAGTCACACACACAAAACTGCCCAAAAGTCAGGCAGATATGTTTAAAATGGACTAGAACCATTTTTGAACTCATTCAGTTAATAAAACAAAATAATCTCTCTTGCAAGTTTCATGATAATAAGGCACAACAAGCAAATTCGTTGAATTGATATCCCCCGCCAAAATGCTTCTGGACACAAAATGTTATATTTGTCACTCAAAAAAGCATTTTTTCAAAATACAAAGGGCCATAACTCCGTTATTAACAGATGGTGTACAATGCCATTTGGCATGCATTATTTTCCATAAAGCCTTCTGGCTTTCACATGTATAATTTAGCATATCGTTCCGACGATATTTCTAATCGATCTCGATTTAAAGCATAAAAACAAATCGAGTATACCTCACTCCAACCGGAAGCGCTCTTCAATGGGAAGTCATAATTGTTTCGGCGATCGACAAGGTAGGCACGATTTTTTAGTGCTTTTTTCACACACGTGTTTTAACTTAGAATATTTTGTGTTTAGTATACAGAAAAGGGCTCACAAGGACGCTGTCCTTGTTTATAAATATTTATTTATAGGCAAGTATTCTTATATTTGTTCATAATTGGTAAAAATGAGCTCTGTTGAGAACGATGTTCTCGACTTATCGGATGTGAACGGAGACTCGGAGTTTTCCGGTTTCGAATCTGGTGATATCGTTGATACACCATATGTTGCTTCTATGGTTGAGGTTTCCACCGTGACTACTAAAGAGAAACGTGGAAAAAGTCCCGTTAAGGGAAAAAAGAAAGTTAAGTCCGTTGTCAAAAAGGCCTCAAAACCAGTTAGTCGTAATCAGACACCTACAAACAAGTCAAAAAAGTTGCCATTATCTTCTATTGACATAAATCAGCTCTCAAAGGAAGATATTGTAAAATTAAGACAGAAACTGGGTATTCCAGATGTTGACCCCCACTATTATGATACATTTGATGAATATTCTTATCAAGAGGTGGATCGGCCAAATTTACATGTGCAAATAAATTCAGAGGATGTTTCAGACACTGAAACTCCAGGACCTTCTAGGTCTAAGAATATTGAAGAAGAACTGTTTGGCTCAGTTACTTCTGAGGATGAAAATTGGCAGCCTCCTAAATTGAAGGCTTTAGAAACAGATAAACCCACTGCTAAATCTTTAGCAAAATTGATTAATGTGGCATGCACTTCTCAGTGCGATATAGAGGAAATTGCAAAGAATATAAGATTCCTGAAAATGTTGATATGGCTGGACCACCACTTGTTAATCCTGAAATCTGGAAAATATTAGATAAAAGAGTGCACACACAAGACAGAGGTTTGGCTGAAATTCAGAATATTGTTGCCACAGCTATGGTACCGGTAATCAAATTAGCTGAAAATCTGAAATCGGCTGCATTAAATCAGGGAACAAAAACCCTTTTGTCGGACACACTTACATTGCTTGGTCAAGTACAGTACAATATTTCAGTAAAGAGGCGCTACAGCATTCGTCCTCATTTGAAAAAGAAACCTGTACAGAGAGGAAATTTCTCAAGACCTTTCAGGGCCAGAGCAGGCCGGGTAGGAGCTATTTCAGCTTACCCAAACGACAAGTAGATTCCTCGGTCGGTAAACTTAAAAATTGTTTTGAAAGTTGGGAAAAACTAACCACTGACCCATGGATACTAGATGTTGTCAATGGTTATTCCATTGAATTTTACAAACAGCCTGTTCAGAAAAAACTTCCAAATAGTATTAAATTTAATAATGAACAGCGAATCATAATAGATACTGAAATTAAAAAATTATTGGAAATAGGTGCCATAAAGGTATCCATATCAGAACCAAATGAGTTCATATCAAATATATTCATTGTACCAAAACCTGGTGGTAAATTTAGACCAGTAATTAATCTTAAAGCCTTGAATGAGTTTGTAACATACCATCATTTCAAACAAGAAACATTTAATGTTGTTTTCGATTTATTACAAGAAAATGATTTCATGACATCAGTAGACATGGAACAAGCATATTATTCTATACCAATTCATAAAGAAAGCCAGAAATATCTTAAATTTTATTGGAACGAAGTGTTGTACTCGTTCAGTTGTCTTCCGTTCGGATTGGCATCTGCCCCATATATTTTTACAAAAATTTTAAAACCAGTGTATTCCTATTTTCGACAGTTAGGCATACGCTGTTCATACTACATTGATGATTCGTTGAATATGAACCTGAATCAAGCTGTTTGTAAGGCTAACACACTAACAATGATTGACACTTTGCAGAAATTAGGTTATACCATTAACCATTCAAAATCGGTTCTGATCCCTACACAAAGGATGGTCTTTTTTGGATTTATTATTGACAGTGTTCAATTCATGGTTTTCCTCACAGAAGAAAAGTTACAAAAGATTATTTTGTACGCTCGAAATATTTATAGTAAAAATACAATTATTGTACGAGAATTGGCGTCATTTATAGGATTGATTATTAATGCATTTTATGCAGTTTTTGAGGCACCCCTACATTATAGGACTTTGGAAAGAAACAAAATTCTCGGTTTGAATTCTAGTACAGATTTTAATCAAAAGATGATTTTATCTGATGAAAGTAAAATGGAACTTTTGTGGTGGATAGAGAATATAAGATTAAAAAATGGAAAACGGATTCGTCCTTTTTCGATTCAGTCGAGATGTCGGACTGACGCATCTAAGCAAGGATGGGGTTGTGAAGAGTTAGACACTGAAAGATATTCTAACGGCAGATGGAATCCTGAAGAATCTGCTCTATCAATTAATTATTTAGAATTACTTGCAATTTTCTATGCTTTACAATCATTGTATGTTCATCATTGTAATGTTCACATAGAAATACAATCTGATAACATATCAGCAATAAAATATATTAATGACATGGGTGGCATGACATCAACTTCTATGGATTTGTTAGCCAAAGATATTTGGCAATGGTGTATTGAAAGGAAAATAAATTTGTCTGCTATTCATGTCCCAGGTGTTTTAAATACAGCTGATTTTTATTCAAGAAATTTTTCTGATGCAACAGAATGGATGTTAAAAGCAGATATTTTTTGTAGAATTACTTCTCAGTTTTTTGTACCTAAAATAGATCTTTTTGCATCCAGAATTAACAAGCAGATAGATAGATTTGTCTCTTGGTTTCCAGAACCTGGATCAACATATACTAATGCATTTAGTATTTGTTGGAAAACTGAAGTTCCATATATTTTCCCCCCATTTAATCTTATGGGGAAAGTAATCAATAAAATTAAAACTGATAAAGTAGAGAAAGCTATAGTAGTTTTTCCTATATGGAGGTCTCAAACATGGTTTTCTATGATGTTGACTATTCTATCTGATTTTCCTGTCAGGCTACCAAAACACAGGGACTTGCTCACCCTGCCACACAACGGACAGGAGCATCCGTTAGCAAAGAAGATCATCATGGGCGCAGCAGTCTTATCCGGAAATCACTTGAGAGTCAAGGACTTTTACCAGAAACTGCAAACACTATCATCCAGTCATGGAGACCTGGAACTAGGAAGCAATATGACCTGGCGTGGAAACGATGGTATTTTTGGTGTTTACGAAGGAAAGTTAATCCCCTTATTACGACTGAAATTAAAGTAGTTGATTATCTTTATTATTTAAAGTATAATAATAAATCTTACTCAGTTCTTAACACACACAAATCAATGCTTCTACAGACATTACCTTTTTTCGGAAATTCTTGGTGTCAGAATTGTTTCTTAGTGAAACGATACCTTAAAGGTTGTTTTCATAGTAAGCCACCTGTACCGCGTTATAGATTCACATGGGATGTATCAGTTGTTTTAAAATATTTAATGTCTCTTTATCCTTTGAATAATCTGACATTGAAAATGTTGACATTGAAATTGGTAGCACTGATTGCACTGGCTACAGCTCCAAGAGCACAGACTTTAGTTTCTATGAATGTTAATAACTTGTATAAGGAACAACAGGCAGTTGTGTTTACATTTCCTAAACTATTGAAAACGACTAAAATGGGTGATGCATTTGTGCTTAAAATAGATCATTATGACAAAGAAGAATTATGTGTTATGCATACTGTTTTACATTATCTTAGAGTTACTAAAACGATTAGGAAATCGTCACAGTTTTTTATATCATATAAAACTTTTCAGCCAGTTTCCTCTAGCACCATTGCTAGATGGTTGAAAGATGTGTTGACTATGTCGGGTGTCAATTCTGAAATCTTTAAGGCACATTCGTATAGAAGTGCATCCCCCTCGGCTGCATTTAGTAGAGGATGTAGTTTAAAAAATATATTGGACACTGCAGACTGGAAGTCGGATAAAAACTTTCGAAAATTTTATCTTCGAAAGGCTTTAACAAATGAAAATGTCTCATTCTCCCAAGCTGTTTTGAGTTCTCATGTTGATTAGACACAATATTTCTTATGGACATGGTCTTTTGTGTTGTTCAAATATCAAATATGTTTGATACATAATGCTTTTGAATTTGTTATACATTTTATAACAGATATGGTGCATTTATATAAGAGTGGAAGACAATACTTATTTGGAATTGATATTTGTTACACTTTTTATTTTTTGTGTTGTATTATATATCATTCTATGGAAAGAATGGTTTTGTTGCTTTTTAAAGATGCTAAATTATACATGTGAAAGCCAGAAGGCTTTATGACCCCTCATCCAAGCTTTAGTGATGGATGAAGGGGCATTATTGGAAATAAAGCCTGAGGCTGAGCATGTATATTCCCATCCCATTTGAACATTATATATTTTGTTTAAAAAGGAATCAATGGATTTCCCACCCTTTATGAAGTAATGCAACAAAACATTCTTTTTACTGTAAATAATGACTTCCCATTGAAGAGCGCTTCCGGTTGGAGTGAGGTATACTCGATTTGTTTTTATGCTTTAAATCGCGATCGATTAGAAATATCGTCGGAACGATATGCTAAATTATACATGCTCAGCCTCAGGCTTTATTTCCAATAATGCCCCTTCATCCATCACTAAAGCTTGGATGAGGGGTCATTATCCTCTTATCCATATATATACTCATACCAAGTTTCAATGAAATCCACCAAAGCACTTCCAAGATATGGCTCCGGACGGACGGAAAGACGGACGGACGGATAACGCCAAAACAAATTCCCTCCGCCTATTGCGGGGGTTAAAATCTGACTTCTAAATTGTTAGTAGGTACACTACGACAGTACGTCTAGCACGATTTCTGCCTTCCACCACGCCTCACCGTGATTCAGCCCAGCATGGAAACTACTTTCGTTACTGCGATACACAGTGGAACGCGGTGATGTCGCAGTGGAAATTCACGGTGACAGGCTCGATCACGATCAAATATGTTGATAAGAACTCAAGCGCTGGCTTTATCGGGCAATAAATCTCACAGTGGACCACCGCAATCACGGTTTACCACCGCGGCCTCTGTATTTTGCAGTGAATTACAGGTTCATGTGAATAAACATGTACATTTATACAGGGTTTTACATTCATGTCAAATTTAAGGGGTCCTTAGGACTCTAGTTAATAATTTTCAGGGGTCCTGTCAATAAAAATGGGGTTCCTAATGAATATGCTGGCTGTTTCAAAGTCAATTAGTTAAAAGTATGGTAATCAATTATTTACGTAAACAATAACCGAGATTTATCAAACACCTATACAATTAAAGATTGTATTTATTTGTATTGTTTAATCTTGCTTGCCAGATAATAAGCTATCATAACCTCAGTAAACTTTTCTTTAATTATACCGTCCATAGCGACATAAATAGCTCACATTTACCCAATGTAAGCTCAATTCGGGACTTTGCAACTAGCAACAGCAGATGCATGATTGGTCGATAAATCATCAAACAAGACAACTCGTACATCCTTCTAGAAAATTACCCACTGCAGTTGTCTTTCAGAGTTTCTTGTTGATATTATGAGAACCAATACGTCAAAATGATTGTGCATCAAATGGGATGCAAATTAACAAGTATGACGGGTCCTGACTGGCATTTTATGCGTATTTGACGCAGAATATTGCGTCCCGTAAAACCCTGATCTATATTTTTTCATGTGTATATATTTCTTCACATCAAAATAAGCATTTGTTTCACTCTTTTATATTATATTTACCCTGTTTACAGAATCATTTGACATGTCTTATATCAAGCGCGAGTATAGATTGCGTTTCATGCGTCATGTTTTTAAAAAATTGTTTCTGCATCAAATTTCACTTGTTGATTTCATTAACAGATTTGTTTTTGTTAGCATTTCAAAAATGCTTGCTCCCTCGTGTTATATATAGCAGTTACTGCAGATCGATGTCTCGAATTTACACAGTAAGTATTCAATTCGGTGATATTTTAATATCATAGTCATGCGAAAAAATCATTTGTCATGCTGATGAGCGACTATTTGTTTACCTGTGCCTTGTTTATAACAAGTTGATTATCAATATGCATATCATTAAGTAAAACATACAAATCTTCGCTTCAATTGATGAACATGTAAATGTCTGTTTAAAAAACAAGTACACATATATGAAATATGTGTAGCCTCAATAAGAAATATCTATACGAAATCACAGTGAATTGAACAAGTCATAATATCACATTGAGCTTTTTTAAAGCTGTTTAACTTTTTATTTTTGCTTACGGCCAAAAATATGTTTAATATTCGGAAAATACGTACGTAATAACAAAGATGATGAGATTTTTATTAGTAAGATTATTAACATTTATTTAAATACATAACATTACAAATATGAGTTTTTAATAATGTATATATTTTTATATAAATTTATTGTTCATTTCCTGTATTAAAAAACGAATACAATGGTTGTTTACTTTAAAAAAAAATGATAGAAAATTTGATGTCTTACATTTTACATTATCTAATCAAAGATGTAGAATTTGATGTTCTCATCCAATTACACAACAGACCTTAATTACGTTATAAATTCTATGCATATTTACATTTCAATAGCTCAGTGATTAGCATCTTTCGCAGCGCAAGCATATCACATGTACAGTGTCCATGCATACTTTTGCATAATCTAATAAAATATAATATTGTAATACAATACATTAAATGAAAAATGTACATGATTTATCAAATCATAATATTATAAATATGTATCGTGTTAACAAAAAATATGTATGTATACTCACCAACACAATAAACTGCTTTCAATCCATATGTAAAAAACGTTAACGAAATAATCTTAATATTGTGATATTGATTGAATACGTCACTATTTGTCACAACATTCATTCGATTACATTTTTCTTTACTGTAATACAGTTTGAGTATATGAAAATATGAACTTGTTATCCCCATGCTTTTCAGAGAAAAAGTGGGGATATTGTGGTGATGTCCGTCTGTCCGTCCTTCCTGGCCACCTGCTCCTCCTACACTACTAGCACTAGAACCTTGAAACTTACACACATGGTAGCTATGAGCATATGTGCGACAGTAACGGAATTTTGATCTGACCCTTGGGTCAAAAGTTATGGGGGTTGGGGCGACGCCGGGTCAGAGATTTTCCTGCAACCGCGATTCGAAAAAGGCTCATAACTACTGTGTCCCTTCAGATATTGCTTTTATATTTGGTATGCATGTGTACCGTAATTACTCTATGTTTTCGGACACTTAAAATTATTTTATTTTTTTCGTGTCCGAAAACTTAGATACGAAAAATATTCACAAAATACAGATATCCGAAAACTTAGAGTCGAATATTGAAGTGTCCGAAAATAGCGTAAATTGTATCAACGACTATCGCTAATAGCACGCACTTGTAAAATACCATGCCGTATAGTATAAATAACAGTTATAAATGTTTGCACTGCATTAAAAGTAATTTTAAATGCTTAATTTATTTGACAGAAAGTTACTGCAAGGCTGTACTTTGACCAACGAGTTCAAAGATGAGCATGTGATGTACCGATACTTGCTAGTATGAATCTGTAATTAACGCAATAAAAACAAGCAAACTATTAATTCTTTGTTTGTTAATTTCCGATAGTTGTTGTCTAACACCTTCCATTGTTCGTAAAACATGCAATAGGGTGCATCACACTTTGAAGCATTTAGTATTTGTCACAGTTATTTTACTGAGAATGTATAGTACCACTGCGGTAGATAATTGAATTGTTAATTGGCACTAGCCCTGGTAATTGTCATAACGCTTAATCGGGCAAAACCATTGTTTAATACCGGTTTACAAGGTTATTTACCCCATAATGCAAATGTAATGGTCCATTGCCCTTAGGCATGCACCTGCCATGCTTTATGATGTTAATCTGGTTGCAAAACCCTGTGATCGAAGTGTCATTAGATATAGAAAACAGGACCGAAATTTGGTAACATAGTGCTGTAAAATTTGTTGTCCGAAAACTTAGAGACATTAATTATGGACGAAAACTTGTGTGTCCTAAAATTAAGTCACAAAAAATAATTATTTTTGCTAAAAAATGGGGTGTCCGAAAACTTAGAGTGTCCAAAAACATAGAGTAATTACGGTATCTAGACAACACCTATCCATGCTCATTAAATTTTTGACCCCTGTGACCTTGACTATGAACTTTGGATCAGTTTTCAGGTTTCAAAATCTGCGACCGCGATTCGAAAAAGACTCATAACTACCGTGTCCCTTCAGATATTGCTTTCATATTTAGTATGCATGTATATCTGGACAACACCTTTCCATGCGCACACAAATTTTGATCCCTGTGACCTTGACTTTGAACTTGGGGTCAGTTTTCAGGTTTCGAAATCTGCGACCGCGATTCGAAAAAGGCTCATAACTACTGTGTCCCTTCAGATATTGCTTTCATATTTGTTATGCATGTGTTTCTAGTCAACACCTCTCCATGTGCATACAATTTTTTACCCCTGTGACCTTGACCTTGAACTTTGGGTCAGTTTTCAGGTTTCGAAATCAGCGACCGCGATTCGAAAAAGGCTCATTACTACTGTGTCCCTTCAGTTATTGCTTTCATATTTGGTATGCATGTGTATCTGGACAACACCTTTTCCATGCGCATACACATTTTGACCCCTGTGACCTTGAACTTGGGGTCAGTTTTCAGGTTTCGAAATCTGCGACCGCTATTCAAAAAAGGCTCATAACTTCTGTGTCCCTTCAGATATTGATTTCATATTTGGTATGCATGTGTATCTTGACAACACCTTTCCATGTGCATAAAATTGTTGATCCCTGTGACCTTGATCTTGAACTTAAGGTCAGCATTCAGGTTTCAAAATCTGCGACTGTGATTCGAAAAAGACTCATACCTGCTGTGTCCCTTGAGATATTGCTTTCATATTTGGTATGCATGTGTATCTGGACAACACCTTTCCATGCGCCTAAATTTTTTTACCCCTGTGACCTTGACCTTACAATTAGGGTCCGCATTTAGATTTTGAAATCTATTTTGTGGTTATCTCCGCTGTCTGTCCGTCCGTCCTTGCCACTATCTCCTCCTACACTATTTGCACTAGAACCTTGAAACTTACACACATGGTAGCTATGAGCATACCGCATGTGCCACAATGCACTATTTGGAATTTTGATCTTACCCCTGGGTCAAAAGTTATGGGGGTTGGGGTGGGGCCGGGTCAGAGATTTTCACTAATTTTTTTTAGGTTATTTTACATTAACTTCTTCATTTCTACACCTATTTACTTCAAATTGATACTGAACATCTCTTATTACGATACGGTCAATCTCAACTATGCATGGCCCTATTACCAACCCTGGGGCGCCCCTGGGTCAAACATGCGGCGTGGGGATACGCGTCGGCCTCTGCCGCGCCATTTCTAGTTACTTAATAAAAACAGGTATATACATAGTCACTGACGCCAACATTACAACTGATTTGTTTTCATTAAAATATCACTGAATTGAATACTTACTGCCGGAAACTCGAATGTATATTAGAATCAATACATGTAACAATAGAAACAGGAAATAACTTAAATAGTCTGATATCAAATTACAAGTACATTAAAGATGTTTATATGTAATTATTGGCAAGCTATATGAACACAAAGGAGAAATGTTTACAAAAGTAATTCTTTAAATAAACATTTATGATTAGGCCAAAAAGAAAAATAGTTGTGTTTCAGGTCACCTCCTGAAAAAAAGTAGGGTCGGTAGGTAGGAAAAACATATTATTATTTAAAAATCTATTTATTTTGCATGTTTTCCATAAATCAGTGTAAAGTGTTGAACACTGTTCTAATATCTAAATATAGCAGTTTGAATCAGTTATATCAAATATTAGTTGACAAGAGCAGGCCAATCCCGAAGGAAGGCTCATTGTAAGCTCGACTGTCCAACAGACAAAAAAAATCACATTTTCTTCAGCAGCAAACCCATGAACTTCCAGTTTCAATCGCTTCGACTGTGCTGGGAGGTATCTGTGCCATACATTCTTTAAAGTCATGGAGTTTGAATAAGAACTCAAAGACTTTGTTCCGGCATGATGAAAACATTTGTTCAAATTGACGGACAAAATGGACGACGCCATGTTTACAATCAAACGGAACGCCGGATATCGATTTTGCGGGAAAAACAGGCTGGCCGCCGATTGCACAATGTGTATAATATATGTTATTTTGCAGGTCACAATACAATAATTCTGGTAATAGCCGAATTCGACCGGACGGAGATGGAAAAAAATCGCCGAACTCGGAACTCGACGGGGAAAAATTAACAAAAAAGGCAAATATTGGATAATAAGTTTTTGGGTCGGCCCCAAAAAGATAGGGTCGGTCGGGTGACCGGAAACACAACTATTTTTCTTTTTGGCCTTAAGTAAAACGTCATGCAGAAACTATACATTTACCTGTAATCACCGCGATCGCAGTGGTCCACCGTGAGATCAATTATCTTGATAACGTCTGTGATGCTCACCCACTATCACGGCTTTCTATCAAGATGGGACCACGCTTAGACCGCAGTGATTGTCCACGCTGACAAATTTGACCACAGTGGGAGTGTGTTTTAGGCAGAAATCGCGCTAGACATAGTGTATTGTTGAAGTACTAACCTAGTTTTTGACCCCACATGACCAAGTTAGTAAGAACTCAGCCAAAACAAAAATTGACAAAAAATTAAAGTTAATTGTTCTGACCAATTTCAAGATAGGCCAATGATATGGCTTTTACAGTGTTCACAATCTAAAATGTTTTATACGGACATGCCACGGCATACAAAAAGATCCTCTACAGTGTTAACAATCTAAAATGTTTTATACGGACATGCCACGGCTTAAAAAAAAGATCATGTTAAGAGCTTCCTATGATGCAATAAAAATATATATATAGTTTTACAATCTGATCTATAACAGTATTCAATAAACAGAGTGTTAACATTTTTAACTCGGACAGGATATCATAACAAACAATGTTCTGACCAAATTATGAAATTTATATCATGACAATTGGCCTAAAAAAGTAACTTCTAGATTTTTATCAAGGTTTCGCGATATGCTTATAAGGAAACATGCCCTGCCCCCTGGCGCCCATGCTTATCAAATAACCTGAACAAAATTAATGTTCTGACCAAGTTTCATTAAGATTGGACCATAAATAAGACTTCTAGACCTAGATTTTAACCCAAATACGCCCAGTTTTGAACCCAGCCAAGGGTCCCCCCTTTGAAACTCAGCAGAGATTTCGTTGGCACAAATGTTTCTGACCAAGTTTCAAAAAGATTAGCAAAAAATGTTGCCTCTAAAATGTTTGCAGGCTTTTTCTTTCATTTTAGTGAGTGACTTACTAATAATTTTATTGTACTGTGTTAAAGTTATTGCAGGTAGCATTCATCCTTTGATTAAATCATAAACCTTGATAAGGAAGATGTTGACTTTGATTTATGACTGCTACTTTGAGAACCATTGTGTATCATCATTTGATTAAATCATAAACCTTGATAAGGAAGATGTTGACTTTCATTTAGTGACCAAGTGTCACCCCCTAACCATCTAACCTAGTATAGATAAAGGCTGACAAATCATTTGGCAAACTTTTCTAACCAAGTTTCATGAAGATTGGATAACTGAAGCCTCTAGTGTTCATAAGTTTATTCTTTAATTTGACTTTGTGACACCACATGATCAAATGTTCCAAATGAGGTAAATCTGCACACTACCCCATGATCCATCATAACGCCCTATGTCTATATGTCAGCCAAAATATTATAGGGAAATGTGTTCTGACCAAGTTTTATGATAATTGGACACTGTTAGTGTTATATAAACAGTATATATGGCAAACAAATAACAAAGTAAACAATTATTTTTCAATAAGTGTCTATGATTGCATAAAACCTACGACTTGTATTTTATAAACCCTCATTTATTAAAAAAAATGTCCCTAGCCTAGGGCACTTATTCCTCGTCGGAAAGGCGAGGTGGGCTTTCAACAAACATGAGGGTATTAACAAACCTTAGATGTCCAAGTAAATTGAAAATATGTTTTCAAACTAATATTTGATTTCATAATCATCCCCCAATGATATTTTTGTTTTGATTGCACAATTCAATGCAGGCCCGTAGCCAGAGTTTTGAAAAGGGGGGTGCGAATTTTCCCATCAAGGATTGTTATTGAGCAACGAAGTGGCGAAGCGGAAGCGGCAATCGGGTGTTTGGAGGTCCTCCCTCTATAAATTTTGAAAATAAAAAGTAAAATCCTGCATTTTGGTGGCTTTTTATCTGAATTCAGAGACTGAAGTTATAGAGCATTTTTATATGAAAATTCACATTCATGGACTATACTCAGTGACTGATCGACATGAATATGATATAACATACATGTATTCCCCACTGACGTTTTTTCAATAACCACCTTTTTTGATCATTTACGGAAATACATTATTTTATACCCAAAGCTAGTATGCGGGCACACACTTTGTTTACATATGCAACAACACATTGATAGAATATAAAATCAACAATAATAACGGTATAAAATATCATTATTTATCGGAATCTTGATAACATTGGTGTATTTTACCATTCCAAAATTCTACCATTTCTAAATTAAGCAAATTAAAAGGAGAACAATGACTTTTTTCAAAACAACTGTTTGTCTGCTACTATGGATAGAACCCTAGGCCTAGCATTGCTCTAAACATGCTAATAGTGTTTTGTACAACAAACCCTAATTAACAAAACTGGGTCTTCTCTAATCTGCATCAATACTAAACAGAAATAAAAATGTTATAACTGGTAAAATGTATTTTTTTTTTTAAACAAATTAGTCATTTTTCAAACGAATTTCAGAATACAACGATTAAGGCTTCATAAAGACCCTTTAACCACAAACTACTGGTCCTATCGTCTCAAAGCCCTTATAAATGTATAACAGGACGTTGAAGAAATAATATGGACTAATATGTCCGTATGTTCAAGATCCGTCACAGTTAATGAACATTAAACGTTAACGTGCTACTGATCATATATGTTATATAACGTTTTAAATTCATTATAACAACTGTTTCAGAGCATGGCATATTTCCTAGTGTCAAGTTTAACATAATTAAAACATTATGGGCAGTTCTGTATGTGGAGCAGAACAGATGCCATAAGGTGTTGGTAAACTACAAACAAGAGGGCCAAGATGGCCCTAGTTCGCTCACCTGAGAGGAGTCGGTTCATTCAATCTTTACCAAATGTCAAACTTGACCTAGATATTGTCCAGACAAACATCCTGGTTAAGTTTCATCATTATTTCATCTGCAAGTCGTGATCAATGTACCTATGCAGTTCCATGATCCTAGGCGTAAGCATTCTTGAGTTATCATCCGGAAACCATTTTTCTAAGTTGAGTCACCGTGACCTTGACAGCCATTGTGTGAATACGTTTATTGGCACTGTGACCTTGACCTTTGACCTAGTGACCTGATAATCAATAGGGGTCATCGGCGAGTCATGATCAATATACCTATGAAGTTTCATGAACCTAGGCATAAGCGTTCTAAAGTTATCATCCAGAAACCATTTTACTATTTCAGGTCACCGTGACCTTGACCTTTGACCTAGTGACCTGAATTTCAATAGGGGTCATCTGCAACTCATGATCATTGTAACTATAAAGTTTCATGATCCTAGGCATAAGCGTTCTTGAGTTATCCAGAAACCATTTTACTATTTCAGGTCACCATGACCTTGACCTTTGACCTAGTGACCTGAAAATCAATAGGGGTCATCTTCGAGTCATGATCAATGTACCTATGAAGTTTCATGATCCTAGGCATAAGCGTTCTTGAGTTATCATCTGGAAACCATTTTACTATTTCGGGTCACCTTGACCTTTGACCTAGTGACCTGAAAATCAATAGGGGTCATCTGCGAGTCATGATCAATGTACCTATAAAGTTTCATGATCCTAGGCCTAAGCGTTCTTGAGTTATCATCCGGAAACCATTTTACTATTTCGGGTCATCATGACCTTGACCTTTGACCTAGTGACCTGAATATCAATAGGGGTTATCTGCGAGTCATGATCTATGTATCTATGAAGTTTCATGATCCTAGGCATAAGCGTTCTTGAGTTATCATCCGGAAATTATTTTACTGCTTTGGGTCACCGTGACCTTGACCTTTGACCTAGTGACCTGAAAATCAATAGGTGTCATCTGCGAGTCATGATCAATGTATCTATTAAGTTTCATGATCCTAGGCATAGGCGTTCTTGAGTTATCATCCAGAAACCATTTTACTATTTCGGGTCATCGTGACCTTGACCTTTGACCTAGTGACCTGAAAATCAATAGGGGTCATCTTCGAGTCATGATCAATGTACCTATGAAGTTTCATGATCCTAGGCATAAGCGTTCTTGAGTTATCATCTGGAAACCATTTTACTATTTCGGGTCACCTTGACCTTTGACCTAGTGACCTGAAAATCAATAGGGGTCATCTGCGAGTCATGATCAATGTACCTATAAAGTTTCATGATCCTAGGCCTAAGCGTTCTTGAGTTATCATCCGGAAACCATTTTACTATTTCGGGTCATCATGACCTTGACCTTTGACCTAGTGACCTGAATATCAATAGGGGTTATCTGCGAGTCATGATCTATGTATCTATGAAGTTTCATGATCCTAGGCATAAGCGTTCTTGAGTTATCATCCGGAAATTATTTTACTGCTTTGGGTCACCGTGACCTTGACCTTTGACCTAGTGACCTGAAAATCAATAGGTGTCATCTGCGAGTCATGATCAATGTATCTATGAAGTTTCATGATCCTAGGCATAGGCGTTCTTGAGTTATCATCCAGAAACCATTTTACTATTTCGGGTCATCGTGACCTTGACCTTTGACCTAGTGACCTGAAAATCAATAGGGGTCATCTGCGAGTCATGATCAATGTACCTATGAAGTTTCATGATCCTTGGCATAAGCGCTCTTGAGTTATCATCCGGAAACCATCTGGTGGACGGACGGACCAACATGAGCAAAACAATATTACCCCTCTTCTTCGAAAGCGGGGGGCATAATGAGAAAACTGCCCCCATCCCAGCAGCCATGTTCCAAGATATCATTGGGACAAATCTTCAGACCAAGTTTCATGATGATCGGAAAATAATGTGACCTCTAGAGTGTTAACAAGGTCATACATTTCAATATAATTTAAAATAAAACTTAAGAAGAACATGTGTCACAAAATGTGAAATAAACGAGATATTTAATTCTGAAATCAAAAATGTCTGTACAGTCGAATTCGCCAGAATGTATATCATGCATGTACGATGTGAATCCTAATTTAGTTTAATGGTTGTTTTTAAATTCCTGCAACGATGTCTATTCATTTGACACACGAACACTAACTCCGATCCTAATAAAAAGACGAATTCTTCGGTTATTGTAGGAAAATATGTACGAAATATCTTCGTCACCATCAGCCCGAGGCGCTAATTTGTCTTTGCTGCATTTTATGAAATTCGTCTTCAATATCTTGCCTATTTTGTGTTATTGTAACATGTATTTATCAATATATTACAATTTAACACATATAAAAATCGTATAGTCTTGCTTTAATTGTTTGACAAAAGAATGCCATATTGTACAGAATCATCAAACAATAAAAAACATATTCAAAAGTTTGCTACATGTATCTTCCAGAATGTGAAACTATCATTTATAATTAATTCCACTTAATCTTCTTGTGCTTAAAACAAATATTTTAAAAAGGGAGACAACTCTGTCAATTCAACATAATTTTTATTTGCAGTTACTTTCCTTGACATGATAATCTATATAGTGTTCAAAAGCTGTTATTTATACTATATAAATATAAAGAAAATGACCCCCCCCCCAGCGGCCATGCTTTTTTACCGATCCAGACCATTTTCGAACTCAACTGTCATATCCAAAAAACACATGTTCTGACCAAATTTCATGAACATTGGACCAAAAATGTGACGTCTAGAGTGTTCCCATGTTTTCATTATATACATATAGAGAAAAATGCCCCGCTCCCTGGCGGCCATGTTTTTTCACCAATCTTGACCATTTTCGAACTTGACCAAGAAATCAATAAAACCAATGTTTTGACCAACTTTCATGATGATTGGGCAAAAATTGTGACTTCTAGAGTGTTATAAGGTTTCTCTATAGCCAAATAAGGAAAACTGCCCTGCCAACTGGCGGCCATGTTTTTCAACACACAGGAACCACTTTTGAACTCAATCAAGATATCATTAAGACAAACATTTTGACAAAGTTACATGAAGACTGAACATAAAATGTGGCTTCTACAGTGTTACAAAGGTTTTTCTTTTTTTTTAACTAGTGACATAGTTTTTGACCCGGCACAGCCCAGTTTCGAACTCGGCCGAGATTTCATTGGGATAAAGCTTCTGACCAAGTTTTATTAAGATGGGACAATAAATGTGGCCTCTAGAGTGTTTACGAGAAAATGTTTACGGACGGACGGACATACGACGGACAAAGACCGGTCAGAAAAGCTCACCTGAGCAATCAGGTGAGCTAAAAAGCTACAATGCTTAGTAAAAATGATTTGTTTTCTTGCCATACAACTGCAAAAAATTATCCTGTTTTAAGCATAGCTGATATTTTTTGTCTGAAAACTCTTAAGGTGATCCGAAAATGGTTGTACTGGGGTATAACAAAAAGACGCTGTCTGTCGAAAATGCTGTGTACAATCGTTAATTGTTATAAATAGTGGTAATATGCAAAATTATTAACAAGCGACTCATTAGTCCTCGGCAATAGTCAACGGGTGTCTTTTGATTTCCGTCATTTTCGGAAGCTGGCATAACATTCCGTTAATAATAATATAAAATGTTCTCTCTTTCCTGATCTTTAGCATATTGAATTCAACAATATTGTAATGCTTAAATACGAAGACTCACTGGATTCCGTGAAAAGATAAATAATCCTTTTTGCGTCAAATAAAGTTGAGTGCATCTTACAGTTCAAATATTTTTTTACTCGTAAAAAAACATGGGGTGCGAACGCACCCAACGCATCCCCCCTGGCTACGGGTATGGAATATTTATTATAAAACAATTCAAGGCAGCTTGCAAGGGTTTTTTAGCACTTTCTGCGCCTCCGGACAACGGAGGCACTCCCAAAGCAAACGGACCCGAAACCAAACCGAAATTAAAAAAAAAAATCCCAATTTCAAAAAAAAAAAAAAAAAAAAATATTATTTTTTTTTTTTTAAGAATGAAGTGTCTTATAACTTGTGTGACTAACCAATGTTTGTTTTGGTCAAAAATATTTGCTATAAGGTTTTGACTGTTCAGTTCTTATCACAGAGTGTAACTGTAACTGAAAAACAAAACTGCAGTACCGTATTTTACCATGTATAGCGCGCTCCCATGTATAACGCGCATGCGATTTTTTAAAGCCAAAATGGAGACAAAAAAAGAATTCAAGACCAAAAACCTGAAAATTGGGCCAAAAATGGCCGCCATTCTTATATTGCGCAATCATTTAATCAGAGTTTTTCGGGCGCTTAATTTTTTGTTTTAAAGGTAAAGGGAGCGTTTATACGATCAGGAGCATGGGTTGCACAGCACTATATTTTCGACAATTTTTAAGATTATTCTCTCGAGAATACCGTTTATGTCCTTATTGCCGCGCACTGCGCGTGCTTTTAAGACACCTGCGCATTAAATTTGAACCACTATTACCTTTTCCTCACATTTGAACAGTGTATCATTTTCATTACCTGCCACTCACAACATCGTATGACATAGTCTTCTGCAGACCTGCAACATCGCAATGTCCAATTTACGCAAATCGTCTGTGGATCCCATTTTATTTTTCATCGACTTAAATATTTCCCCATTAAGAGATGCTCCCCATTAAATCCAGTTTGACCTGGTATTTCGCGCCTTCACTGCGTCTAGTTGATAAGTATTTATAGTGAGACAAACAATACACCTGAACGCTCGATTCCATACAGTTGGCGTTATCGCATTTGTTTGTCTCTATTGAAAGAAAATAAAACGAGTCTATATCTCTATTGTTGGTTTGTAACCTACGTAGTATACTTGCGCAGTAGCATATTAATGCAGAGATCGGAAAATCATTGATAAATGTATTCGTCGTTTCAATGCTTAGGGCCAAGTAATTCCGGCAAATCGGAACTCAACTTACGTTAAACACTTGCTCAATTAACCGTTAAACTCCACCTCCATTCTCTGCAAAAGGTTCAAAGGCGGAGCTTTGCACGTGCTTTTATTTAATTGAACGATTGCCATTGAAAAACAAACACACGATTGGTTCGGCATGTTGATTGCAAGACAAAGGAAGCCAATTTTGTCGGCGAGAAACTTGTCGCTTTATTGCTTCAGACAGGAAGCGGCTTTCCTTTGATGACGTCAAACTGTCAATTCACATAGAGTGCAAATTTTCGGAATTGCTAACATTAAAGTTTGGATTAAATTATCAAAATAAAGCAAAAGCAAAATTGTGAAATATGATTGAAATAATTAGCGTCAGTTCAAATAAGACGCTTTGCGTTGTAAATCAACGAGTTTTTATGATAACAAAAACTTTAACAAACAATACTGCGATGATGTGGGGATCGATATACCTGGATTTTTTTAATGAGGCAATGCTTTCCTGGTTGCTAAATTGAGCAACATTTTTTTTATCTTTTAATTTTTGTGAAAACACCAACAAAGACATTTTTTTCATCTTTTAATTTTTGTCAAAACTGTTACTACCCTGTTCATTCCTACCCTTTCCTGCTATTTGTTGTTTTGACAACGGCCCCTTCAGTCTATAACATTATAGGGTGTAGTTTTCTGCAGTAAAAAAAAATGGCGGCAATTGTGAAGATTTACAATTACGAAATGGATTTTTTGCAATTTAGCAACCAGGAAAGCATTGTCAATGTATTACGCGCACTGAATTTTTAATTTGAAATTTGAAGGTAAAAAACAGCGCGCTATGCATGGTAAAATACGGTACTTGAATTATGTTGAACATGCCCAATATTGCATCTGTTTACATAAAGAAGACAAATTAACCAAATAAAAACAAATTTATTTGTTAAACCACTGAATTATTTAAGCAGTCTCCGCCAAACTAGTCAAATTTTTACAGGACAGTAGGTCCTGTAAACTGGGAAAAAATACAGGACCTCCTCTTTTTTTACAGGACCTACCAACTACATAAATATATTAATAAAATAACACGAAAAGTAGCCATGCATGGTACTTGTTTAGTTTGATGGAACATGTTCTGAAAACTATTGAACACATTTATCATTATAATTGCACTATGTACAAAAAGATTCAAGGAGCATTTCATTTTTAGGTGGTGCCGGTCGTTTTCCACCGGGAGTCGCTCCCTCGTAATATCGTAGAAACATTTTTCAAACAGTTTTCAAACTCGGCGGTAGCGTTTGTTGATTCTTGTTGCTAAGTCTCAGTGCGCATGTCAGAGAGGAATCTGGTCAATACGGCCTAAACCGACGACGGCCTAGATAATTGATCACCAGCCTTTTTCACGCAGGGACATTTACAGTCAAGATCATGACATTGCGAATGAAGATGATCACAATTAATAATAACTATCTCGATTACGTCCATACAAATTGATATTTGTTCATTTAATAATCAGATTTATAATTATCTTAACCAGCGACTAGGCCGTCATGGATTAAGACCGTCCTGACGAGCATTCGTCATATGGTAACGACGCAAAAAATGGATCAATCATTCCGTAGAGTAGAGCGTTGGAACGGAAAGACGCGATCCCTATTTTTATACCGCGGAAAACTTTCAGAGCCGTAAAAACATAAATAATCAACAATTTCGTGCTTTTTTTACTGGACAATCAGTCCTGTAAATTAGACTGACAGACCGGACCTTACAAAATTTTACAGGACATGTCCGTCGGTCCGACCATGTTTGGTGGAGACTGTTTAAGCATGATTAATTCACAATTTTTTCCCAAATGAGCCGTTTCATTGAAGCAAAAATTCCCAAAATGACCAATTTTGTTGATAAAAAATTCCCAATTTGGCCAGACTCCTTTTCCCAAAATAGGCAGAAAAACCCCTGGCATGATTTTTCTATCATCATGAAAAACGTCCAAAGTGACATAAGAAAAATGTAAAATTATTAATTATCTACCGAGTTAGCTTGTAAAAGTCTGTGAGTTGTTTAACTAATACTTATTTTGGTTTGTAATGTAATTTAAATTTAATGCTGCAGCCATGCTTTTATCATGGACGTCCCTAAAATCGGCGTAAACATGGTAAACTTTGGTTCGCATATACAAATTAAAAAGTCCCCGCCACCAAATAAAAGTAACTACTGGGTTTTGTTTAAATAACGCAGCATGATTAGGTGTTTGTATGTACGACACAGACTTAACCAACACAAGGCTTACGAAGTAGTTTCTAGTAAGATTTTTTATCAAAATTTAGTTCGTCTGTAGTGATAGTTAGCTTTTGACGTTTAGTTTCGTAAATATTTAATCAGTTTGAAACGGTTTGATTTAGCCAAACACATCAATCAAACAGCATTCATATTTATGATCTTATATAATGATATATACATTTATACATACATGCAGATATATACATTTTGTTCTTTAAGCTTGTATTATTCGTATCTGCGGATTAATTTTAATCCGACAGGTGCTATGTTGCTATGGAATCGAAACAAACAGGAAACGGTGTCGATGTATAAATAAATCATATTTATTTTGTCGACCTTATTTTGTTGGTCATATTTTTAACATTTTAGACCAGACATGGCTCTTACAGTTATTTCAGCAAAATATCCTCCTCACATAGATCCTTCAAAAACACCATTGGCTTATGGAGACAGAGCTTTACCCCGCTTGGTAAGTAGCAACAAACATTATTTCCATAAACAATGACATCTTTTATTGTCGCATTTAATGATTTATCATGTTTATGATTTTAGCAACTTCGCACGACAAATGAATGTATTTAAGCATATTTATATTTCTCTCTATATATGCACTAGTTCACATTTATAATAATATAGCAGTAACATCGATGTTGGTTGAAAATTGATGTGGTGTCGATAGTGTGATATGTATGGGGATTTTCGGTCAAAATTGTCATGCTGCTTCTAGCCTTACCCTGTATCTTTTTGGATCTTAGTTCTTTCCCTGAGGTGTTAAATGTGTATGTTATGATGTAGTACTTTTTTAATGCAATAACAATTTCAATTACATAATAAGAAGACAGAATGATCAATCAAGATATAAATTTAAAAATAACTATAAAACATCTTAATCTCTTTTGTTGTGATTTGCTGTTATAGTTTAGTCGGATTGACATAAACTGATTCGTACTGACAAATATATCAATCTAGTCAGTCCAAACCACTGGCATACTTTTCATGATTTTGCAACACTGTGTTTATATTATTTGATATATTCTTCATAATTGAATCTTTCTCAACTACATGGACAATCATGCTTAAACTTTCACAGTTAACTGACCTAAATGTGCAGAAGTTTGTAGATAAAGGGATTTGAGCTTCAATGATTGTTGTTGGCAACATACTGGCCCTTTTTGTGTTTTTCACAATATGATATATAGGTGCTTAAAGCTCTTGATTTAATTTCTGTCTAGGTACATGTAATAAGTGGATCTCTCTTACACTTATACAATGGAATAACCTTAATGAGTGGATGATGTGTGTTATAAAAGGAATTTTGGCTTCATTGATTTTGGCAGAATTATTACCTTTATCTTTTTTCCACTATTGAATAAAAACTAAAAATTGTTTTACTTTAATATCCTCTTTAAATAGAATATGGATCCTGCACAAACTTTCACAGTAGAATTATCTTTAATGTGCAGATGATTGTAACGAAAGGAATGTAAGGTGTGGCAATTGATTGGCAGAATGCTGTTTGTCTCTTTTTCCATGTAGAGTATTAAGTCCCAAACATTGGTGTTTTTATCTGCTGTTTAAGGACTGATCAAATCTCTGATGTTTGTAGATGATCAAGGAAAAGTGACTGTGACTAGTTTTAGCTGAATGATTGCAAATTGTCTTCTTTAGAATATATAGCAGTGTTTTCTGTGGTAAAATGTGTCGTGGGGGCATCAGTGTTTTAACACGTGTCTAGTTTAAATATTTTTACAAAGAAAATTAGCCTTTGTGAAAATGTTGTTTTTTAATCAAAATCTCATTGAAAACATTTATCCCAAATTGTAGTTTTCATTAGTATGTAAAATGATTTATGTTTTTTCAAATTAGAACAGAGAATTGCAAGATGCTAACCTTTTAACCAGACAACGAGCAGTGATGTCTTTATGTGACCACCTTCATGATCCAGAGAACATTGCAGAGGCTTTAAAAGTCGGTAAGTCAGAATAAGCCATAAGTAAGGAGAAAAATGAAATGGACTTTAGTATGCACAATATTCAAGTAGGCTAGAACTCATGCTAGAAAAATGCAGTGTAAACAAAACTGCAGTTCTTTGGCATGTTAGACACGATTTGAAATATGATAATTTCATTAACATAAGTATTTCTTTGGTATCTGAAAACCAGAAGAAACAACAATTATGGTAATTTCTGCAAATAGATAATGACCAATCAACAAAAATAAATATTTTTAATTATATAATTTATATAATATTTGCAATTGGTATCATCCACACAGGTATTGCAGAAAGCTTGAAGAAACTCCTCACTGATCAAGATATAACAGTACGACAGAAATCTACAGAATGCCTGTTTGTAATTGGCAGTAAGTAGTAGAACATTGTGTGTGTTTATTATCCTCGCTGAATTTTTTTTTTGAGGGGATATAGTAATAGTCTCCCTCCGCTAGTCTGTGCGTCCGTCCATCAGTCCTTCCGCCCGAAACCTTTGTTAAGAGCATAACCCAAATCTTTTCAATGGATTTACATTAAACTTAGAATATAAACAGATGGCAAGTAGAAGTGCAGTGACTTAGAACCATAACTCTATCTACCTTAGTTTTTGAAGTATCTCCCTTTATATAATTTCAAAGTAAATTTTTGTCCAGAGCATAACTCTGAATCTACTGAAGTGATTTATTTGAAACTTAGAATATAAACTGATGGCAACTAGGAGAAGTGCATTGCTCAAGATCCATAACTCTATCTACCTTAGTTTTTTAATAATATCCCTTTATATAATTTAAAACTAAATTTTTGTCCGGAGCAAAACTCTAAATCTACTGAAGGGATTTACCAGAAATATAAACAGATGGCACGTAGGAGAAGTGCAGTGACTAAGAACCATTACTCTATCTACCTTAGTTTTTTAATAATTTCCCTTTATTTAATTTCAAAGCAAATTTTTGTCCGGAGCATAACTCTAAATCTACTAAAGGGATTTACTTTAAAGTTAGAATATAAACAGATGACAATTAGGAGGAATGCATTGACCAAAAACCGTAACTCTTATCTACCTTAGTTTATGAATTATCTCCCTTTCGGCCATAGTTTTTCAATTTGTGAGAGAGAGAGAGAGAGATAGAGAGCAGAGAAAAAACATGCACTCGCCTAGAGCCGTGTCCGTATTGAGTAAGGTTAATTACATGTACATAAGGGTTTAAAATTGACTGGCTCCAGATTCATTCTAGCAATGAATTTGCACAAAATATTTGACAACTGTTAAAATGCAATTTTACAAAATATGTGATATATCATAATATGTTGTAAAGATTCCATGTATGTGTCATTTGTATTTATTGTTCCGTCGCCTTATCCAATATGTCTCCCGCGACTTAGGCTCCTCGTCAGACCATTGTGTATTTGCTTCTACACAATTCAAAATGATATTGTCAACCAAGTGGCCAGATTCGCTGAAGTGTGCGGTAACAGGAGACCTATTAAATATATGTATATGTTTTTTTTATGGAAGATTTGCCTTTGTTTGGTATCCACCACCATAGACGGAGGGATATTGTTTTGGCGTTGTCCGTCCATCTTTCCATTTGTCCGGCACTTTTGTGTCCGGAGCCATATCTTGGAAGTGCTTTAGTGGATTTCATTGAAACTTGGTATGAGTATATATATGGATAAGAAGATGATGCAAGCCAAATGGCATTGTACACCATTTGTTAATAACAGAGTTATCGCCCTTTGTATCTTGAAAATAATATTTTTTGAGTGTCAAATATAACTTTTTTGTGTCCAGAAGCATATTGGCAGGGGATATCAATTCAACAAATTTGCTTGTTTATCTTAAGTTACTGTTTGAACATCTTTCAGCTCATGCTATTGGACGTGAAGCCTTTCTTGAGCACAAAATTATTCCTCCAGTTGCTAAACTCTTTGATGACAAGGTGGATATTGCAAGAAAAAATGCACACAAAGCTATTGAGATGATAGCAGAAACACCCCAGGGTACGCATCTTTATATAAAGGAAAGTCATGTTAATGTTTAATTAAATGTATGTGTACATATAAAAAATGTTTGATATATTTTGTTAGTTTTAATCAAGCAATAATATTATACTGGGTATATGATATATGTCTTGGATTGTTTTAGGAGCTAGTGGCATAGTTGAAGCAGATTTAATTGGAACCCTTGTTAGCAAATTAAAATCTGAAGTTGATGAAATAAAGGTAAGTAAATATATTTTTAGCTCACCTGTCACGAAGTGACATGGTGAGCTTATGTGACCGTGTGATGTCCGGCGTCCGTATGTGTGTGCGTGCGTGTGTCCATCAACAATTTGTTTGTGTAGACAGTAGAGGTCACAGTTTTCATCCAATCTTTATGAAATTTGGTCAGAATGTTTATCTTGATGAAATCTGGGTTGGGGTTGTATTTGGGTTATCTGGGGTCAAAAACTAGGTCAAAAACTAGGTCACATAATAGATAAAATAATAGAAAAACCTTGTGTAGACAATAGAGGTCGCAGTTTTCATCCAATCTTTATGAAATTTGGTCAGAATGTTTATCTTGATAAAATCTGGGTTTGGATTGTATTTGGGTCATCTGGGGTCAAAAACTAGGTCACTAGGTCAAAAACTAGGTCAAAAAGTAGAAAAACCTTGTGTAGACAGTAGAGGTCACAGTTTTCATCCAATCTTTATGAAATTTGGTCAGAATGTTTATCTTGATAAAATCTGGGTTGGGATTGTATTTGGGTTATCTGGGGTCAAAAACTAGGTCACTAAATCAAAAACTAGGTCAAATAATAGAAAAACCTTGTGTAGACAATAGAGGTCGCAGTTTTCATCCAATCTTTATGAAATTTGGTCAGAATGTTTATCTTGATGAAATCTGGGTTGGGATTGTATTTGGGCCATTTGAGGTCAAAAACTAGGACACTAGGTCAAATAATAGAAAAACCATCAACAATTTGTTTGTGTAGACAGTAGAGGTCACAGTTTTCATCCAATCTTTATGAAATTTGGTCAGAATGTTTATCTTGATGAAATCTGGGTTGGGATTGTGTTTGGGTCATCTGGGATCAAAAACTAGGTCACTAGGTCAAAAACTAGGTCACTAGGTCAAATAATAGAAAAACCTTGTATAGACAAGAGGTCACAGTTTTCATCCAATCTTTATGAAATTTGGTCAGTATGATAATCTTGATGAAATCTGGGTTAGGGTTGTATTTGGGTCATCTAGAGGTCACAGTTTTCATCCAATCTTTATAAAATTTGATCAGAATGTTTATCTTGATGAAATCTGGGATGGGATTGTATTTGGGTCATCTGGGGTCAAAAACTAGGTCACTAGGTCAAATAATAGAAAAACCTTGTGTAGACAATAGAGGTCACAGTTTTCATCTAATCTTTATGAAATTTGGTCACAATGTTTATTTTGATGAAATCTGGGTAGGGATTGTATTTGGTTAGTCAGGTGAGTGATTCAGGGCCATCATGGCCCTCTTGTTTTATTAAATTTATCACCACATTTGTATTTGTCCTCGGTTATGTAAATAATGGATTGCTCTGCTTCCAAATCTGTTTCATTTTGGGAAAAAACATCTATACAACCTTTATTCAATTACAGCTCCTGATTCTTGACACTCTGCATTTTTGCATGAGAGTAGATACAACAAAGGCACTGAATGCTGATGCCATGACGGTGTTCACATCTCTGCTGAAGCATAAGGATTCTGCCATCAGAGCAAAGGCTGCCAGGGATATCATGGACCTAAGGTTAGAAAAACAATAATAGTTGAAATACCTGCACCATTAGTTTGTATGTATTTATACCTATGCACCATTAGTTTGTATGTATTAATACCTATGCACCATTAGTTTTTGTATGTATTAATTCTAAATAAACTTGATGTCATAACTTGTAAGTACTACGTAATGAAAAGCTGACATGCTCTTACGCCCTGACAAATTAGCAATAAACATGTACATGTATTTCAAACTTCTGATTAGCGTCAAGATGTCTGTTAGTAAAGAATGGGTTTTGTAAGACAAATGACACTTACTAGTATATGAAATATGGACACATCTGGGTTCATAGTATTCAGTGTGTAATAACTGCATTGGTGACACCGAGCGTTTGCTTGCAGTGCTCCTCTGGCAGGGAAGAACAAGGCAGTGGAAGTGAATGCGGTGCCAGAGCTGGTAAAACTGCTGACTGACTCCGCGCCTGATGTGAAGGCTAATGCAGCAGGAGCTCTCATGATGTGAGTGAAAACTTGTACACTGTCCAATCATACATGTGAATCCATGCGTCTAGTACACTGTCTAATCATAGATGTGTATGCATCTGTGTTCACTGTCCTATCAAAGATGTGTATCCCCCTAGTATACAATCCAATTATTTAGGTGCATCCATCCTTGTACAATGCCCAATCATACATGTAAATCCATGCATGTACACTGTCCAATCATAGATGTGACAGTCTTGGCATTAATTGTTTTAGGCACTAGCCCGGTCGGGCTACCAGCTTGGAAATTTCACTAGCCCGAATTAAAGTTATAATTTTGTTGCATTTGTAACTATCTTTGTATTGAAGAAAAATAGAACAATGAAGATTAAACAAATAAGCACTTGATTCTGTTTTTATTCATAGTTAATTGTTCACAAAAAATTTAACACAAGGTCTCAAGACATCTCCATTCCATCATGGAAATTGTGTGAATCACCGACATCCAGGTCTAACATGTAAGGTTTGCTCTTAAAGGCGGCCTGAAAAAAAAAATGTTATAACATGATACAAATTGTCCACACAAATATCTGAATAAAGTAAATGCACTGCCAAACTAGCAAATTAGCAATAATACATGTACCTGTGCATAAGAAGAAGAACAAGAAGGCAACTTTTCTGCCACAACTTCTGAGTGTTCTTAATCTAAAACGACATTTGTAGCAGTAGTACCATTGCCTAAGCCTCAACTGGTTTGTCGCCAATTGTACCGGCATCTAAAATGCAGGATGGTACACATGTTAATTTACTGTCAGGATTTTTTCCTCGACATACAAACTATATCTGTTAAAACTATACTTGTAAGTTAATGCATGATATTTAATTTAAATGTTTTTTTCCATTATGAATGAAATGCACTTACCTGCCAGTCAGCAATGCAGGCTCAGAATCAAATTCCTCAATACTTGGCGGCATCAAATGAAGGCAAAACCTATTATGTTTCCATTACGGTTGGAGTTTTTGTTTCATTGACTGTTTTTGTTTCATTCTCATTTTGCGGTTGACGTTTGTGCGTTGTGCCCACAAAAAACGCAGAAAAGACATTAAGAAAAATTAATCGCAGCGATATCTCCAACCAGTAATAATAATAGTTAAATTGTCTCGCGAGATCGACTTACAACACTGTTCGATAAGCGTCTAATCAATGAGTGCTCAACGGGAATAACCAATGCAGTTTTTAATAAGCGTCTACGTGAAGCTATTTCGGACTTGTTACTAACTTCGGACACAAAAATAGCACTCGACCGATCGTGCTACCGGATAGGAATTTTCACTCGACCAACACAAAAATCAATTGACTCGGTCGACGGTCGAGTGGGTTACGTCCAAGACTGATGTGTATCCATCCTTGTACACTGTCCAATCATAGATGTGTATCCATCCTTGTACACTGTCCAATCATAGATGTGTATCCATCCTTGTACACTGTCCAATAATAGATGTGTATCCATCCTTGTACACTGTCCAATCATAGATGTGTATCCATCCTTGTACACTGTCCAGTCATAGATGTGTATCCATCCTTGTACACTGTCCAATCATAGATGTGTATCCATCCTTGTACACTGTTCAGTCATAGATGTGTACCGGTATCCATTTTTGTACACTGTCCAGTCATAGATGTGTATCCATTCTTGTATACTGTCCAATCATGGATGTGTTTCCTTCATTATTCAGTCCTCCTTTTGATAAGATAAAATGTTTAACAAAAAGAAATAATGATAGTGTGCTTGATAGAAATGACATGATACTTATATAAGATTCCTGAATTAAAACCATTGACAAGGATGCTTTATCGTTACACAGTTTTCCAAATTTAGATATCTGAAATAATTATTAACTCTATGGTTATACCAGTCATAATAGTTACAAAATGAATGAATTATTTGTCATTTTCTTAAAGTCTTCAATTATCAAATAACTATATTAAACATATGGATTGATTTTTGAACACTTTTATTTACTACTGCTATCAGACAGCACCTAACAACCAAACAAACATACCGATTACTGCCAGCTTCTATTCACTTAGCAGGGCAGTAGGGAGAGCTTATCAGGCATTGCTGACCAGTACATTCCCAAATGTCTACTAATTACTTTACAAGATACCAATTCTGAATGTTCAACAACAGTTAAATAAGTGTTTTGTTTTTCAGGAAATACATTGTCTAAACATTTGTTTATTCTAAACTCTCCTTAGTAAATTATTAAAACAGAAATATATTTCATATATAGTACCAACAGCTGAATATTGCATCAAATATATTTCCAGCATTACCATAACAACAAAAGGAAAGTACACAGCCTTGGAAGCCAAAGCAATAGCACCTCTTGTCACCCTTGTAGATGACTCTACCAGCGAGGTCTGTGCAAATGCATTGAAGGTAAGATAAAAAAATAATGATTTTATTCACATCCTCAAAATTTCACAAAATATAACAATTATAAATGAACTTTCCAAATTATACAATCAATTGAGTTTGTAATGCTTTATAATTATCAGGTTATTAAATTGTCATAAGATGCATATAATGGATATTTGAGAGACTGGTAAATGTTCATTATTAATTACTATTGCCTAGCAATAAAACATAACTTCAAAGAAAATGTGCAAATCTGGAACATTTTTTTCAAATTTGTAATTTTATTAAACCATGACAAGGTCCCTTTAAATTATGGAATTTGAAAACAGCTTGAAAATAACAATTTTATTTTGAGTTGTTTTACTGTCTATGTTTTTTTTGTTACAATGTGGTCTGTTTTACTGTCCATGTTCCGCATTACAGTCAATGTTTTGAGTTTCAGTCAATGTTATTGAACCAGCTGGATCAGTTGGTTGAGGCCTGTTTTAGTGTTAAAGCCTATAATCATTGTAACAGTATATATTTATTGTTACAGTCTATGTTCTGTGGTACAGTATACATGTTTATTCTGTGTTACAGTCTATCTTCTATGTGACAGTCTTTGTTTAGTTTTGCAGTCTTTGTTCAGTATTAAAGTCTTTGTCCTGTTGTTTCAGGCCCTAACATGCCTCTCTGAGGCCCCAGAAGGACGAAGAACATTACTGGAGCATGTAGGCAAGGTAATGACAGAGTAAATTACAAACATTGCTTATTAAGATTAAGTCACGTAACAAATTGTATTTTTTAAATGATTTTACAAAGTGTAATATTGTATAATTGCAACTTCAATTTGTTTGTAATATACATATTCAATCTCATGAAAAAAAACACCAGTCTTATGCCGCTGCATACCCTCCTGACATGATCAGATGACTTCTCAATGGAAGTCACTTACAAATGACCTTTTCCAGGGTCAATCAAAATATTATGGTTACAGTTAGTGAACCTGTTATAAACTCCTGCATTTTCTCAATGTCCTCTGATTTGTGAAGAATGTACATATTTTAGTTTTTATGGCTACATAAGCCACAGTTCGTTTTTTTTTGTTATCCCCCGCCATAGGCGGAGGGATATTGTTTTGGGGTTGTCCGTCTTTCCTTCCTTCCATTCGTCCGACACTTTTTTGTCCGGAGCCATATCTTGGAAGTGCTTTGGCGGATTTCATTGAAACTTGGTATGAGTATATATATGGATAAGAGGATGATGCATGCCAAATGGCATTGTACACCATTGGATATTAACAGAGTTATGACCCTTTGTACTTTGAAAAAAAAAAATTGTGTCCTGAGCCATATCTTGTAAGTGCTTTGGCGGATTTCATTGAAACTCGGTATGAGTATATATATGGATGAGAGGATGATGCAGGCCAAATGGCATTGTACACCATCGGAAAATAACAGAGTTATGGCCCTTTGTACTTTGAAAAAATCCTTTTTTTGTGTGTCAGGAGCCATATCTTGGAAGTGCTTTGACGGATTTCATTGAAACTTTGTATGAGTATATATATATATGGATAAAAGGATGATGTACGTTGGCGTTGTCCATCCATCCAGATAACTTTTGTGTCAAAAAGTATAATGGCGGGGGATATCAATTCAACGAATTTGCTTGTTTTACTGTAAAGTTGAGAATTTTCATTGGAAATAAACAGTTTATTAAAGATAAGCTTAAAATTGTATTGATTGCTGTATTCTACAACGTGGGATAATTATCGTACCTGAAATATGAGTAGAGCTAAATGTGCTTTGTTCTGCATAAGGTTCTATTGTAAATATCAAATTGTGTGTAAGATAATTCTCATAAAAGAAGCAGTTTCCTCTTAGAAATGCAATCACATAACACTCATTATAAGTGTATGAATGTGTATTATTCATTATTTTAGTACAGAATGATCATGGCAAACAATTCAGTCCATCATCGCAGTGTTGTTATTGTTGAGGAATTTACATCTGTATGATAAGTTACAAATAATAACACACCAAAGAAACAATGACATGTATTTTTTACTTTCTTGCATTCACAATGGGTGAAAATTCAGTGTTAATTGTATGAAAAATAAACAATTTTTATGTTCTTAAATTATTTTATTTTTACAAAGACAATCACCCTGGAAGTACTTGGTATTACGTACCGTAGTTGTATTATAAAAGTAATATTGCGATGAGCTTTTCAAAGAAAAATGAAATGAACATTGAAATTCAAATGTACAGCTAATTTTCCCTTAAAATAGACTATACAATTTTATTCTCCATCGATTGTTTTTGTTAGGTTTAACTAAAATAGCATAAATTTACATACAATGTAAATTTTTGAAATTCAAACCTCATTGTTTTGTTTTATTTTAAACTCACCAATTTTGTAACACTCCTTTAAATTGAACTGTTCGATAAATGAGCTGCAAACATGTCATACTTTCTTGATATTGTATACCTCTATTTACAAACTTTATGGGCAAACACATTTTTATTCTGTTTTATGTTTATGACGAAAACAGCAAATTTTTTATTTGATTCTAGAGCTTTTTGTTCCAGAGCCCGTCTTAAATATATTGGTTCTAAGAGCAGTAGCTGTTAGAAAAGCCTAAAGGCTATATATGCATATTTTCCTAAGCTTTAAGGACTAAATATGGTTTTCTTGTTTTGTGATTTATCTGTGTTTGTTGAGTTCAAAAGCCAACCATTATAAGGAAAACTTAATATTTAATAACATATTTATTTGATTGTATTGAATGTCAATTTCTGCAATATTGCAGATGGTGGAAACATTAAAAAAAAATTAGATTCAAAACATTTTTTTTGCATACTCAACCAGAAACCCTTAAGTACAATGTACAACATTTAAGTGAACATTGGTTTGTAATCATTAAAGATACCTCTATATCCATTATTATCTGACTAAAACTTACCTGCACATGTTTCAATTCCAAGTATAAGGTAGACAAAGCACCATTTTGTCAAATACTGTTGCAAATATTAGCTATTAAACAAGCTATTGAAGTGAATGCAGGGAGACCAACTTTTTTTGCTCAGGTGAGCTTTTGTGACAGGTCTTTGTCCGTCGTTTGTCTTTCCGTCCGTCCGTCCGTAAACATTTGCTCGTAAACACTCTATAGGCCACATTTCTTGTCCCATCTTCATGAAACTTGGTCAGAAGCTTTGTCCCAATGAATTCTCGGCCGAGTTCGAAACTGGGTTGGGCAAAAACTAGGTCACAAGAAAAAAAAAAGAAGAAAAACCTTGTAAACACTGTAGAAGTCACATTTCATGCCCAATCTTCATGTAACTTTGTCAAAATGTTTGTCTTAATGATATCTTGGTTGAGTTAAAAAGTGGTTCTGATCCGTTCAAAAACATGGCTGCCAGCGGGCGGGGCAGTTTTCCTTATTTGGCTTTAGAGAAACCTTGTAAACACTCTAGAAGTCACAATTTTTGCCCAATCATCATGAAAATTGGTCAAAACATTGGTTCAATTGATGTCTCGGAGGAGTTCGAAAATGGTCGAGATCCGTGTAAAAACATAGCCGCCAGTGGGCGGGGCATTTTTCTCTATATGTATATAGTGGTAGTTTTCCCTATTTGGCTATAGAGAAACCTTGTAAACACTCTAGAAGTCTCAATTTTTGCCCAATCATCATGAAAGTTGATCAAAACATTGGTTTTATTGATATCTCGGACAAGTTTGAAAATGGTCGTGATCGGTGAAAAAACATGGCCACCAGTGGGCGGGGCATTTTTCTCTTTATGTATATAGTGAAAACATGTGAACACAGTAAAAGTCACATTTTGGGCCCCATTTTCATGAAATTTGCTCAGAACATTTGTTTCCTTGATACAAGAGTTGAGTTAAAAAATGGTTCCGGTCAGTTGAATAACATGGCTGCTGGGAGGGGGGCAGTTTTCTCATTATGTCCCCCCTCTTTCGAAGAAGAGAGGTTATATTGTTTTGCTCATGTCGGTGCGTCCGTCCACCAGATGGTTTCCGGATGATAACTCAAGAGCGCTTATGCCAAGGATCATGAAACTTCATAGGTACATTGATTATGTCTCACAGATGACCCCTAATGATTTTCAGGTCACTAGGTCAACGGTCAAGGTCACGATGACCCGAAATAGTAAAATGGTTTCCGGATGATAACTCAAGAACGCTTATGCCTAGGATCATGAAACTTTATAGATACATTGATCATGACTTGCAGATGACCCCTATTGATTTTCAGGTCACTAGGTCAAAGGTCAAGGTCACGGTGACCTGAAATAGAAAAATGGTTTCTGGATGATAACTCAAGAACGCTTATGCCGAGGATCATGAAACTTCATAGGTACAATGATCATGACTTGCAGATGACCCCTATTCATTTTCAGGTCACTAGGTCAAAGGTCAAGGTCACGTTGACCTGAAATAGTAAAATGGTTTCCGGATGATAACTCAAGAACGCTTTTGCCTAGGATCATGAAACTTCATAGGTACATTGATCATGACTCGCAGATGACCCCTATTGATTTTCAGGTCAAAGGTCAAGGTCACAGTGCCAAAAAACGTATTCACACAATGGCTGTCAAGGTCACGGTGACTCAACTTAGAAAAATGGTTTCCGGATGATAACTCAAGAATGCTTACGCCTAGGATCATGAAACTTCATAGGTAGATTGATCATGACTTGCAGATGAAATACTGATGAAACTTGACCAGGATATTTGTCTGGACAATATCTAGGTCAAGTTTGACATTTGTTTAAGATTGAATAAACCGACTCCTCTCAGGTGAGCGAACTAGGGCCATCTTGGCCCTCTTGTTTCAGTTATGCCTGTTTCAATATGGCTGGATTCTTGGTTTCAGATCAAGGTGCATCAGAAGGACCCTATCCCAGCTGTTGCCCGGGCAGCTGATATTGCAGTGAAGGTCATTGAATGGAAACCATAGGGCATTCACATGTGCAGTTTACATAGCTACAACACATAAAGACATCTTACATATTTTGTGACTGATTTGTTGAATTATATTTTCATGTAATTTTATTTATATGTTTTGTTTGTATACATGTATAGTTGTTCTGTGTGAATGCTTATTAATGATAGTACAAAAGTATCTGTGATATGCTTTATACATTATGTTGATGAATAAATGTAATCTTGAGTTGTTTGTTTTATGTTACACATCATGCCTCGAAGTTTACACAAGTTTATATTTATAAGCTATTGTATTTCTACTCAGGCAAAGTAAGCCCAACAAACTTAATTATCTCTTTTTTGATATGTTATATTGTTTGCATATATATAACATAATAAACATGAACTGCAATGGAAATCAATTAGCATGTAAAAGCTTGAAAATCCTTTGTTGTAAAAAAAATGTGTCCATGGCTCTTTTACCGTAAAGTTTGGCTTTCATGTAAAAGGTAGTAGTATTGTTTTTGCACGTGACATATCGACTTAGATAGACAGTTATGTTTGCCTCGTTATTTAATAATCATTGATTACAACAGCAAATAAGAGCTTTATTCAACCTAAATAGACATTGTCAATCTATATTTATACCTGTTTGAAACAATGTTGCTGCCATGCTGGCCTTCATCAGGTTTTTTGTATCACAATATTGATGTCATTTTAACAACAGCTGTCAACAGACTATTCTTCCACTTTGATAGTATATTAAATATTCAGTCAACCAGTGATAAATGTTTGATGTTGAATATGTGCAGTAGGTGTATAGTTTACATGTATGTAAACTTTAAGCTGACAATTTAAAACAAGGCGTGTGACCATGCAAGAAAAGTAAGGTTTCACCTGTTTACGAAATATCTTACATGTAGTTGAATTTGGTTAACCTTGAAAACAAGGTATTCATCTAAGCTCCCTAAACACACAACTCCAGCATAATATCTTCATCTAAATTCAAAGAATGCAGTATAAACCTTTTTTAGTTAAAGTAAAAATTATCTTGGCCAAACTGGCTTCAAATGCAAACCAACCCTTGTGCTGCATGAAAGATATCTACAAAAAATTTAAAGCACAATACCTCCATCAACACTTAAGTTATTGTGCAGAAACTCTTGCTATATATATATATATATATATATATATATATATATATATATATATATATATATATATATATATATATATATATATATATATATATATATATATATATATATATATATATATATATATATATATATATATACAGAAAGAGTTACCCTAGTGGCCCCAATCCAATCCCTGGCTAAATAAGTCAAAAGTTATTTAGCAAACACCTTCATCTTGACCAAACTGGCCCCAAATGAAACTCTATTCATGTTAGCAGACAGATAAGTTGCTGAACACTTATTACCAGGATTTCATATGAATTCAAAGTACAATAAGGGATATAATTTTTCTCAAATGCAGGTCAGAGTTATGGGCTTTCGTCTGTTATATCAAAATTGTAATCTCATATTTGTAGAAGTTATAGGACAATGTACTTGTTTCAAGTATTTTTACCTGAATTTCAACTAACATAAAATTCTGAATCTGACGTCCATGTACAAACATGGGCATGGGCATGATTAAAGGTTGGTCAACGTTAAAGGTCTCGGTAAGAGAATGTTTATGTAAATCCTGAATTAACGGTACCATATTCATAATCAATATAAATATATTGAGTACCTGATGTTTCGAGCAAATATTAATCATAATTTGTTAAACGCAAAAAGGTGCATACTCCTGCGTAATTGGAGGTCAGAGTTATAAGATGGTCGGTGACATCACACAATGACTCCGAAAGCATGTATGAATTTTTTATTGAATACTTAAGCAGAAACAATGATGTATATATGGAGGACATTTAGCTTAACCAAATATCCAAGTACGTAAAAGGGCACAATTATGCTAATTTGCCGGTAAGAATCTTAAAAGTTGATCAGTTACCTTCCACAATGACCACGAACGAATGTATGAAGTTTCAATTTTATACCAGTAATATAGACAGAGATACATGTATGTATAAGTTGATGATGACGACGCCGACATTTAGGTGTGTTTTATAGATCGAAATATTCAATGAAGATGGAACTAAAATGAGGAAATCGTTGAATATTTTATTGATAAGGTCCACCTATACATCACCACAAATTTGTTTACGTTATTTTGTTTTAAAATTCCTCTATTAAGATAATGAAATGACAACCTTAGATCTTCATATCTTTATATAACATTGTATTCCTTTTATGTTTGTTAATTGAAAGTTAATTTAGCGAATATTATAGAGCAATTAGAGAGAAAGACTGAGTAGAAGACGAAAAGCTGTAACGAAATGACATATAGTGTTACGGCATTGCATCAGTAAAGATAGATTCACGCAAGATTGCGCATTGGGTACATTCCACGTGGAGTACCATTCCTTCAACATATATATTAGGCGGCACTACGAACATCTTAACAACTATCGTTGGGAAATATCCAGTTTCCTCTTACGAGCTACGACTTATTGCTTGGATTTGAAGAGCTTACTTCTGAGCAAAACAAAAATCTAATAATGTCCCAACAACGTATCGTGTTGTCAACGAGTTTCTGGTTATGACTTGCTACAGGCCACCATATTGGAATTTGGATGTCGTTGAGTGCTATAACGTTACAGTTTTTCGTCTTCCTACTCAGTCTTACATTCTTCCAGCTCTACCTAATAAGATACTTGATAATGACACTTAACACGCTAGTATACCATTTTACTACCATACCTTGTAAATATCTTACCATGCGTTTTAACATTATATATAATATGCACTTTAATGTGTAAATCCGCATCATTCGCCACCAAATGTTAATTGCTATCAGTGGCTACACGTGCTAAAACATTTATAGAGGAGAATTAATAGGGGTCTAACGTACGTTGTGTGTCATTGAAAACGAATTTCATGTAGTTGTCATTGTTCTAAATTTCACGAAGACCGTAACATGCACCTTTTTTCCTGGTATAGTGGAAACAGAGAAGAACTCGAATTTATTAATCTGCTAACAACAAAAAATGATCTAAAATTTAAGAAAATAGCTATGTTCATATATTTCTTAATGCGCAAAAAAACTATTCACAACTCATGTATGTATAATGTGACATGTCTGTATATTGCATTTTGTATATCCGTTATTGTGTGTAACTTATTTTATTTCATTTCAAATTATCTTAAAATTAATACTGTTTTGACCAAGATCACCACATGAACTGCTTGTCCGGTTGTTATTTATTCCACTTGCCAATTTTTCGCCATGCATGCGAATCTAGCACTATTAAATATGTTTTAAAAGGCATGTTGTATTATTGATTAAGTGTCAGAATAAACATTGATCATGCAGGACAACACTTTTAATGACATTCATTAATTTCCGCTGGGGATTATCCTGATGTCATAAAATTAATCCCAATAATGATGCAATGGAAAGAAAGCTCCTTCATGTTAATTCCCGCATTTGTGTCAGAATTAAAAATGTTAATGTCTTGTGATGTGGATAGTTTTGATAATTAAGCTACGAACACAAATTACCCATTTGAGTTGATAGCTTGCATTTATTGTGTCCGTAAGCACGGAGTGTATATTGATAGGAGATGAATCGAGTATTTGACCCTTACTGTAGTAAATTCAATCTTATGCAAAAAGTATTCATCCGATTTTATTGGTTTATACGTTATCTTGTTACTTTTTAATTCCTCTTTAAAAAAAAAATAACTTTTTTTATATTACCGTTGTTATTAATGGATTTATAGCGAGTTAAACACAAGAAATACACATTTTATGTTTTACCACCGCGCGTTTTAACGTGTTGTGGCTATCGATCTTTTACAATTAGCGTACAGCGAAGCGCCGAGGTTATACATTTTGATGTACCCACTCACGTCTTTTGTTAAATTATAGTTTCATTTCTCGGCCGATTTTGACAAATTATATATCATTAGAAAGCTTACGTTACGTAGTAAACAGATATATAAATATATAATAAGTTTTTCTTCTGATTTCGACAGCCCGGCGAGTTATAACTTTAACTTTTGCAAATAAAATACCGTTTTGGAGTTTTAGAATCTAGATTTACGGTTGACATGTTCGTACTTAATACCAATTTGTAGCGTTTATATTTGGAATTCAGTTTTAAAAATTACATCTTGCTTAGGAGAATAGAATTCTGTATATGATAGAAAAAAATGTTTAAAAACGAAAGTAATTAAGGAATGAAGGCGGAAGAAAGTAGCGCGCGTTCCTAACGCACTGAACTGATGCTACGGTCTTGGCGATTATGTATTGTTTAGAAACCGGCCATTGAATTTCCTTTGCCATATTATTATATTTTTTTATGGAATATATTGTAGTATTTTGTTCACGAAACATATCAATAAAGCTTATTATAAATGAATCTTAATAAATTAACGATTTCAGCTCTTGTTTATAACACAGAAAGGGTGTTAAATTTATGATAAAACAGCGTATATAGCGGACCCTCTCGATATTATTCGGCTTTGCATGCATACTTGAAATAAAATGGGTGTCAAAAACCTTCATCGTTTGCTGTTTATTATCAACGAGGTAATTATGTATAATTATATAAAATGTTATTTACCTTAAATTATCAATTTATTTAAGATTCTTGAAAATCACGGTCGGTGTTACGCGGGTCATTTCGTATTTTGACATCAGGGCATCATGTCCAACTATTCAAAATCAGATTTTTTTTTCACTGGGACGATGACGGCTTAGATTTAGACAGGCAGACAGATAGTTTATTCAGACTTATACAACAGTACATCGTCTTTAACTCAAATATATCAATTATTTTTAGACGAATTGTTAGGTGATTACACATATAGCAGTGATGATTCTGAGAATGTTGCCATGTTTCTTATCCGTGTAATCTAGAGTCCGTGGTTTGAGCATTTTTATCGCGGTGTTCAATAAAAGATATCTCAATAATCTTGTTTATTGATAGATCTGTGGTTTTATTGCCCCTGTGTTCAGCACAAACCAATTATCTCGTTATGATCAGATACTGTGCCGACCAATACTAAATAACACTATGGTGTCATACGCCACAGCAGGGACCTATACTTGTATATTGGTCCCTAACCACAGGTGGCAATGTCTGGTCAGTTTATAAAGCATAAAGCATATTAGAATAAGCATCAGTCATAATGTAAATATTCACCACGAATGATGTAATTTTTACCTAAATACCCTTCCATACATCATATACGCAAAGAACAGCATATACGTACAGTCGCATTTCATTTGTACATATATAGAGTATAAAGCTGCCTTACTGCCTTAATAGTGTAGCTGATCATACAATCTGGCAGAATTTTACGTAGATTATAAAAGGGGTTGTTGGCGCTGGGTGTCTCGATAACTTATTGGACCGCGAAAATCGAGTAGTACAATCTATTTCAACAATAAGGGACACTGCAAAATGATCTGGTATGGGTGATCGATCATGAAGAAATCATTGTCACGGAACAAATATATATCTTTTTATTATCTTCGACTGCTTTCCCTGTTTCATGAATTGATGTAAAGTTGTTCTTACTTTTGAGAATCATTCCATTAAACACACATACTTTGTAGTCGGGTAAAACTTCAAAACATCACGGCCATGTTGAAAAAGCCGATAGTGTGGTCCATAATAAGCTTGAACAAGGATCATTTAGACACATTATGCATGTGTGTATAACTGTGCTAAAAGATGCGCGAAGAATCCTTGACCATCGCCTCCTCTCGGCGAACCTTCTGGTGGCATGAACCCAACATATATTTGATCTACCACGATTACATCGTAATCGTTGAACATATGCTATTGGACAAGCAGTCACCCCCCCCCACCTCCATACAAAAGCTTGTGTTAAATCCGGTGGATTCCAATTCTATTATATCCGAAACATTATTAACTATCAATGTTTTGTAACATGGCTGCCAGACAACCGCTTTTACACAACGAAATCATGTCAACATTAAGAATGTATAATGCAGTACGATGGTTTCGAATGTATTGGGACCATCCACACACATTTAATTGTACAATATGTACAAATGACCAAGTGGGGCAGTGCGTCTCATGTTGAGTTGCTGACCCTTGTAGAGCGCAGACTCGACCATTTACATCCAGCCAGTAATTGGGCTCCGTGTGAGTTGCTTTCGCATCGCTCATGCGTGGAGCACAATAAGTCTGTACGCGTGTGATTTACCTCGCATCGCTCATGCGTTGAGCTCAATAAGTCTCTACGCGTGTGATTTACCTTTTTTGATAAACACATGATGATGTCTTACAATCACTTTTAGTTTCGGTTTGTGTCGCAGAACGAGAAAGTTCGTAAGTTGATTTCCACAGGACCCGTTTTTCCGTGCAACTTGGTTGGGAGGATCACGGCTCCAGATATCGTTATATGTGTATTTTTCTGATAAAACTGGGCTTAATGCATGTGCGTTCAGTGTCGTCCCAGATTAGCCTGTGTAGTCCGCACAGGCTAATCAGGGACGTCACTTTCCGCTTAAACTAGATTTTCGGTAAAAAGGGACTCCCTTTAAACGAAAAATACATTTGAAACTCAAAGTGTCGTCCCTGATTAGCCTGTGCGGACTGCACAGGCTAATCTGGGACGACACTTTACGCACATGCATTAAGCCGAGTTTTATCAGAACGCGGCTCATATAGTTGTATGCGTCTCAAGCACGAATGAGATTGTTTGCTATTTCCATGATGTCTCTTCCGTATTGTATCTTGCGTCCGCTCAAAATCATGCACCAATCGGGGTCATAATGTCCGTCCTCTTCGACCTCGCGGACGCGTGCTCGTATACGACTGATCTCTTCATTAATGTCGAGCGCTATTTCGTTTTTTTTGGCAACTAAAACTTTGATTCTATGTTTCCAACATCTCGTTTCGTAAGATTTCGATTTGGCTTGAATACTTCTAGAGCTATGTCTTTTTTAACGGTTTTGTACACTTTGTGTAGACATACAGACAGATCGCGCATAGAAAGTTGAAAATATTTTTCGAAAACATACCAATAAAACACTGCATGAGCTCCTATGTGATTCTTATAAACAGAAATTTGCACACGTATAAATATTGCACATTCGTGAAAGAACGGGGGAGGAAGGGGCGTATAGATGGATTGACTACGTTGAGGTCAGCTTTAGCTGACTTACAAAATGACGGGACCGAGGAAAGACCGAACACTATACAGTCGAACAGGCGATTTCATTGACTAAAAAAATAGCAAAAAGTTCCATATTTCTAAAAAATTAAATATTTATTCCATTTTTCTTTTCGATATAGATAATTGGAAGAATGTCATTTTGTCAAACTGTGAAAAAGTTTCTGTGAGGCTGGGTTCATTGACCAACAACAACTATTAGTTCATTTTTAATTATGACCTTATTAAAGTATAAAGGATATGGTTAAAAAACAACCTGTTATCATTATGGTTAGTGTCGTGTTAATGTGTTATGGAAAAAACTTTACAGTATTATTATATATACATGTATGTGTGTGTTTCGAAGTTTATGAGGTCCTTCCGAGCCTGAGCTGCATTATATGTGGACCCAGCACTCCTACCTAATCTGCTTACTAGACTCGCGAACGTTTTGACAAATTCGGAATATACAAATGTAGCTACAATTTCCTGATTTTTAGTTGTTACTTAGAGATTTTTAAATTTGAGTAGGTATTTATGTGGATGGATATAGGAGTACCCGGAGGAATCCCCACCTGTCTAGTAAGGTGACCACCAACCAAACTAATTGTGGCTGTATCCACAGGGGGTGGGGGCATGCGTATACGTGAGCTTACAGATTTTAAGTGAGGTGAGTTGGAACTAAAAACTTCAAAGATGACGTCGTTTTTGTGTAGTTCGTTATGAATATGCGATCCATATTTTCACCCGGTAAGTCGCTCGGTATTTAAATTACATTTATTTTTAATGAATAAGCCGTTTTGGCTCTGTGGTGTTTGTGCTTCCCTCGGTTTTTGATTCAATATCGAAGACGTCAAGATAAAAAAAAGTTATTAAAGGAAATCCGGAGAAATGCCCTAGCGTACCAACTCTATTCCAGGATGCAGGATCAACGGGGTTCACAGCGGTTTACACACGGGCATGACAGAATGAAAACACACCGTAAACTTTATTTTTGCAAATATCTCAAGTTCTTGACATCTTTTTTTTTTAATCTTCAGTGCTTAAATGGCAGTTTTTCTTGCAGTTTGTGTCGACATGTTAAGATTTAAGAATACGTGAGTGAATATGTCTGAAATCGGTGGCAAAATTTCACTTTGTATGCAGCACAACCGTGTTAATGAAATAATTACACATCGATTATTTTTTTTGGCCAAGAACACCTGCTTATTAAATCAAGTAATTTCGATGTTTTCCACATTGCCATAAGCCGCATAACATGAACATCCAAGTAACCAATCTCTTGCACGATGGTTACATTACATTCGAGCATTGAACGACAACTCTGTGTGGAGATTGCCAAGTAACGTGATCCTGCGCCCTGTATTCTGTAGCAGTTGTCTCGCTTTGTTTAAGGCGGTACAGGTAAGTACTCACGTGACCATGCCTAATGTCAATCAACTAATCGTGCAATGTCAGTTGTCAAAATGTCGCGGTAAGAGTAACTCATAGAGGAGCTTAACAAAACCGCTTTGATTTTTTTTTTAAATTTTCATTATAAATTATTGATGGAATTTAATAAGTTTACTTTCAGAGTAAAAAATAACAGATTGTGTACATTGAGTGTGGATTATTTAAAATTTGGAGGTATATTGAAACTGTGAGTGTTGTTGACTGACCATGAGCCCGTGCCGATGGAAGGATTATATGTGGAAGTTGGTTACCATGGTGACTGCGGTGGGTTGTGTTCACTCGGGAGTAGCGGCCAACATCCCCACCTTTAATGTCACCTGGAAGGACGATTACCCGGGGTAAGTAAGTCTTGTGCAACGCACACACCGGTCGGTGTTTGTAAAAATTTCTAAGTTCTTAAATGATTTGATTTAGCCTATTTTGAAACTTTTATAAACACGTTTCATCTATAATTTGTAAAATACATTTTTTTACAAACATGACATTTTAAATGCTATTTTTCTTGCAATTATAATTCAGAGTATTCCAACTATAATGCATTTGTAGATAAATACATTTACTATTTGTTAAGTACCAAAATCTGTGAAAATGTGTGTAAATTGGTATTGGATGTGCAGGAATATAAATATGGATGAAGTACATAAAACTTTGTGAACAAATATTCATATTGAAAATATTGATTTAAATACAAGTGATAATGTAAGAGCTTTTCCATTATATAATAATCATATCCAGTTTGTTATCTGATATAGACTTCATTAGCTTGTGATGAAAACTTGTACCAGAGTATAACCATGAAATAGAAATCTGTGGTAATATGTAACTGAACCTGTTCAACACTGAACATGTATACTTCACTTATTTCCTAGAAGAATGAACTAACTAGTGAATATGGCAGCCAAGAACTCATTGGAAATTTAATTGCTTTTGCCAAAATCAATACATTCTGTGTTGGTAATTCTAACAGATCAGTTTTCTGGAATATATGCGAGGCTGTTTTTATTGTTCACAAAATTATCACAGATTATATGTTTATATCAAGTTGTTCTGTTGTTTATGTGAACAATTAATACATTCAACATTAAAAAAGACAAAAAGTGAGTTATTTTAGACTAAGAATAAAAAAACTAAATAATTGCGGAATCTTCATCACTTTTATTTTCTAGAGGCACTTAATTTAAATTAATTCTAGCCTATTCCTAAATGTACTCATCTAAGGGAGTTGGTGGAAAACAGAGTTTACTGCAATTTGATATATGTGCATGGAACATGCATTCCCTGTGTATGAGGTGTGAAATTTTAACACGCACATGTTGTTTCATGCAACTTAAAAATGATGTTGCCAATCTGTTTAAAAAAAATGATATTTCATTTAATCTATTATGCTGATTTCGTCATTTGTTTAAACAATTTGGCTGGTCTTTATGAGGATTATAAATTTAATAACTGAATCCATGACAAAGTTATTTGTTATATTATAAAAATCTATTTGTATAAAAAGCTTTAATGTTGAAAAAATATTTTACACTCTCTGGTTCTGCAAGTTAATCTTTTAATTATAGTAAATTGCACAATGATAGATGATATATTGAAATTATATTTCTAAAACAACATTTCAAATTCAATGCTTATACTTGTAAATTTCATTTGCTATATCCATATTATTATCATCGTTAATAGAGACTAAATGGCTATAAAATGGAAAAAAATAACTTTATCAAATATGATATATTGGCATATGTTTGCCTGTTCCTAGTTTTTGTGTAAAGGTGACACAAAGATAGTGTGCTAGTTTCAATGCATATCTGAGGGCCAGTGCATGTCTGCAGTAAAGATTTTTGCCCAATAGGGACATTTAAAGTACCTGTATGTAACCATACCCAAAATTAGCGCAATAAACCCTGCAAATGGGATTCACGTCCTGAAATCTTCTGATTGGAAATCATGGGACTTTTTACTTGTTTGCATACATTTCTCAAATCAATTTAAATTTTCATTGGCATGCATTTTGGTTTGATATGTTCGGTTTCAGTGCTCATTTTATTTGTTAACTTGCAGATAATTTACTTATAAAACAAAATTGGCAAATTGTCCTTCCTTTTAACTGATTACTACACATTAATCAAGATTTATAAAAAAACATTATTTTCTTTCAATCAGTATACAAATTGTAAGAGATTATTTGTAAAATAATTGTTATGATAATTACTAGTTTGCAGTTATCTGAAGAAACATTTTTTAAACAATTAAATTAATTAATTGTTTGTTAGTTATTTTTTTAATTAAATGTTTGTTCAATTGTTCATTCATTTGTTTGATGGTTGGTTTGGTAAGTTAATTTGTTTATGAATTAATTGATTCATTTATGATTATTTATATTAATTTGAATAAACTGGGACGTCTAATATCATAATTTAGAAAATAAATATCATTATTAGACTTGAGGGGTGGGTAAACTTATGTTGAATGTTTTTGTGAACAAATTGTCTACTAAAATATAATTAAAGATACTACAATACAGGTGACTTTACAAGTGATACTGAATGTTTAAATATAGGCAGATGTTTATGTTTGTTAATGTTCTATGAAATTTACCTTCATTATCTTCCTTTTTCAGAAAAGTCATTGTTTATCAACATGCTGAATGACCTACAAATATTTGATGTGGGAATACCACCATCCTTATTTAACATTAGTTAGTTTTAATCTAAAAAAATAAACCTTTTTTTCCAATTTTTTAGTATGGGGCTGGTCCCTTTGGAGTCACATTATTTTGACTAAAATTGGGAAACAAGTGTCATTGATTTTTTTTCTCCCAAACTATTTTAAATAGAGAATAAATGTGATGTTATTATTGTATTTACTTAGGTTCACTTAAATAGCTGGATTTGATATTATTTAAATGTTTAGACTAATTTAAGATTTTTTTAGGACATCTCCACTTGGGATTTTTTTAGGAAATCTTCATGTGGGATTTTTTAGCGCCTATTTGGGGAAATTATACTTTTTCCATAATGAATGGGTCCCCCTTCCTGACCTGAATTTGAACAAAAAACCACACACTATAAACACATTCCAAAACTGAAATCATACATGGTAACATAAAAAAAAAAGTAAATCCTTTGTGTTTAGGAAATTTGTAATGTATTTTTATCATCAATAATTATTATTGGAAAAGAAAGTCAAGGTTATATTTTAATCAGTAAATTTCAGGCCCATGGAAACATGTTTGGGCCTATGACTTTTCTAAGGTTGTAGACTGTTGGACTGAGTCAATTGTTGGCCTTCAAGAGGCCTACATATGTGATTTTATTTATATCAATATAGCGTAGTCTTTTGGCTAGTTTTCAAGCATATTCAGGGATTTTGTTGTCATCTATATGGTATTCTTTGTAGTAAATAAGTACTTAATGTTAAGAATGGTCTTTATTATTAAGACTATTGTTAGGGCGAACACTAAGTACATGTAGTGATTATGATTATATGGCTAGTAATTAATTACTAATGAATTAATGTAATAGGATAAGAGAAGGGCTGAAGAAAATCAGAAAACTAAGGCCACACTTAAAATATTGTTGGTTTGCCCTTTACCGACCCGAGATTTTACAGGTGGGTAGGTAGGTAGGAAAATTATTTTATTTTATTTTAGAAATTATATTTTTAATAACCTTATAGTCTATGAATATTTAAAACAATGTTATTCAAGCACTGTTGCAGTGTACGAAGCCATATGTACATGTAGCTTAACCATATCTTGTTTAATGTTTTCTTGCATATAATAGTGAATTTTTTTTGCTTTTATTTCTTACAGCCTGTGCCGTTTGAATTGGGAAAATAAGCGCGATTAACCATGAAATTGTGAAAAAAGGGTGATAAACCATGAAATCGGGAAACATTAAGCATTATAAATATGATTATACCTAACAGAATTAAAATTGCTTTTAAGTTCATGTTTGACAGCATTTTTATATTATAAAGTGCTGCTTTAATGTCTTCTTACCATTAAGACAATGTTTAGTTAATATCCCTCCACATGCATATTAAACTTGCAATAATCTATAGATTCTTATATACACCATTTATTTTAATCATAACCTCTTTAAGAGTATTAATTTAATTCAGTATTTTTAAATTAAATATCATATGGGGAAAACATTAACAAATATTAAAGCCACACACCTTGAAATGAAGAACATGTTAATCAATACATATACCATAAATGCTGTGTATAACCCGCATTTATGTATAACGCGCATCTACTTTTTGAAGCAAAAAAATCGGGAAAAAAAGTTTTTGAAGCAAAAAAAAAATTAAGGAAAATTTCCATACCGTAGGCTCACTGAAAATCGTTTTATCTATATTGCCGATCTCAAGTGTTATTTTATTTTTCAATAATTAATTATCTTAAAGACGATAACGATAAAGATACAACTTGTTTGTGTGTTTTTTTTTAAATTATAATAGTGCGCGTAAATGTTTCGATTTAAATGAATGATGCATGAAATGCACAATTTCCACGAGGATACCATCGAGGTTTTCATCATAAGTCTCCGAAGTAACTGTCCACGATTTTATCGTGGAGGAGTACACATTGCGGACCGATTAGTGTGCTTGGTAATAACTAAGACACTGAAATTTTTTATTGGTATTGGCACGGGGTTATTCAAACATGACTAATTCACAACGGCGCATTTTGTTAACATTTCCCATCTTGCGCGTTCTTTTCGAGCGTCTATAATTGACAGAAGACTTTAACGACTCAAACTTCTCAACACCATTACTGACATTACCGGCGTTAAACAAACAATGGAGGTGTGAAGTTGTTTGCCGGCTCGCATGTTTTGATAATAGCCCAGCTACACAAAACTTGACAGGTGATGCAAATTGCTCGATAATCACAACCCCAATCTTGACAAGACGTATGAAAACGTGTAAACAAACACAACATCAATTTTATTAACACATTTGAAAAGCAAGAAAAATAATGATAAATATATCGGGAAAGACCTTGCCGACATACTATTGTAAATCGACAAGTGCCCCCAAATAAATTGTGTAACCCTAGTACAGTAGGGTATAATATTGTGGGAAAAAACAATAAAGTTTAAATAAAAATGGCTTCCTTGTTTTTTATTTTCTTCTTCAAATTTATTTGATTTCAATGCTCTGTATGTACCTGAAAAAGATAGAAAATATTAATGTTAACTTTATAACGTTTGTCCATCTATATTCAGATCCTTAATATAACACAATTATTAACATAGTTACAGTTAAAACAACGGGGAACAGAATGATGCGAGTTACCGTAACTGGGTAACTGACAGGGAAAAAATGTCTTGGCATGGCTGTATTTGTGCATAACGCGCATCAAGTTTTTAAAATTAAATTTGGGGGTAAAAATCTGCGCCTTATACACAACCTTTTACGGTAGATGCAATTTGAAAATGTGCAAAATTGTCATTAACTCTGTAGCCTCAGTAAGCAAGTAATTTATTTATTTATTTTGAATTTTAAAACCGAATGTAGGATTTCTATACGTATACATACATTTCGACCAACGCGATTATCTTTAAATTTAAGCGCAAAAAAGATGGATTTCTACCTTGTAACCACCATATATATTCTTATTGAGATAGATAAAATTAAATTTATAGCTTAGTTAGATAATAATTTATTATTTTTCAAACGGTACCGCATTTAAAACCGAAAGCAGGATTTATAGACGTATACGTCCATGTCGACAAACGCGATTATTTTTTTAGTTTTTTAGCGCAAAAGAGACTGATTTCTACCTTCTAACCACCATATATATTCAAATTGGCATAGATTAAATATGTTTCTTATTTCCAACACTCGTTTCCGTGACACAGTCATTCACTGTGCAGATTTCTAATAAATATTTGTTGTTGTTTTTTATCTTAACCCTAGTATTTTGCGTTAATTGACACACTCATTAAAGTATATCCTAATAACCATATGATATTGGTTGTTAACTTGAATGTTATTTATCATTTCCGCCGTTCATCGCAATTTCTCATCTGCTTGCCGCCATCTTGGACATGTGAAAAAACATGCCTGCTCAAGTGGGATACGTCGGTATTCTCCGCAATATATAGAGAGATGCGTGGATACTGGATAGCAACGTAAAATCGTATTTATTCGGCTACATTCACAAACCAAAACGTAAGTCAGTTGTCATTCGGCGACGTCTCAACAAGCTCAATCAGCATATGAAATTCCAACTATCGAAGCGACCTAGATCGGTCAGGGGCGATAAGAATGGACAGAGATAATACGCGCACAAATAAATATTGCAGTCGGCTCTTTTATGATCGGCGAAAAATACGAAAATAAAAAAAATATGTTTTCAGAAATTGCAATAAAAAATTTTGGGTAGGGGGGTAAAAAGTGGGTTGGTCGGTAAAAGGCAAACAAACTTAATTTTAATTTAGGCCTAATGGCTGTTAAAACAAGCTTTTGTTAAATGCTTTTTGCTTCTGTAAACAGATACTATAAGTTTGAAGAATGCAGCAGAAATAATAATATTTTATTATTAAAAATCCAAATGTGAACATTTAAATGAAGCTATGTCCTTGTTTTGTACCAGTAATAAATTAACGATATATAGCATAAGCTAATTGACGGTAAGTTCAGCTGTTAAGTCAAGTAAGCTTATTAATTAATGGAACATGTTTTTCATGTTAAAATTAGCATGCGACATATGCAAAACATTTTTATAATCTTCAATTTAAAAAAAAATGAAATGATTGAAGAATCTTTATGAGGTCTACACTAAAGGGGCCTTTTCACAGATTTTGGCATGTTTTGAAGATTGTCATTAAATGCTTTATATTGATAAATGTAAACATTGGATCTAAAAAGCTCCAGTAAAAAATCAAAGATAAAATTTAAAAAAGGAAGAAAAAAGCCGGCAGCAGGGCTCGAACCAGTGATTCCAGAGTCCTGAGTAAAAACCAATAAGACCGCTAGGCCATCCTGCCAAGTATATATAAGTGACATATTTTATACCTTATATAAGCAATCTTCGTAGTTTCACAAAATTAAACGACAACAACAGAACTCTCCAAATTATTCAATCGTTTCGCGTTGCAACGCTTTATAATTATCATATTTGCATATAATGGCTATATTAGACCATGGTAAATGTTCAGTAATGCTTTTTCCTCACAAATATCAAAACTAAGACGAAAATTTGCGAATCTGAAACAAGTTTTTTTAATTTTGTCAATTTACCAAAACGTGAAAAGATCCCTTTAAGCAAAACCAAAATTATATTTTTGCTAAGAATGAGAATTTCATGATCTGAAAATATGATTTTGGTAAAAATATGTAAAGTTGGTGAACATGATGCACATTAGTAAAAAAGGTTGTAAATAATGTTGAAACCATATGTTGGTGTTAAAGTTCAGATATAATATGCATACAATGTTTTATTTAAGGGATCCTGTCATATCTTGGTGGGGATTATGTCATATTTGTTGAGATCTTGTCACATCTCGGTATGGATCCTGTCATATCTGGTGTGGATCATGTCATATATTGGTGGGATTATGTCATATATTGGTGGGATTCTGTCATATATTGGTGGGATTCTGTCATATATTGGCGGGATTCTGTCATATATTGGTGGGATTCTGTCATATATTGGTAGGGATCTTGTCATATATTGGTGGGATCATGTCGTATATTGGTGGGGATCATGTCATATATTGGTGGGATTATGTCATATATTGGTGGGATTCTGTCATATATTGGTAGGAGTCTGTCATATATTGGTGGGGATCTTGTCATATATTGGTGGGATCATGTCATATATTGGTGGGGATCATGTCATATATTGGTGGGATCATGTCATATATTGGTGGGGATCATGATGTATATTGGAGGGATTCTGTCATATATTGGTGGGATCCTGTCATGTATTGGTGGGGGTCATTTAATATATTGTTGGGATCATGTCATATATTGTTGGGATCATGTCATATATTGGTGGGGGTCCTGTCATATATTAGTGGGGGTCCTGTCATATATTGGTGGGATCCTGTCATATATTGGTGGGGGTCCTGTCATTATTATTGGTAGGGGTCTTTTCATATCTTGGTAATAATAATTAAATCCTTTATCTGCCATTCCTGTCATCCATTGATTTACATGTGGTGGTCTAGTGTAATCACTTGGTATTGATCATTTCATGTATTAATTGGTACGTGAACCTTGATGGGATCCTGTCATTTCTTCTTGGAGATACTTTTAAATAATTACAGGCACCCTTTCCCATATTGTATGGAATCCTGCGTTCTCTTAGTTTCAATGTCCATGTCATCGTTTACCATGACATTTGTGGAGATTTGTATTGCCTGTATAATCACTTTGTATAGGGCTTGTGATCTCTGCTTTAACTCTTTCAGTGCTGGAACCGAAGTGTGAAGGCCTTTGCAAACAGTTTGGATCAAGAATGTGGCGTCTCATCAAGATTCCAACTGTTTGCTATTCTGACAGTATTCTTTGAAAAAAAAATCGAAGAAAATGCTTATTTTAGAAATTCAGACAGCAGACAACATTTAAGCAGACGAAAAATTTCCCAGCATGCAAAGGGTTCAGTTCCTGCAATATCTTTGTAAGAATCCTGTTATATATTGGCGATGATCCTTTCATCTATTGTATCTTGTATATTTTGGTGTGGTCACTCTGTGTTCACTGGTTCAATTCTCCCAAAATACCATTATAAGCAACCAAGTAAAACCGTGTGGGATTTGTTCTGCTTATGTGTGTTTACAAAAACAAAATGGAAAGAGAATAATAAATTTCTAATATGCTTAGATCTTTCAATAAACATTTACAGGCAAATATTGACATGCAGATTTAAATTTTCTCTTTATTAGCTTCATGGTCTCTAATCGTTACAAACATTATGAGTCAATATTGAAATTATTGTTTTCACATAATTGGTTGGGTGTTGTAAAAAGACCCTTGACCATTTTATGACTTGGTAATTCTTAATCCCATAGGCCTTTCACAAAGCCGTTGTGCATTAAATATCCTAACTTAGCCGTACAAGATTGTTACAGTTGAAGAGACTTTAAGTCTATCTTCCCTGCATTGTGTGTACATTGATTGTAAAACATTTAGCTGTTTAGAGGTCAATAAATTCCAACTGCTGTTGTTCATGACCTAGAAAAAGCAGGTTCATGTTAACTTTAAAATTACTACCCAAAATACCATAAATGTATTGTTATGTGTCATTGTGGTTTTTTATAAAACTGGTATACATCCATTTCATGAAGCAGAACAACCTCATTTTACTTATTTTCAAGAGCTTTTTTTCTATCTTCTTTAAGTACCTACAGAGATAGGTTGTGTTATGTTTGAAAATAAAATACAGTTTAAGACATTGACATGCCACTTTTCAATTTATGCAAGTGCATGCATTATCTCTTAAAGATGTGAAGATTTTCATACATAATTAACAAGAAATATCTTTAAAAAGATATACGGCGTTGATGTCGTAATGTTTGCGACCAGTGAAAGGAGACGGAATGAAGCGACCATGTATTTTAATGAAGGTAGTGAGTGATAATAAGATAATATATTTTAATGTATTAACAAATAAAAATGAAGAACAAGAAGAGGTGAAATTGTATGTTTTATTTTCAATAAGTATTGTAATGACTCTAAGGTTTTCATAATTGAACGAGTAATACATTAGTTTCAAAAGGAAAAGAAAACATATTCGCCACTGAAAAAAAGTATGAACATAATGTTGGAATGAAATAAAAGATAATGTGTTATAATGTGTACAGATGTTAGTAGAATGTAAACACAAAAGACTCAATATTGCAAGCATCATAGTGATATGAATTTTTTGCAGAAAAACAAAACTTTAAATAAAAATGAACAAAACAAAGTACAAAGAAACATATTTACATTAATAAACGCAAATATGAATTATAATAAATCAAAGACAGATATATTTCTAACACCTATATATTTCTGTAGTATCGCGGGCTACCGCCCCCAAACTCCCGCTTTGTCGATAGTGGTAAACAACTGCGTACCGGTAAAGTGCAATCTAGCCTGTTTTTGTAGTGTTTAGTGTGGCCACTACGGCATGTAAACAATAGATTCTTTTAATTGTACAGACATGTGATTAATGCTATACTGCTTCGTAAACTAAGGAGAAACGTTTCGATGTAAGGTTTAGAGGATGTTTTGTATCATGACAGTTTTTAATTTATCGTAATTTACATTAATTTACAATATATTCATATTTCCGTTCAAATGATATGCATCCAATGTTTTAGTCTGGGAACCAGACTACCAATGTTTATGGTGATTTTTGTATTATTAGCCAATGCACGGGTTTATTCATTTCGGACCTATCATGAATGAAAGTCATCTAAATTCATAATTTTTTTCAACTGGGACCTTACAATTCCTAATTGAAGGTTTCCAAACAAAAATTATTTTTGTTTGGATCTCAACATTCATTCCATCTTCCTGCCAGCTCTACAAGTTGAACCTTAGTACATATATTATTGAAAACACTTTTATTCTCAATTTTGAAACATTTGTTAGCAAACAACAACAATCCCCAATTTGAGTTAAATCTGTACATTTTTTCCAAATCAAAAGGGACCTGGCCCTATTCCAATCAAAATACTGACATTACTGGTTTGACGATGCTTTTGAACAGGATTGATATAAAAGCATCTATTTAAGTTTATCTACATCACCACAATTGTGTATGTGGGTACGAAAATTTGGGGTAGGAAAAAAATGGGTACAAAAATTTTGGGTACAACAATTATGCCAAAAAAAACAATAAATATTTAAAAAGATTTGGTTACGAAAAAAAATTGGGTACAAAAAAAATTGGGTACGAAAAAAAATTTGGTTACGAGCAAAAATGTGGGTACAAAAAAAATGGGTACGAAAAATGTAGGGTACGAAAAAAAAATTAGGGGTACGGGGAAGTAGTACCGGTGGGGAACTTGATCCTTTCAGCGAAACTTGGAAGCGGGTTACATTCTTGATCAAATATAACAAGAAATATCTTTTAAAAGGTATTCGACGTGTATTTTCTGTACCACTTATCTTAAAAAACTGTCTGTTACAGTAAAACGTTTGTGGGTTATAACATTACGTTTCAGCATATAAATTCAAAACTTGACTTGCTCTTTAATTACACCATGCTCTTTAATTTCACATGTATATCATACCAAACTTTATATTTCGTTGTTTCCTTTCCTTAGTTAATGATGCTATGTGTACGGACGTGATTTCACATGCCCATGTGCATGAACATAATACTTTTTCTCTTTTGATTATTGTTCTTTTTCTCTAATTCAATAAGCTTAGGCATGTTTGTTCGTAAAGAACGGCAATAATTTCATGATGATTCCCGATCGAAAGTGGGTATGAGCACATAGTCGTAAGAGCACTTGAATACGTGAATTCGCCCATGAACACATGGTAAGGTTAACTAAATCTCTGCGATATGACCTAATATGTGTTTTAAACAGCAAACAATATCCAACAAACGAATGAAATGTCACACATAGTATGTGCACTGATGTGGCTCTGTAATTTATGTTTGAAAAGTTTATAAAATATGCAAAATGAGAAAGCACACAGAATAGCGTGTATCATAGATATGATACGGCTATTATGTTGTTTATATACCATAGTCGCTACAAAGTTTACAAATGACAGGTTCGAAATAATTTGTTTTCTTTACACTCATGATCGCGTTGAAAGTTAATTATACACATTTGAAAGCGCAATTTATTTACTGAATCACGACAAATGTCAAATACAATACAGAAAATGCATAGTTGTTTCATTGATCTATTAACATATAATGGATTGAATATAACTGATTTAAAATTAACGTTTTCAAACTATAATAAATCTTTTCCCAGAATATGCTGTCCTATTTATAGCTGAGCTTCCTATACCTTTATCCATGATAATCAGCTAGGTATGCCGATTAAAAAAATCAAGCTATCTCAATCGGACTGGCTCGGTCTTTACATAGGTTGCCATTGTGAAGAATTTTTTCATGATATGAGAACTTAGACGATGCTTCGCAGCATCGTCAAAAAGTGGTGAAAAAGTACACTGATTTACTAGGGTTCAACTAAGAGAACTGCATAAGAGGTGAACAAAATGTTGAGACTTCAATTTGGTTTGTATGTATTATAAAAAAATATATGAAACATAAATTGATAATTTTTAGGTCGCATTGGGGAAAAATAATTACTTTTTTCCATTCGGAACTGGTTCCCCTACTGGAATTTTGAATGGAAAAAAACACAGTTATTAAGGTATCATTTTTTTGTCCCTGCAGTTTTATATTTCTTTCATTTATTTGTCTAAAATTAACAAGGGGCTTAAATGTTTTTGTTTTTGTGAGGGATTAGGTGCAAGGTGCATTAGCTTGTGTTGTGCCAAACACCCATATGAATGTGACAAACCACTTATCTCCTGTGACCTGGGAGGCAGGAGTGTTGGGTCCTCATGGGTCCAATGAACTAGGAGATAGAAGATTGTCAGTGTTTGCTCTGTCAGACCAGCGCACACTTAATTGTGATACCATCCTCTGCTTAATGGTCATTTGTAGACATTGGCCATTAACTACCATATCATTTACTTTCATCAGGGCTAGTTGTAATCTTAAAGTTCTTAATTACATTTGTAATTGAAAGCATATTAACAAATGCTGTGTCTTACTTTAAGGATCAGGTGATACTTCATGATTTTAGTGGCTTCAACGTTTTGTTCAATTATTTACTTTCATTGTTTCATTTGGATTTTCTGTAGTGTTTCTAATGCATCTATAATGATTGTTATATGAATTTTATTCAGCTCCTTAATACAGTAACAGTCAGTGTCTTGATTGATTACTTTACCTGATATTCTTTATTAAAAGAAAAACATTTGCTATCAACAAGTATTGTATGTTTAAATGCAGCAACATTTAACACAAAGTTCCATGACATGCTTTGTCTGGTTCCCTGTTAAGGTCTGTGTGATCCTGTTCCAACATGGGACTGTGCCAATTGAAGGCATCCCAAGCTCCTTGTTCCATTATTTTGTACTGACACTTATAAGCTGTTTTGGCCTAGTCTCCAGGACTTTGTTACAGGCGTGTCAGATGATATCACAGATAGGATTGATGATCATTTATATAGACCAGATGTTGCAGCCAGCCATTCACTGATAAGCTCATTTTTAACATTTTTTAAAGTGAAACTATCTGAGATAAACAATGTATTTCAGACATTCTTGATAATGACCTGCTTGAGGAAGACACACTGTGAATTTTATTACAATATTATAGTGGACTGCTCACAAAATCAAGACCTTTTGTATCTTGTTAAATGGAATTTGTTACTTTGATAGGACATATTTGTGAGGTATCTTCAAGTGCAACTGCACATAAAGCATGTTTTGTTAGTTTGTCAAGGCTCCATCCAGACTGTTTGAAGTTCATTCACACTGCTGAGTCTTTTGCATGCAAAAAGGAATAAGCATGAAGAGAAGTGGGAGGGTAGCTCATTAATGGTATGGAAGATTTATAACATGTATCATTGGTCTGGTCTAAGGTTTCAATAAGGTTCTGTTTACACTCTTGAATGTTGCACGCATGATCAATAGGCTGATACATGTTGACAAGAACATCAATGAGTTTTTCCACCTCATACATCTACTCAATCCTTGAACCTCCTTGCTTTATAGACGTCTGGTAGCATTGAAATCTGAACCAGCCACTTGGTATTAAATTGCTTGCGGATAAGAAAATTATCAGAAACGATATGTGAATATATGAAGTCCAATATCTGCAAAGAGCTGACTCTGACAAGCATCAACAAGGTTCATAAGGGGTTTACACAATGGGCTGGACAGAATGTAAACACACCGTAAAGAACTTTATTTTTGCAAATATCTCAAGTTATTCAAATACATTTGCAAAAATCTTTAGAGCATAAAAGACAGTTGTTCTTGCATTTTGTGCCGATATCTTAAAATTTAAGAATAAATCATTGAATACATCTGGAATCCATGCCAAAATTTCATGTTGCGTGCAGCATAACAGTGAACATGAGTGCGTTACACATAGAATTTTTGGCCAAGAACACGGACTCATTAAATAAACGTATGTATTTCCCATAACCATAAAGCAGCATAAAAAACCGTTTTATGCACCAGTTGAAATTATTAAGAAAAATTGTTTTTTAAAGTTATTGGAAGAAATCCATTAACGTACAATTGTGAATTAACCCCACAAAGTCAAGTGAGCCTGTACCCTGGCAACATAGTACCTTAAGAATATAATGTGCCACTCTTTGTCAATTAATACTGGTATATTTACAGTGACTATTATTTTATCAGGTAGCAATGATACTCATTCAAATTCTTAATAAGAAAACTCTCTCAAATAGAAAGAATTTAGTCATTAACAGTGAAATATAAATATTCCTGGGACGGAAGTAAACCGATTTGCCATTGCAACCTTTTTAGTAGTTTTCAATCTACATATATCGTAAAAAGTTGTGTATAAGGCGCACTTTTTTACCCCAAAATTTCATTTTAAAAACTTGATGCGCGTTATGCACAACTACAGCCATGCCAAGACATTTTTTCGCTGTCAGTTACCCAGTAGCGGTAATTCGCATCATTCTGTTTTCCGGTGTTTTAACTGTAACTATGTTAATAATAGTGTTATATTGACGATCTGAATAAGATGAACAAACATTATAAAGTTAACATATATATTTTCTATCTTTTTCAGGTACGTACAGAGCATTGAAATCAAATAAATTTGAAGAAGAGAATGAAAAACGAGGAAGCCATTTTTATTTAAATGTTATTGTTTACTTTTCCCACAATATTATACCCTACTGTACTATGGTTACACAATTTATTTGGGGGCACTTGTCGATTTACAATAGTATGTCGGCAAGGTATTTCCCGATATATTTAAGATTATTTTTCTTGCTTTTCAAATGTGTTAATAAAATTGATGCTGTGTTTGTTTACACGTTTTCATACGTCTTGTCAAGATTGAGGATGTGATTATTGAGCAATATGCGTCACCTGTCAAGTTTTGTGTAGCTGGGCTATTATCAAAACATGCGAACCGGCAAACGGCTTCACACCTCCATTGTTTGTTTATCGCCGGTAATGTCGTGATGGTGTTGAGAAGTTTGAGTCATTAAAGTCTCCTGTCAATTTTAGACACTCGAAAAGAACGCATGATATCGGCAATGTAAATAAAACGCGCGGTTGTGAATTAGTCATGCATGAATAACCAGGTGACAATACCAATCAATAATGTCAGTTTCTTAGTTATAACTAATCCATTCCGTTATGTGTACTCCACGATAAAATCGTGGACAGTTACTTCCGAGACATATGATGAAAACCTTGATGGTATCCTCATGGAAAGTGTGCATTTCATGCATAATTCATTTAAATCCAAACATTTATTTTTACGCATAATATGATTTAAAAAAAACACCAACTAGTTGTATCGTTATCGTTTTAAAAATAATTTATAATTGAAGCAATAAAAGAATAAGTAAGATCGGCAATGTAAATATAACGATTTTCAGTTAGCCTGCGGTACGGAATTTTTCCCCCGATTTTTTTGCTTCAAAAACTTTTTTTCCCGATTTTTTAGCTTTAAAAAGTAGATGCGCGTTATACATAAATGCGCGTTATACACAACGTTTTACGGTAGATTTTATACAATTTTATTAATGGTTAGTTTAACTCTTTCAGAGCTGGAACTGAATTTTGAAGGCCTTTGCAAACAGTTTGGATCCAGATGAGACGCCACAGAACGTGGCGTCTCATCAGGATCCAAACTGTTTGCTATTCTAATAGTATTCTTTGAAAAAATCGAAGAAAATGCTAATTTTAGAAATTCAGCAGACAACATTTTAGCAGACGACAAATTTCCCAGCATGCAAAGGGTTAAATAGTGAATAATAAGACCTCTGTTCATCAGTTTGCAGTCCTCACCACAAACTCACCCAGCATGAACAGTGAATGCACGCACTTAGATTCAATATTCACCTCATCACCCATGATTTAATCCAAACTGATAATAAAATTGCCATACATTAGCATAAAGTTGTACATTGAAACACATCTTTAAGTTATAAACTTGCCAAGATTGGTTCTGCATTGAAATCTAATTAAATTTATGTTCTTTTGAGTGTATTCATATTGCAGTGTTTAATGGTTGAGCGTTCATTGAATTTGTCATGCAGCCACTCCAGTCTGGCGCGCTGGATAGCTATCGTCTGCTACAAACTGTGCATTCTTTCAGTTGATTGAATATACATCACGCATTTTACATAATGAAATTACAAATACTTTTATGCATAAATCATGTATGATTAACAGCTTAAAATTAGTGTTTATTTATTAACTATTTGAATGGGCAATTAATATTTGTTTAAGACAGCACCAAAGTTTTTAAGAGATTTCTTGCTGCGTTTGTTTGTTTGTTTGTTTTCATGGGGACAGTTCTGTGGCCTGTCTGGAACTGAGGCCACATAAACCCAGAGGAGACCTGCAGGTTTTAAAATTGTGGTAATTAAAATGATATTCCAGTCATCATTGTTTGCACTGCTCTTATGTCTCCCTACATCTCACCAGTTTTTTATTAGGCACAGGATTGTTATCAAGAAAGTTGTTTTATAATTGAGAGCTAATAAACATGTTGATCCGCAATCAACAAGGATTTATTAGTTCTTGACTTCCCTAGACAGGACATATTTGAATTGTCTCTGGTGCCTCAGTGTCTAAGCGAACACCAGTGGGATGAACTGTGTGGTTTGAATACAGACTTAAGTTGAGACATATATTGAGTAATATGTCCATCAGTCCTACAACGAAAATTCTACAAAATTTCAGCCCACAAAAGTATGTAAATTTAAGGGAGGTAAACCTGACAAAAAATTATAATGCTCTTTTGATGGAATTATTCGTATGATGTAACGTAAGCTATACGAAGCGAACATTATATAGGTGGCCCAACTTAAAGTAAATTAATGACATGTTAAAATGAACATTGTAAGTTTTAATTTTTAACTTATATGCTTTTATGCAGGGAAAAAAATAAAATAAAACATGCATTTACAAAATTATTAAAATAAAATGTTATTATATATTTTTATTATGCCCCCCTTCGAAGAAGAGGGGGTATATTGTTTTGCACATGTCGGTCGGTCCGTCGGTCGGTCCGTCCGTCCACTAGATGGTTTCCGGATGATAACTCAAGAACGCTTAGGCCTAGGATCATGAAACTTCATAGGTACATTGATCATGACTGACAGATGACCCCTATTGATTTTGAGGTCACTAGGTCAAAGATCAAGGTCACAGTGACTCGAAATAGTAAAATGGTTTCCCGATGATAACTCAAGAATGCTTACGGCTAGGATCATGAAACTTCATAGGTACATTGATCTTGACCGGCAGATGACCCGACCCCTATTGATTTTCAGGTCACTAGGTCAAAGGTTAAGGTCACAGTGACTTGAAACAGTAAAATGGTTTCTGGATGATAACTCAAGAATGCTTACGCCTAGGATCATGAAACTTCATAGGTACATTGATCATGACTCGCAGATGACCCCTATTGATTTTCAGGTCACTAGGTCAAAGGTGAAGGTCACAGTGACTCGAAACAGTAAAATGGTTTCCGGATGATAACTCAAGAATGCTTATGCATAGGATCATGAAACTTCATAGGTACATTGATCATGACTGGCAGATGACCCTTATTGATTTTCAGGTCACTAGGTCAAAGGTCAAGGTCACAGTGACAAAAAACGTATTCACACAATGGCTGCCACTACAACTGACAGCCCATATGGGGGGCATGAATGTTTTACAAACAGCCCTTGTTAAGAAACAGATAAGGTATCAATGCAAGCGATCTCAAATTACTTTTGTTTCTATAGAGTACATACACAAGAGGTACGACGTGTTTAATGGATACTTAAACATTTTACTACTTAAGGTTTCTGGGTTAACAAGTTAAGGCCCTATCAGACCGACTAACGAATATTTGACGGAGAGAAAATGGACAAAATATGCAGATTTTGGTTATCCGGTGATAAAATTTACCTGCTATGCCGCTCAAGACTCTCACAATCGGTGTGTAAAGCGTAGGAAACACACAATGACTGCACGAGTACCGGTGATGTTATGGGAAAAAACGTATGTTTAACAGATATGTACCGGATAATTAACGGCTGGCTAACGGATATAACCGTGCAAGTAACGTTCTACCGGATAGAACAGCAGTGTAACGCATTAGTACCGGACAAAACGTTCTCCCGACATGAGAGAAACGGAAAAGTACCAGTGAAACACCAACGTACAACGATGAAATAGTAGGGTACATTCTCACAGTATCATGTGGCAACGCTTCAGGTTCTGGCAGGTCAAGGTCTGCGTTCTCAGCTGCTGCCTTCAGGTCAGACTGTGCATCGGATGCAGCACCATGACCTCCAATGTCAGCCTAGGACTTCTTGTAGTTTAAATACGAAGATCCGGATCTTGGTGGACATTTGCAGGCAATACGTTTGCCATCAATAGCACCAAGAGTATGGGGGAAACCCAGCTGTCCCTGAAGCCGTTCTCTATTCGCGTCCAATCAGCAACTGTTGTTGGCAACGGCATCACCTCGTCAGCATACTCATCTATGACTGCTCTACAAACCTGACGTGTAAAAGATAACAGTATGATAAGCTAGCGTGGATTATAAGTGTATGGCACAGTAGATAATCCATGACTTTTAGCGAATCATTTTAAGATATGCGCACAAGACAGCACTAATGGTAATATACAATATTGGATGTTAGTGTTGTAGTGCGCGCACTCATCTTTTTGCCTTTTATCCTATACCAATAACTAAACACATTGCAATTCATATAAAATGATGATAGAAGTAGACATGAAGAAATATAAATATATAAAAATGACTAACAGAAGCCTTTTAAAATTAATTTTAACACAATAGTAAGTTAAGCTGTACTTACTTCTGGCACGATAAGAGAAATAATGTTGTGGGGTACCTTCCAGCCGAATCCCATATCACGGTACTTTGAACCAGACACAAGATGCCGCAGCGCAGCAGAAGTCTGTAGTGGTTGCCCTGTTTCGTTATCCGTGGGCCCACTCGTGCGAGAATCTCATCAAACATCTCGGGTGGCATTCTCATGAAGTTTATGAATGCTGGTCCTCTCGTCATAGTTCGACCATAAGTTGGTTATACAGACCGAACTGACAACTCTGTTCGGGGCCCAGCCAATCCCTGATCCACCGTCTGCGCTGCCTCCGTCTCCTTGCTCTCTTTTGAGCAAGACGATGCATGGTCAGATTAGCATACAAAGGCCAATTTGGGCTTGCACGAATGTGGCTTGACACTCTAATTGAATGCGAGCATGACACTCCATTGCACATGTCCTTCACACGAGGCGTACCAAAATGAAATGATACTTCGACCCACAGGCGAATTACGGTTAAATGTATGTCAACAGTTTTGTTGCGCCACACTTCACACACTTTTGTATACGTTAGCTGTCCGTTATTATCTGTTTAACATGCGTTAGGGGGCCGGAACTATGCGGTTAATCCGTTGCAAGTCTGGTATTAGTCAGGTAATTGTCCGGTGGTGGACCAAGACAACCAGACACTAACGGACATAACCAGGATACGTACAGGAGGTGTAACGGACGAGTTCCGAACAAACCGTATACTAATGTATGAAGACCGCACATCAAACGGAGGTCTCTGTCTGTTTTATCTGGTGGAAAATTTTTAACATGCTCAAAACTTCCCATTGGACAGAACGAATGTCACCGGACATCGCCAAACAAGGAGTGGATTCACCAGATATGAAACGGACATTAAACGAATAAGAACGGACAAGAACGGATAAAATGATTTTATGTCGGTTTCTCGTCCGTTACCACAGTGTGACCGGGCTTTAAATAATCGGTGACAGCAAAAAATGTTAATCAGTTATTTTTGTGTAACTTCTTCAGGGTTTGACATTAACTTTTTTTACAGCAAGACCATCGGACCAGTTCCTCTTAAAATGTACTAGCCTGAATCTGATGTCTACTAGACTATAAATGACATCGCAAATAAACACACTTGTGTCATGTAACTGTTTAATCAGGATTTATCAGTAAATAATCAGTGAACACCAGAAAGTTATTTTGATGCATAGAGTAAAACAATAAAATAAAACTTTTTTTTTGCTTTTCTTTGTCAAATTCAAGCCGTGGGAACTGACTGGATTTTCCATTAAGGATAAAATTGACGTTTTGGTTTTTCTTCATATTTACTGTCAGTTTTACCGTTGGATTTTTCTTAATTAACCGATTTGTCGGACAAAATCCAAACTTGAACAAAGCCATTCTTTAAATTACATTCTCATGCAAAAATGTTTACATTAAGGATACCGATTTTTGATAGAAGTCGTAAAAACATGCAATAAAGTTTTACGACACTGCAGGAAATCATTAATATTCATGACAACTTGACCAATGGAAACAAGCAATTTCTGCGAGAAGCTCTCCTTCGCGTCTAAAAATAGCGATCAGTCATGTGAAAGCACCACAACGCATTTATTTATATATGCTAGTTTTGTTCTGATGTAAATAACGGATACGAGAGTATTTACACATTAAGAAAAAAGGTTTTCAGGTTTTCACAGCAGTTAGTTATAGTTATATGAATCAGTATAGATTTTTTAATGTACGACCAGTCGGACAAGCTTGAGCCCGCAGTTTTACTAGCCCGACCACCGATCTTACTAGACAATGTCTGTCGGATGTGCCTTAGTGTTGAACCCTGCTTCTTGCATACCTAGTATTTTTCCCTTAAATTCTCCTTTCAATCTTTTATTTTTAAGAAAAAAACGTTAAGGAATTTATTTTGAAAATAGTTCCTGCAATTTTATCAAATGAGATGCATTATCAAAATAAGCATTTGTATGGTATTTTACTAAAAAAACTACACCTTTAATAATTATTTAAAACTTGAAAATCAAACTTCGTGCATGGTTACATTTTCTTGTTTTTATTTGTCTATACTACGACCAATATTCAACTAAATATGTCTTTGAGAGATTACATTATACTACTAGAGCAGAAGTATATAGTTGAGCATGCTGGCATTAAACAGCTTTTGCTATTATTATTACATGTATTATTATTATTTTTATTATTATTATTGTATTATTAATGATCACTTATAATTTATTATTTTGCATCTCATCATTAGCTTAAGCCGCACTTATCATGTTAATACACAGGTGGTTAGCGTGTGGCTATGATATTAATTAGTGAAAACATCATTTTGAATGATAAATAATCATATTATAACGAAAAATTAACTTTTCTGAAAAAAATATTTCACTATCAAATATATATATAACAAGGTATGCAACTCAGAATCAGCCCAAAACGGGGTGCATCGCTTTGAACAGCCATATCTTCATCAATTTTGCAGCGATTTTCACGATTTCGGTCTTATTCAACGCAGAAATGAATTTCCTTTCTGGAAATGTATATGTCTTGCAATATTTTTACAAATGCTGGGTCAACTTTTAAGAAATAACACGATACACAACACGCATGACCCAGTTGACAGTGATCATGCTGTCTTTAAGACTGAAATCTTCACGGAGTAAAGGGCAACTTCCCTATAAAGTTTGTGTAGTTCGATACCATAATTCAATAAACCGTATGAAAAAACATTATTACCGTTCTTGTCGTTACATTCTGCATCAAGACTAACTGTCCAGCGCCGTTTGAAACCTTTGTTTACATACATTTCAACTAACTGACATTTTAAACATACGAGTGATTTCATTGGTCCAATGCGGAGGTGTGTCTTTACAACTGGAGATTTCATTCATAAAGAATACATGATCACTGTCAACTGGGTCATGCGTGTTGTGTATCGTGTTATTTCTTAAAAGTTGACCCAGCATTTGTAAAAATATTGCAAGACATATACATTTCCAGAAAGGAAATTCATTTCTGCGTTGAATAAGACCGAGATCGTGAAAATCGCTGCAAAATTGATGAAGATATGGCTGTTCAAAGCGATGCACCCCGTTTTGGGCTGATTTTGAGTTGCATACCTTGTTATATATATATTTGATAGTGAAATATTTTTTTTCAGAAAAGTTAATTTTTCGTTATAATATGATTATTTATCATTCAAAATGATGTTTTCACTAATTAATAGCATAGCCACACGCTAACCACCTGTGTGTTAATAATGTAAAATGAGAGACACTTCATTCTGATGGCAAATGTACATGTCATTGTTGTCCTTCAAATTTGGAGTTAACAATTAGCAGCAATTTAATACCTTTGGCATGCCTTGTACCTAGTGTGTGAAATATTAGAAATGGTTACAACTATGTGATGCAAAATGGATGCATAGCTGTGGGTGTCATGACATGACATTCTTAGATTTCAAAATTAAATATTCAGTAGATATACCATCTTTATCCTGATAAAAGCGCCCGGGCGCGATGCAAATCACAAAGGGGGCACATTTATTTCACCCCCCTTTAGGTATAATATGAACCGACACCTAAAATGTGTTTACATGTATTTGCGAAAAGTTCCAAGTTCAAAGAGCAAACGTAAACATATCACAATTAGTTTTACCAGAATACTGCACCCCATTATCATTCTGCCTCGGCATCGATCCGCCGAATCATGCTGCTTCTTGACACGCAGAGATTTGCCGAGTAGAAATATGTACAAATTCGATTGTATACTATAACAAATGTTAAATAATTTTCAAATTAACAAATAAAAGAATTTCAAATTAACAAATATAAGAAACAGATACAGATAATACCCTGATATTCTTATTTATGTGCGATTGTTTTAACATTTTGTCAGCTTCTCTGCATACTTCATACAGTTACCATCGGATGTCTTCTGTCAAAACAATGATTGTGTAGGTCAGTAACCATATCGAAGAAATTTACACAGTTTAACCTCGGAAACGAAACTTGCTTTAAACATTGAAAAAAACAACAATATCTATTTGCATAAGAGTTGCTAAAAAACACAGACAACACAAATATAAATAATGTTGACCATTTGAATAAAATCAAATGTTGGTTTAATTTGTATGTCCCCCACCACTATAGTGGGGGACATATTGTTTTTACCCTGTCTGCTGGTCTGTCTGCAATGGTTTGTTTGCTCCAACTTTAACATTTTGCCATAACTTTTGCAATATTGAAGATAGCAACTTCATATTTGGAATGCATGTGTATCTCATGGAGCTGCACATTTTGAGTGGTGAAAGGTCAAGGTCACCCTTCAAGGTCAAAGGTAAAAAAAATAAATTTTAAAGCTGCACAGAAGGGGACATAGTGTTTCCGACAAACACATTTCTTGTTAAATGATTACTTTCACTTCGTCCCGATTTTCAGAAAATGACTTTTGTACATGTGCATCTAAATTTAGATCGCGGAATTTTTGGTTTTGCCTGAGCTGTACTGTACCTGGTTGATAAAAAAAGAATTTTCCGTCAATAAAATGCAATTACTTTACCCCTTAGCAGCCGAGAAATGGGGGGGGGCTATTATTTTGATCACTCCTTCATTTTATTATACGATAGGTGCGCGTTTAGTAGGGCGGGAGCATTTATAAGGATAAAGACGGTACTGTGATTCTGTGAATCAGTTTGACTGTTAACCCTTAAAGCGCTGGAGCTGAATTTTAAAGGCCTTTGCAAATAGTTTGGATCCAGATGAGACGCCACAAAACGTGGCGTCTCATCAGGATCCAAACTGTTTGCTATTCTGATAGTATTCTTTGAAAAAAATCGAAGAAAATGCTAATTTTAGAAATTCTGCAGACGACATTTTAGCAGACGACAAATTTCCCAGCATGCAAAGGGTTAATGTTACAGTGCATTCCTCTCTCTGTGACTGTGACATGTAATTCACAGTGTAACCCTGGTCCCATATTGTAATTCACAGTGTAACCCTGGTCCCATATTGTAATTCACAGTGTAACCCTGGTCCCATATACTGGTCAGACTTACAATAACAGCTTCTGTCCTATAATGAATTGTACACTTTATTCTTCTGAAAAAATGGCATATGTTTGTGTTTATGAAATTCTCAAACACATTTATTGTCGTAAATGGTCAGAATATGTTTTCTTTTATTGACATAATGATAATATAGGATTATTGGATATATATGCACTTAAATACAGCGGTATGCACACAGTTATCGATACTGTAGGGTTAAAATGCATGTATTGTCGAATGACAACATAACCTCAAAATAATTTTTGAATGAATGAGCTCAGAACTTTAAAAGTGAATCTGTTCATAACGCTGTCTTGTGGCTTGGACCCCTTTCATCTGCGTTATATTAGAGTAACAGTGTATATCACAGGGTAACATTTGTGTATATTACATTAGCAACAAACATTTATATCACATTGTAACATACATGTATATCACATAGTATTAAATACAGGTATAAGAATACGATGTCTTATAGAACTCCAGCATTGGTTTAGGTGTTAATATTGCTACATTTAGTATCAGCTTGTCAATCGGGCCAGTTGAAATATCTGTGTCTGTCGTAGAATGGAGTCCTTCTGCCATAAAGATGTATATCAGCTGTTGTCTATGTGATAGTAACACACAGAACCACCTCCTAAGGTATCCAAACTCAAAGGCATTGTTCTTTAGTTTCATGTAACATCAGATTATTTGCATGTATTCATTACAGGAAACAATGGTCACAATAGATTGTAGGGTGTTGTATTGCTGTATTTTCACCGAGTTTAGTAATTAAGCCATGAATGGCATGAGGATTGGACCAGTCTTAACAAATCATCAATAAATATCTTAACATCAAAGATAGTATCAGCAAATGTGTTAAGTGCGCAGTTGTGAATATTTCTCAACATTTATTTTTTGTATTCTTTGATATCTAAGACTTAAAGAGTACCAGCAAATGTTTTAAGTGCACAGTTGTGAGTATTTCTCAAAATTTATTTTTTTGTATTCTTTGATATCAAAGACGTAAAAGTAATTTTGTATTTAAGACTAGTTTTCTTTTATATAATTCACTTTTATTAATGTTGCTGTTTTTTTTATAAATATTGTATACATTTGGAGCATTATATAATCAAAATATGATGAGTTTCATGGAAAACATCTGCGTGAAAATCAACAATTTTGTAAATGAAAGCCACAGTAAAGAAATGTATTGCTCCCCAATAAAAGTTTGTGTAAATCCTATCTTATGATGACAATGTTCACATCTGCTGTGTATTTGATGTTCACCTGAACTCTAGGAGTTTAGAGAACAAGTTCAACATTTCTCAAGCGTATTTTTGTGTAACCACAAATGACCTTATTAACACCAAGCCATATAAAAAACAATATCCTATATATTTTCTAAAAGCAATTGTGATCACAATAGCACATGATCAAAGTTCAAAGCTTTATTGTATTACCTAGTTAAAAATATAGAAATCATTTAAAACAATGCTAAAATTAAATGATAGAATCTGTATTAAAAGTTAGTCTGAAGCTAGAACCACATTTTTATGCCCCCGGATCGATAGATCGGGGGTATATTGTTTTTGGCCTGTCTTTCTTTCTTTCTGTCTGTCATTCTGTCCCAAAACTTTAACCTTACAGTAAAGTTTTGCAATAACTTTTGAAATATTGAACATAGCAACTTGATATTTGGCATGCATGTGTATCTAATGGAGTTGCACATTTTGAGTGGTGAAAGGTCAAGGTCATCCTTCAAGGCCAAAGGTCAAAAAAAAAAGCGGCGCATTAGGGGGCATCGTGTTTCTGACACACACATCTCTTGTTTTAATGATAATAATAGATTGATATGTAACCAGGTTTGGCTGTTATACCCCCACAAACGAAGTTTAGAGGGGTATATAGGAGTGAGCTTGTCTGTTGGTCGGTCTGTCGGTCGGTGGTTGGGTCCGTATTAAGTGTCTGCTCTCTATTTCAAGTTGTTTTCATCCGATCTTCACCAAACTTGGTCAGATTTTTTTTTATCTAGATGATGTCTAAGTCAAGTTCGAATATGGGTCATGCCTCGTCAAAAACTAGGTCACAAGGTCACTTAGTGCGTTTTACGCATTGAGCATGGTGTCCGCTCTCTAATTCAAGTAGTTTACATCAGAACTTCATCAAACTTGGTCAGAAGTTGTATCTAGATGATGTGTAGGTCAAGTTAGAACATGGGCCATGCCAAGTCAAAAACTAGGTCACAGGGTCATTTAGTGTGTTTAAAACATTGAGCATGGTGATTGTTGTTTTTTGTGAAGACAACATGCAAAATATTCTGTGTCAATGCGGCATGTGGGGGTATTAGTCACGTCTGTGACAAAGATCTAGTTGTTTTTGTTTTTTAACTTGAAACCAAAAAAACTGTGAAATGAGTGCCATCTTTATTTTGATTAGACATTACACCATTATGAAAAGAGCTTTTATACTTTTTTATGAGTGTTAAATAACAAGAATGTAATAATGGTTTATAAGAAATGCCAATGTTTTAAAATGTGCCTGCTAATAAATTCCATTTCGTTGGAAGGTGCCATTTTTATCAGAAAAAAGACTGTGTTATATATCCGTAATGTGTGACTGAGACTTAGGTTTGCTGTTGCTAATGTTACCCCATCATGACCATGACTCAAGTCAAACAACAAGTACTAGTGTCTGTGCAGTACATTATTGGGGCATGGCAAAATAGGTTGATCTGTCTGTATCATATTTCTTTGCAGTTATATTCTTCCTAAAATTAATGATTCTGCAAAAAAGAATGTTTTTTAAAGAATGTAAATCTAATTAAGTGAAGCTATTTATTTACACATAAAACCATGCTATACTCTGGATGTAAATTAGTGTTAATATCTGTTGACCCTCACACATTGGTGTCCCATCATTTCCCCTGTAACTGAATCCATCACATGTGGATTGTCTTTCAAAATTGAGGACCTTCAAATTTAAATATTTACAAGAACCTTGGAGAAATCTGCCCTAAAACTTGAGCCAAGCTGTGCGGAGACATATATTACACAGCTGTCCTTTTGTGAGATGTCTGCCATGATTTAAATTGACTACATTTGTATCGCACCATGATCTTGTTAGCCTTAAAGGTCGTGTGGAAACTAAATGGTGGCTTTAACTATATCATAAAAGGTTTATAAAGAGCAAATACTGGACAAGAAAGGAGGCCTGCTGATAGTTGTTGAATGCATCCAAAGATGGCTGCAAGACTTTCTGTGTGGCAGTCGGTGGAGCAGAACCTGCCCCATTGAGAGATCAGTTCCAGCAGCCTGCCAAGGAGGAAGAGGCATGACCTGTGTACTAATATGGGTCCTGTCCTAGGCCTGTACTCACCAACCTAGGTTTAACCCTTTGCATGCTGGGAAATTTGTTGTCTGCTAAAATGTTGTCTGCTGAATTTCTAAAATTAGCATTTTCTTCTTTTTTTTTTCAAAGAATACTATCAGAGTTGCAAACAGTTTGGATCCTGATGAGATGCCACGTTCTGCGGCGTCTTATCTGGATCCAAACTGTTTGCAAAGGCCTTCAAAATTCGGTTCCAGCACTGAAAGAGTTAAATATCAGATGTTAAACATTTGAGTATGGAATCTCTTCTGAAGCTGATTTTGGTATTCACCTATGTCAAATTAAGATATATTAATTGAAAAGTATTTATTAATGATATTAGTTCAAGTTTACTGTGTTACAAATATTTTGGAACACACAGTATACTTTTAGTTCTAAGTCTGTTCTTTATGTTTAAGTTGAAGATTGGGATGATTATCTGTTTTTCAGACTTTTGAAAGTTAGCACATTCAAATATATATTTTTATGCCCCCTTTCGAAGAAAAGGGGGCATATAGTGATCGGTCTGTGCGTCTGTCTGTCTGTCCGTCTGTCCGTCCGTCCGTCTTTCCGTCACACTTTGCGTTATGGTTTCCAAAAATGCTCATAACTTCTATGTCCCTTGAGATATAGCCTTCATATTTGGTATGCATGTGTATATGGACAAGGCCTTTCCATACGCACAATTTGTTTTTACCAATGTGACCTTGACCATGAACTTATGGTCCGCGTTTAGGTTTCAAAATCTGCGTTTAGGTTTTGAAAAATGCTCATAACTTCTATGTCCCTTGTGATATACCCTTCATATTTGGTGTGCATGTGTATATGGACAAGGCCTTTCCACAAGTACAATTTTTTTTACCCCTGTGACCTTAACCTTGAAGTTAGGGTCCGCGTTTAGGTTTTTGAAATCTGCGTTTAGGTTTCAAAAAATGCTCATAACTTCTATGTCCCTTGAGATAAAGCCTTCATATTTGGTATGCATGTGTATATGGACAAGGCCTTTCCATACACACACAAATTTTGACCCCTGTGACCTTGACCTTGAACTTAGGGTCTGCGCTTAGGTTTCACAATCTGCATTTAGGTTTTGAAAAATGCTCATAACTTCTATGTCCCTTGAGATATAACCCTCATATTTGGTATGCATGTTTATATGGACAAGGCCTTTCCATACGCACACAAATTTTGACCCCTTTGACCTTGACCTTGAACTTAAGGTCAGCGTTTAGGTTTCGAAAAATGCTATAACTTCTATCAAAGCGTTTATAGGGGGCATATGTCATCCTATGGTGACAGCTCTTGTTTAAATCAAATATTCAAATATATTCATAATAAAAAGGGAAAACAAATAATAAAATATCAGGATTTGTTCCCATCCCTAGGTTTGATCCTTTGCATCTTTATATACTTCATGAATGTTTAACCCTTTCAGCGCTGGAACTGAATTTTAAAGGATTTTGCAAACAGTTTGGATCCAGATGAGACGCCACAGAATATGGCGTCTCATCAGGATCCAAACTGTTTGCTATTCTTATAGTATTCTTTGAAAAAAAATCGAAGAAAATGTTAAATTAGAAATTCAGCAGACGACATTTTAGCAGACGACAAATTTCCCAGCATGCAAAGGGGTAAATACGAAATTAGTTTCTCAAGTTACTCATGTTTGTGGTCCTATTAAAGGCGTATCAAAGCATTTTGCCAACCTTCATTTTATTTGCCTCTTATCATGTCTTCATATGCAATGCAATCAGATCTACATAATAGTCAGTTTATGTCAAACTGTAGAGGACTTTTATGAGCTTGGAATATAAGTTATATTTTTTTGTCACTGTGACGTACAACTGAACTTTCAAGATGATTTCATTGAAGGCATTAACAAGTCAGAGAGTCTGGACTAAACATTTGATTAACATTTCTTGTAAATATGTCGATTTTGTTAACAGTCAATGTAGTATGTTGCTTCCAAGTTAACAAATTCCATAGCTTATTACCAATTGCCATCTTTTACAATTTTGGTCCTTAAATGCTTATTGATATGAAAACTACTGATGTTAACAGATTTCACGGACGTTAATACAAAGTTTGCTGATGTTTGAAAATTGTATATTAGTTATGTAACAAAGTTATTCAATGCCCTTTAACCGCCATGGTATTCCCATGTTCATCCATTAACCACAACATATTGGAATATTCTATGACATGTTCATACACAGAAAATGTGTTTAACGCATTCAGCTCAGTTTGTACAGGCCCGTACGCAGGTCAAGGGCCCTGGGGCCCGGCCCCCCCCAGCTGGCTTTCGAGTTAGGATTTTTTTTTAATAATGGGCCTACTGCATTTTTTATCTCATGAAAGAGCCCACAGTATACTTTCCCTCAATACAAAAGAGAAGATGTGTTTTATTGTCCCTGATAAACAAGGGGATTAGTGCTATTTTACTCGCAAATGGAGATAAGCCCCTAGGCAATGTTTTCTTATCATGTTCCTTGTACATATATCCCCGATCAGTCAAAATGCTTCATCTATCGATGGTTTATATAACACATCTTTTAATTTGCCAATGAAAGAGAAGCAGCAAATGGAAGCAAATGATACAGAAGGTTTAAGGTCTGAAAATTGCTGTCGTTAATAATTTGTGAAAAACAAATAATGTTGGAAGCAATTAGAGTGTTATATGAATAATCATCATTTATTTAAACCAGCAAGTTTCTTTGTCTAAGTCCAAGGCCCATAACTTCGCCAAAAATCAATGGACCATACCGAAGGCCATAATTCATCCGTAAGTCATGTAGGTAGACTCACACACCAAATATCAGGTCAATATGTTAAAGCGTTTTTAAAAAAATCTGGAAAAAGAAATGCCAGATGGACAGACAGTCCGACTGCTATATGCAACCTACCGGAAGCATAATAATCAGCTCAATATTGGAAAGAGTTGCGAAAAACGTCTGGACAATGGTTATTATAGATAAAAATTTCAGTGCAAGGCTCATAACTTTGCAAAATATCTATGGGCCGGAACGAAGTTTACACTATCTGTTGGTCATGTAGGTAGACTCACAAAAATTACCAAAAAACAGCTCAATATCTGAAATAGTTCAGTAAAAAACGTACAGAAAACGGTTAATATATTAAAAAAATCAACGTCCAACCTATGTCGCAGTTGAAGACGATTTTAATGGTTTATCTGTGTTGATGATGGTGAAAAAATACAACTGTGTGGTGCAAGAGGACACAATTCAGTTTGTTTGTTTTTTCCATACTTTCAATGCTCAAAAAAATTAACAATTAATTATAAAAGGAATTGGAGATGCATCGGGTCAATAAATTATATAAGTTCATGATTGTTAAATCATTCATTTGTGGTTTAGTATTTATAATTTTAGCATACCATGTGCATGTTTTTACTATAAAATATAATTCCTAAATGTGTGTAAATCAATTAAATAGATTGCATTGCTTCAATGAAACACTTATGGTTACTTAATCAAACATAATTAACTTTATATGATCTCAATAGTTTTGTTAGAATGCAACTTGATTAATACTTGTGTACTGAATGCAAGAATATACAGAAGGCTGTGGATTTGTAGAAAAAAATAATCGCTTTAATGTTTAAATGTATCAATATGTAAACAAACTTGTCTATTAGATCACATACTGTGTAGCCCAACATTTTCAAGGGCCATTAATTATGTGCTGTTTATTTTCAAGAAAAATACCGTAAGTTATCACGTACAACATGCTACCATGTATATCGGGCACCTGGGTTTTTTTAATGCCAAAAAGGAGAGGAAAAAAGATTTCAAGACATAAAAACTAGCACATCAGACCAAAAATGGCCGCCATTTATCTATTGCTCAATCATTACATCTGGGTCATTGGAAAGCTGTATTTTGTGTTCTTCAACAAAAAAGTGTTTTTTATGATCAGGAGCATGGGTAGCATATCACTATATGTTTTACAATTTTTAAAGGGACTGTCCAACAGATTAAAGCGTCGTTCGACGCGAATCAATATTTTGGGAAACTACGAGGATTGCTTATATAGCTAAAAAATACCTCCGCATTTGACGTGAGCGTGGATGGTCGAGTGGTAAAGTTGGGAGACATTTTACTCCAAGCTTCCATGACTCTAGGGGACAGTGGTATGAGCCCTGTGGAGGTTAACGTTTTGAGTCCCCTACTGGTTTCACTTGTGGTTTTGTATCCGACCGTCCGTCAGTCCATCACACTTTTCTGGATCCTGCAATTAACTCTAAAAGTTCTTAATATTTTTTCATGGAACTTGGAATATGGATAGATGGCAATATGGACATTATGCGCATCATTTCATTTTGTTCCTACGTCAAAAATTGTGGTTGCTATGGCAACAAATAGACTAGAAATACTGCTGAAAATGGTGTTTTTTTCTGGATCCAGCGATAACTCTAAAAGTTCTTAATATTTTTTCATGAAACTTGGAATATAGATAGATGGTAATATGGACATTATGCACGTCATTTCATTTTGTTCCTACAACAAAAATTGTGGTTGCTATGGCAACAAATAGACTAGAAATACTGCTGAAAATGGTGTTTTTTCTGGATCCTGCGATAACTCTAAAAGTTCTTAATATTTTTTCATTAAACTTGGAATATGGATAGATGGCAATATGGACATTATGCACGTCATTTCATTTTGTTCCTACGTCAAAAATTGTGGTTGCTATGGCAACAAATAGACTAGAAATACTGCTGAAAATGGTGTGTTTTTCTGGATCCTGCGATAACTTTAAAAGTTCTGAATATTTTTTCATGAAACTTCAAACATGGATAGATGGAAATATGGACATTATGCACGTCATTTCATTTTGTTCCTACGTCAAAATTTCTGGTTGCTATGGCAACAAATAGACAAGAAATACTTCTGAAATTATTTTTTTTCTGGATCCTGCGATAACTTTAAAAGTTCTTAATATTTTTTCATGAAACTTGAAACATGGATAGATGGCAATATGGACATTATGCACGTCATTTAATTTTGTTCCTACGTCAAAAATTCTGGTGGCTATGGCAACAAATATACTACAAATACTGCTGAAAATGGTGTTTTTCTGGATCCTGCGATAACTTTAAAAGTTCTTAATATTTTTTCATGAAACTTGGAACATGGATAGATGGCAATATGGACACTATCCACGTCATTTCATTTTGTTCCTACGTCAAAAATTCTGGTTGCTATGGCAACAAATAAAAAAAATATTTTGACAATGGTGGAATTTCTGACAATGGTGGAGCCGGTAGGAGACTTTTATTGCTTGGCAATAGTCTTGTTTCTTCTTTTTTTAAATTATATTCTTATTTTTTACTGGAGATTTTTAGTTCAAATGTTTAAATTTATCAATATTATCATTTAAAGCAGTTGATGACAAACTTTAATACATGCCAAAATCTGTTGGACGGCCCCTTTAAGACTATTCTGTTGAGAATATGAAAAGAGGCGTTGCGGTCTTATGGTCTTTTTGCTGTCATCTAGAGTGCATCAAAACCTTCAAATTCTTCTTCATTGATGTCTCTATATTAAAAAAAACTTATCTATCTTTTGCTCTTTCATCCCAGTGGTGTTTCCTTGTAGTAGTCTTGTAGATAGAGGGTGTCTTCTTCATTCGGAGTTGTCATTTGTCTTCTTCGCCAGGTCGTACCAAACAGCATCAGCTTCAGTCCAGTCGAGGTTGTTGGAAATACAGCATTTCTTAAAGGTCTTCACTATGATGTTGGGGTCCAGTTGTTGCCATGCATCGACTATCCACTTGCTGATTTCTTCTAACTCCGGCTTTTGCATCCGCCTGGTGGCTGTAAAGGTGGCGTCACCCTCGCTGTATTACTGGTTCCAGCGTCTCTGCAACAGGACCTTCATTGGCTTGTTGATGGACACATCAAGTGGTTGAAGGACACTGGTGAAGCCACCCGCAGTAATAGCAAGGGTTGTTTTGTAGTCCTCTTTAAGGAGGCGCAGCAGAGCTGAGGAACGATAGCACCGGCAGGCATCGAGGACGAGGAGGCTTCGTTTGGAATATCCGCCTGGTCATCTGCCCCCGACCATTTTCACCCGGTCCTTAACCAGGTCGTCATCTAATTCCACCCCTTGTCGTGTGTCCTCATGATTATTCAGGTGGGCCACTTGACACTCTTGTGTTCTTGATGTCTTGTGGCCTCCAAGGTGAAACTAAGAATGCCTTGAGCTGCCAGACTGAAAGTCATGCCAGTCATGATAGGATATATCCTGTGCACTTTGAACATGGCATCATGAAGAACAAACCAGAAAACGTTCAGTTTATTTACTTTTATTTATTTAAATATTTAATCAAGAGATTTCTAGTTCAATTTACAAAATGTGCACATCATATTAAGATCCATAAATCCAGTCACAAATTAACGTACAGATGCAAACATACCACTTTTTTCTGATGTGAGAGCAAACAAACTTAATGGATGTAAACTCTCTCCATTGATCCTTAAATTAATTATATTTTAGAAGTAATTACATCGGTACAAAATGGGCTCAATTAGTAGAACACACAATTTTAACAATTTACCTTCATTTTTAGCTCATCTATTTTTTGAAAAAAAATTATGAGCTATTGTCATCACCTTGGCGTCGGCGTCGGCGTCCGGTTAAGTTTTGCGTTTAGGTCCACTTTTCTCAGAAAGTATCAATGCTATTGCATTTAAACTTGGTACACTTACTTACTATCATGAGGGGACTGGGCAGGCAAAGTTAGATAACACTGGCGTGCATTTTGACTGAATTATGTGCCCTTTTTATACTTAGAAAATTGAAAATTTTGGTTAAGTTTTGCGTTTAGGTTCACTTTTTTCAGAAAGTATCAATGCTATTGCATTCAAACTTGGTACACTTACTAACTATCATGAGGGGACTGGGCAGGCAAAGTTAGATAACTCTGGCGTGCATTTTGACTGAATTATGTGCCCTTTTTATACTTAGAAAATTGAAAATTTTGGTTAAGTTTTGTGTTTAGGTCCGTTTTATTCCTTAAGTATCAAAGCTATTGCTTTCATACTTGAAACACTTACTAACTATCATAAGGGGACTGTGCAGGTAAAGTAATGTAACTCTGACTGGCATTTTGACAGAATTATGTGCCCTTTTTATACTTAGAAAATTGAAAATTTGGTTATGTTTTGTGTTTAGGTCCACTTTATTCCTACAGTATCAAAGCTATTGCTTTCATACTTGCAACACTTATTAACTATCGTAAGGGGACTGTGCAGGCAAAGTTATGTAACTCTGACTGGCATTTGGACGGAATTATGGGCCCTTTATACTTAGAAAATTGAAAGTTTGGTTAAGTTTTGTGTTTTGGTCCACTTTACCCCTAAAGTATCATAGATATTGCTTTCATACTTGGAACACTCGCAAACTATCATAAGGGTACAGTAAAAGGACAAGTTGCATAACTCTGGATGTCAGTTTTACGGAATTATGGCCCTTTTTTGACTTAGTAACTTTGAATATATGGTTAAATTTTGTGTTTCGATCCACTTTACTTCTTAAGTATCAAGGCGATCCACTTTACTTCTTAAGTATTTAGGCTATTGCTTTCAAACTTCAAGGCTATTGCTTTCAAACTTCAAATACTTTCATGCTATCATGAGGTTACTGTACCTGGCAAGTTGAATTTTACCTTGACCTTTGAATGACCTTGACTCTCAAGGTCAAATTATTAAATTTTGCTAAAATTGCCATAACTTCCCCCCCCCCCAATTTTTTTTTTTTTAACAGTTAAAAAACAAAACTATTTATTTTGATTATTTTATGTTTGAAATACCGTCCAACCATCGCACCCAAGAATCACCACCCACCCCCTCTCCCCCCACCCCCCACCCGAATCCCCCCCCCTAATTTTTTTTTTTTTTTTTTTAAGATCATCTCACAAATTACCCACCACAACCCTCACACTATACCCCCCCCACCTCATCCCCCCCCCCAATTTTTTTTTTGAAACAGTTAAAAAACACAAATATTTATTTTTATTATTTTATGTTTGAAATACCGTCCAACCATCACACCCAAGAATCCCCCCCCCCACCCCCCATCCCCCCCCACCCCCCCACCCTCCCACCCCCCCCACTCCCACCCCCCCCACCCCCGATTTTTTTTTTTCATTTTTTTTCGCATTTTTGGAAGATAATGTAATAAATGTCCACACACCCACACAATGCACCCCTCTTCACTCAACCCCTCCCTCCTTTGTGATTGAAAATGAGAGTCCCTTCACCTTTAAAAAGAAAATAGATGAGCTGTCTGCACCCGCAAGGCGGTGCTCTTGTTGTTTTTGCAAGCGTTACTTGTGCTCTTATTTTTGTTATGACATAAAAGAAGTTTAATAATAGTCGTAACTTTGTATCAAAGTCATCCAAGTGATAGTATGTGTTCAAAACTAACCAATCATCAACATTATATATCCGGTAATTATAGAGCAGACCAACACAGTAGTTTTTTTTGGATGACTATGACATTTAAAATCGAAACAACTGTAAATGACTGATACAATTGCAGAATAGATAATTGATCAATCTGATAACAATTGATTGTCACACCTATGGTCATTAATTTAATAGAGAATATTTGTTGGATATGATGGAATATCGATTTTAATTCATGAGTGATCATAGACAAATATTTTTAAATGATCACGGGTAAATGTCAAAGTCGATTGAAGATGAGTCTAGTATCATAATCAGACTAATAAACACATGCATTTACCATTTGCATTTTGCATATTCACGTAATCCAACAAATATTGTCTATTTATTTTATGCTTACAAATGATTTCTGTTGTGTTTTTGCTGAAATTATGACGTTTTAACGTAATGAGAATGAAAATTATCAATAATTTTCACAGTTAATTTTTACTGTTTGAAACAGTGACTTATACATTTTTATTCACTGATATTTCTCTATAAACCACTGGAAATGCATAGAAATGTTGGTAGTCTTCAGGCTCAGGGCTATGTATTTTTTGTTCACTATAAAAGGGCCACCAACTCACAAAACGTCTACTTTTCAGTTGTACACTGGTGTAAGCAGCAGAAAACAAAAATGATTATTTTCATAATATTTAAGTTTGTATTTAATATTTTCCAATGAAATTTGGCATACATATACTTTAGTTTACAAACAATATGTATGTGTAATTTGGTGGTTGTAAGTTATATAGTTATTGACGTACAGAAAAAAGTTTTTTTGTTGTCTGCTTGACATTCAAATTTCCCTGTAAATGCTAAGCACCGCCCACTTGAAAGGTTATGAACTTCTCTCAGCCAGTATTTATCGAATGACTCAAATCAAGTTTACATGTAAATACAGATTCAACACTATACCAAAGTGCTGTCTGCTCAAACACTTGTTTCTATTTATAAACACACTAATGTTATCAGCAAATCACTGGCAGATAAACCCAGCCCACTAGTTAATGTAGGTTAACATTCCCCTGCGAAATGTTGTTCTGCAGTTCACGAATAATTCGTGAACTGTTCATGAACTGTTCGTGAACTGAGTTCATGAATTGTTCACGAATAGTCAGTGAACAGAAAATGAGCCACGTCTGTGAAATGTTCTTGAAATTTTAGTTCATGAACACTAATGGCATGAAGTGTTCATGAAATATTCTAGAAACCTAATGGCATGAAGTGTTCATGAACTATTCTTGAACCCTTATGGCATGAAGTGTTCATGAACTATTCTTTAACCATTATGGCATAAAATGTTCATGACCTATTCATGAACACCAATGGCATGAAGTGTTCTTGAACAGTTCATGAACAACACAATTCTTGAAAAATTCTTCAGGGTTTTGCTATTCATGAACAGTTCATTAACATTTTTCTTCTATTTTTCAATGGCTCATTTTCTGTTCAGAGACTGTCATTGAATAGTTCATGAACCATAGTTCTCCAAGAGTTCATGAACTGAGGTGGCATGAAGTGTTCATGAACTATTCATGAACAAGAATTTCTCAATTTATGCAAAGGTTATCATAAGTGTAACCAAAGCTCAACAAACAGGTCAGGGTAAGAAGAAACAAGTCGTGTATTAGCACTTAACATATTGATAGCAACATATAACAATAATTTAAATATAACACTAATAACTGAGATACAAGTGGTTTGATAATACTCTTTAAATTTCATAATACAACTTTGCACTATATGTTCATGAATAATTCATGTATTGAAAAGATTATGAATAGTCTCATTTTCAGTTCAAGAATCATTTACTAATCAATGGTTTCCCTGAAAAGGTTACACTTACAGTGCCAAGGAACTTGAAATGGAACCAATGGCTGATCAGTTCAGCCGGTAAATTATTAAAGACTTACATTTTCAAATATAACATAAACCATGTGCCTTCCGTTTCAACTTCCTGTGCACACAATATTATTCCTTTGTAAAAACAGCAATGCAATGTACATGTTTGAGTTCTTGATATTATCTTAAACTGTTCTTGAAATAAGATGTCCTTAAACCGTTCTTAAACTTGTCTTTTAAGTCTTCCAAGAACAATGACAGATCCTTTTAAGAACATATTGGATTCTTAAAAAGCCCATCATTATGTTCAAAAACATTGTGTCGACCTGTTTAAGAACATCAGAAGGAAACATGTTGTTCAAAAAAGTTCTTAAAGTGTTCAAGAATAGTTTAAGAATAATTCAAGAACAGGAAAGGTCCTTAAAAAGTTATTGAACTGTTCCTGAAGGCAGTTCTTGAACAGTTCTTGTACAGATGTTCTTAAAATTCTCTAGAACAGGTCAAGAACTCTTACTTACAGTGGTGAAAATACTATGCATATTCATATTAACTTCACAGGTTTCACAAATCTACAAGATTAGTATGCTAGACATTTCAATATTACTTTCAAAAATATTTATGAAACATCTAGCACAAAGGAATTCATGAATTATTCATGATGGATCCTCAAAGTCTGTCTCAGAAAAGTCATCAGAAATAATTGTTCATGAAATTTTCATTACTACGTATTTATGGTTAGATGAAGAACTGTTCATGAACTTTGAAGTGTTCAACAAAAATTTATAAACTGTTCATGAATGTGTCTTAAGAACAGTTCCTGTCTAAAAGTTCATGAACCAAGATCAGGAACTTTTTGAGAATGGTTCATGAACAATGCCTGATTGGCTTGAAGTGTTCATGAAATCATGAACAACATTTCGCCAAGGTTTTACCACTGCAAAACAAGCGAGATCCGGCTTTAAACAAGTTCTGATGTATGTCTGATGTTCATTATGACATGGAAAACATGTTTCAATAATTAATACACTTTCTTGACTTCAATGATTAATATACTATCAATTAGCTAATCTTATGTATCATTATTTATAACAAAACATGCACGGAGCTTAATTAAATATGGTTAACATTAGGGGTTTTACGAATAAAATATGATTATTTCTGCTGCATTCTTCAAACCGATTGTATCTGTTGACAAAAGCATAAAGCATTTAACAAAAGCTTGTTTTAACAGAAAGTAATCTGATTTTCTTCAACCCTTTTGTAATCCTATTACATTAATTTATTAGTAATTCTTCATTTAGTCCACATAATCATAATCACTACTTAGTGTTTGCCCTAGCAATAATCAAAATAATAAAGTCCAGTCTTAATTTTAAGTAGTTATTTAATATATTGAATGCCTGACATTGATGAAACAAAAACGTGACTTAACATATCCTCAACATTTACTAATTTAATTGCTCTGGTTAGTAAATCAAGTAAGTTTATCCTATAGGGAAGACTTTTCTTGCAGAACTTATGCCTTTTGACAAATGCATTTGGTTCTACTTTTTGCTTAAAATGACTTATTGCTATGGAATTTGTGAAAATTGTCTCTGACGATTTATTGTATTATAATAATGGTAAATTTGCAGCAGATGAAAGAGAAAAGATGATTATTTTATTTTTATTTCCAAACCTCATGATTTACATCTGCGGGTTAATGAACCAAAAGATTAAAAACATGCCTGACTATGCTTTTTAAATGTTTGTCCATCCAAATAGGTAGCTGTTATTATGGCAATTTTATAATTTGACATTTTTTCATTATAAGCAAAGTTAGTAAAATAATGTCTGAAGTGAAGTGCTAATGGTTGGTCATCAGTTTACTAATACACCATGTTGTTGATTTCTTCAGCTTTTTAGAAAATATAGTAATAATTACACATGAAATGTAATAAATTTTAGAATATTTTTGACATATGAGAAGACTACAATTGCTTGTTCACTTTTTTTTAGCCATACAGATTGTCCCATGCTACCATTTGAGCAGTACTGGGGGCACAGCCTGAGTCCTTCAATTATTTTAAGCCTGGATATAGTCTTCTTCATTCCTTAAAATGATGTACAAACGTTAAGGCTGCGACATATCGACTGTTATGACATACCAGTTCTTACTTATATTTGTGCTTTTTCCACATTCTTAGTTAATATTTGCCAACAGCAAACGGATGAGAGCAAACAGAACATGATAGAATAATGTATTTGGCATCGGTCATTGGAAAGATAGGAATCAGCCGATTCTTAGTACTGATTTTTCCCTACATTTGTGATAATATAACAAGTTGTGATACTTTGAGACAGAGATGAGGTTGGATGTTAACTTATGCGCAGCATTCTGCCAAGTACCGCTGCCAAGCTTGCTTCTGGGCCAAATATTGTTTTTTAGGCTCCTTTAAACTGCTTTAAATCCCCAATAATTTGAATCGACAATACCAAAATAGTGACTTCAATTTGAGACATTTTTTTTTGCCTGTGTGTTTTACTTGTGTTTCTTGTCTAATAGATGTTATTGGTCTGACTGGCAATTTGTCTCATAAATAAAGTACGGCTCAGTGTAAATGCTCCTCTCCTGCTGGGTCAATGGAACTTTAACAATTTGCGTTATTTTTGTGAGAAAAAAAGCAAACTCTGCATACCTTCAAGTTCTGTGAAATGTTAACTCTTTCAGTGCTGGAACTGAACTTTGAAGGCCTTTGCAAAAAGTTTGGATCCAGATGAGACGCCACAGAACGTGGCGTCCTATCAGGATCCAAACTGTTAGCTGTTCTGATAGTATTCTTTGGAAAAAAATCAAAGAAAATGCTAATTTTAGAAATTCAACAGACAACATTTTAGCAGACGACAAATTTCCCAGCATGCAAAGGGTTAATAAAAAATTTAAGTTTAATGTGATCCCGCAAACACATTGCAGTTGCTTTAATTTATCAAGTATTTCATTATATTTGTTGAGTGGCTTCATGAATTGTATGGAGCATTTTACATAACCTTGCTATTTGCAATAGACAAACTGCCACAACAAGCCCAGTCCAAATAGAAGATAAACCCAATATAAATATTAATGAAGTGGCAGTTGAGAAATATGCACAACTGCTTTTCAGCCTAACCTTAAAGTGAGTGTGAGGATGACAGATAACTCAAAGCATCTGCATGTATGGAAGAAAACAAGTAGAACTTTGTAAAGTTTTATTGAGGATGCGTTGACAGAATGACTATCCTATTGTAATTTTATGATTTTACAACATAGCAACATGTAAAATGACCATTTTGATAATATGTTTTGCCCATTATTCTGGCTATAAGACATCAGCAATTTATTGCAACTTGGATACTTAAAAAAGCACAGCTATTTAAATGAAAATGAAAAGATAAACATGTTTGCATAGGGTGATGTTTCCACAGAGTTCCTCAACAATTGAAATATTTGTATTTTGGAGTTGTTTAAATTGTCATTACCTGCATTTAATTTCAAGCAAGTCATTAAAACATACATATTTATTTCATATTTTCATATTCTTAATACAATTCATTTTCAATTTAAAGCAAATTGTTTTATACACAATAAGGATTGAGCATTTAAATTAATTGCAAAGAAAATGTAAATGTAACCGTAATTACTCTATATTTTCTGACACTCTAAGTTTTCAGACACCCCTTAATTTAGCAAAAATAATTATTTTTCGTGACTTAATTTTCGGACACACGAGTTTTCGTCCATAATTAATGTCTCTAAGTTTTCGGACAGTATATTTTACAGTGCTATTTTACCAAATTTCGGTCCTGTTTTCGATATCTAATGACACTTGGATCATGGGGTTTTACAACCAGATTAACATCACAAAACATGGCAGGTGCATGCCTGAGGGCAACGGACCATTACATTTGCGTTATTGGGTAAATAACCTTGTAAACTGGTATTAAACAATGGTTTCGCCCGATAGCATATATATAAGCGTTATGACAATTACCAGGGGTAGTGCCTGAATTAACAGTTCAATTATCTACCGCAATGGTACTATCCCTTCTCAGTAAAATAACTGTGACAAATACTAAACGCTTCAAAGTGTGATGCACCCTATTGCAAGTTTTACGAACAATGGAAGGTGTTAGACAACAACTATCCGAAATGAACAAACAAAGAATTCAAATTTTGCTCTTTTTTTTGCGTTAATTACAGGTTCATCCTAGCGAGTATCGGTACATCACATGCTCATCTTTGAACTCGTTGGTCAAAGTACAACATTGTAGTAACTTTCTGTCAAATAAATTTAGCATTCAAAATTATTTAAAATGCAGTGCAAACATATATAGCTGTAATTTATACTATACGGCATGGTATTTTACAAGCGCGTGCTATTACCGGTAGTTGTTGATACAATTGACGCTATTTTCGGACACATTAATTTTCGACTAAGTTTTCGGACACCTGCATTTTGTGAATATTTTTCGTATCTAAGTTTTCGGACACGAAACAAATTAATTATTTTTTAGTGTCCGAAAACATAGAGTAATTACGGTATATTGGTTATTATAATATTGAGACTATAGATACAACCTTAATATTTGAACAAGAAATATCTTTTAAAAAAGATATACGTCGTTGATTGTGGTTGGAGTTGGTGAAAGGTAAAGAGTTCAATGAATGAGATCAAAGATAGCGAATATCTTTTTCTGTGCAGTTCTTAGCTGCATCACACGCAGTACGGGATGTTACGCCGAGTTTTCACGGCTTATTTTACATTATTACATATTGCTGGTCATAAACCTATAGATACAAAACAGAAAACCAAAAAAAGACTGGAAGTGAACATAAAACATGTTAGTCAACCGGCCACACGCGAAGTATCCATACTTATTTTAAATATTTATACGCGTTCTTCGAACAAATCTGTTTTGGTGGTTTGTCGGGCATTGCTATTTGATTTGATTATTAACAGTATCGAGAATCATCGCGCTTGTGCTTAATACATTAGTCAAGGTGGAATAATTCTTGTTAAGTTAATCAAAAATAATATTTATCATGGTATTGTTGAAAACACATTAAGAATCTATTATTGACATACCATTATTATATCGCTGAATATCTTCATTTAACATATTTCTGGTCTAAAGATGATTCTAGTTAACCTAGTTCACGCGAAAGCGTCTATATTATATAACGATTATTTTACTGGCCGCGAACTGACCCTGATACCTTGTAGGTTGGAATGCAATGCATTAAACTGAGGCCATGCTTCCACTGCTGGAACGACGGCTTGTTTAAATTTTATACTTTTACATGTTAAATGTTCAATTTCGAAAACAATTTAAAATGGTTTGGCCAAAACGAATATCAGGATAGGGAAAAACGATACTTTTATGAACTTAAATATACTAGTACACATACAGGAATATGGAAGTAATTACTACATATGAGAACATAGCCTTTAAGTACAAACACTCTGGCGCTGGCAATCCTCTGAAAATAAAAGGTGCAGGCACAAACTGTATTGATGTCAAGAGTTGAGAGTAAAACTGTTCTATCTATCAAACCTTTTCATTAGAGATAAAATTGTTTCATGCTGAACACGCAGTAAAACAGTGTTTCAAATACGCGGTCATATTTCCAATGTTCTGGTGGTATGTTCAAATCAGCCAATGGAATAATTGAAGTGTACTCATTCGTGTCTAGCCGCGGGAAATTTTACTTGAATTTTATTGGACACTTAAAAAGGTCAGGTAAGGTCGAAAGTGACGTTAAACAGCTACGCCGAAAAAGCACACTACATTCTTCATTTTGGGGTCATTGAAAGACTTTGTGCACACATAAGTGGAAATGCTCAAGAAACCAGATCTTTCAAATTGTCAAACACGTTCGCAATAATATTGAATATTTTTCTTTCTGACATCCTTTTTGCATTTAACAAGTTTCTTCCTGGCGGTTTGAAAATTTCATGGCAACAATTTATTGTCACTGCTGAATATTTATGTACTGTGGAAATTAAAGAAAATACTTATCTATGACATGGAATGTTGAAGCATCTATTGCACAGGGAATGTTGAAGCATCTATTGCACGGGGAATGTTGAAGCATCTATTGCATAGGGAATGTTGAAGCATCTATTGCACAGGGAATGTTGAAGCATCTTATTGCACAAGGAATGTTGAAGCATCTATTGCACAGGGAATGTTGAAGCATCTATTGCATAAGGAATGTTGAAGCATCTATTGCACAGGGAATGTTGAAGCATATATTGCATAAGGAATGTTGAAGCATCTATTGCATAAGGAATGTTGAAGCATCTTATTGCACAGGGAATGTTGAAGCATATATTGCACAGGGAATGTTGAAACATATATTGCATAGGGAATGTTGAAGCATATATTGCACAGGGAATGTTGAAGCATCTTATTGCACAGGGAATGTTGAAGCATATATTGCACAGGGAATGTTGAAGCATCTATTGCACAGGGAATGTTGAAGCATCTATTGCATAGGGAATGTTGAAGCATCTATTGCACAGGGAATGTTGAAGCATCTATTGCATAGGGAATGTTGAAGCATCTATTGCACAGGGAATGTTGAAGCATCTATTGCATAGGGAATGTTGAAGCATCTATTGCACAGGGAATGTTGAAGCATCTATTGCATAGGGAATGTTGAAGCATCTATTGCACAGGGAATGTTGAAGCATCTATTGCACAAGGAATGTTGAAGCATCTATTGCACAAGGAATGTTGAAGCATCTATTGCACAGGGAATGTTGAAGCATCTATTGCACAGGGAATGTTGAAGCATCTATTGCACAGGGAATGTTGAAGCATCTTATTGCACAGGGAATGTTGAAGCATCTATTGCACAGGGAATGTTGAAGCATCTATTGCACAAGGAATGTTGAAGCATATATTGCACAGGGAATGTTGAAGCATCTTATTGCACAAGGAATGTTGAAGCATCTATTGCACAGGGAATGTTGAAGCATCTTATTGCACAGGGAATGTTGAAGCATATATTGCACAAGGAATGTTGAAGCATCTATTGCACAGGGAATGTTGAAGCATCTATTGCACAGGGAATGTTGAAGCATCTATTGCACAAGGAATGTTGAAGCATCTATTGCACAGGGAATGTTGAAGCATCTATTGCACAGGGAATGTTGAAGCATCTATTGCACAAGGAATGTTGAAGCATATATTGCACAGGGAATGTTGAAGCATCTTATTGCACAGGGAATGTTGAAGCATATATTGCACAGGGAATGTTGAAGCATCTATTGCACAGGGAATGTTGAAGCATCTATTGCACAGGGAATTATGAAGCATCTATTGCATAGAGAATGTTGAAGCATCTATTGCACAGGGAATGTTGAAGCATCTATTGCACAAGGAATGTTGAAGCAACTATTTTGCACAGGAAATATTGAAGCATCTATTGCACAGGGAATGTTGAAGCATCTATTGCACAGGGAATGTTGAAGCATCTTTTGCACAGGGAAAGTACACCCATTTTTATGCTCCCCCAAAATTTTTTGGGGGGAGCATATAGTCGCCGCTTCGTCTGTCCGTCCGTGTGTCTGTCCGTGCACAATTTTTGTCCGGGCTATTTCTCAGCAACTAATGACCGGAATTCAATGAAACTTTATGGGAAGCTTCACTACCAAGAGGAGATGTGCATATTATCAGCGGGTTCTGGTCAGATGATTTTTCACAGAGTTATGGCCCTTTGAAATTTTCCATTAACTGTACATATAGTGCAATTCTTGTCCGGGCTATTTCTCAGCAACTAATGACCAGAATTCAATGAAACTTTATGGGAAGCTTCACTACCAAGAGGAGATGTGCATATTATCAGCAGGTTCTGGTTGGATGATTTTTCACAGAGTTATGGCCCTTTGAAATTTTCCATTAACTGTACATATAGTACAATTCTTGTCCGGGCTATTTCTCAGCAACTAATGACCAGAATTCAATGAAACTTTATGGGAAGCTTCACTACCAAGAGGAGATGTACATATTATCAGCGGGTTCTGAGCGGATGATTTTTCACAGAGTTATGGCCCTTTGAAATTTTCCATTAACTGTACATATAGTGCAATTCTTGTCCGGGCTATTTCTCAGCAACTAATGACCGGAATTCAATGAAACTTTATGGGAAGCTTACCTACCAAGAGGAGATGTGCATGTTATCAGCGGGTTCTGGTCAGATGATTTTTCACAGAGTAATGGCCCTTTGAAATTTTCCATTAACTGTACATATAGTGCAATTCTTGTCCGGGCTATTTCTCAGCAACTAATGACCAGAATTCAATGAAACTTTATGGGAAGCTTCACTACCAAGAGGAGATGTGCATATTATCAGCAGGTTCTGGTTGGATGATTTTTCACAGAGTTATGGCCCTTTGAAATTTTCCATTAACTGTACATATAGTACAATTCTTGTCCGGGCTATTTCTCAGCAACTAATGACCAGAATTCAATGAAACTTTATGGGAAGCTTCACTACCAAGAGGAGATGTACATATTATCAGCGGGTTCTGAGCGGATGATTTTTCACAGAGTTATGGCCCTTTGAAATTTTCCATTAACTGTACATATAGTGCAATTCTTGTCCGGGCTATTTCTCAGCAACTAATGACCGGAATTCAATGAAACTTTATGGGAAGCTTACCTACCAAGAGGAGATGTGCATGTTATCAGCGGGTTCTGGTCAGATGATTTTTCACAGAGTTATGGCCCTTTGAAATTTTCCATTTACTGTACATATAGTGCAATTCTTGTCCGGGCTATTTCTCAGCAACTAATGACCGGAATTCAATGAAACTTTATGGGAAGCTTCACTACCAAGAGGAGATAGGCATATTTTCAGCAGGTTCTGGTCAGATGATTTTTCACAGATTTATGGCCCTTTGAAATTTTATATAAAAAGTTTCTTGTCCCCCCAACTACTGTGCCCTCAAGACGTTTCCTTTTATCTGAATATATAGTGCAATATTGTGACAAAAAAACCTTTGGGGAGCATCACCCATCTCCGACGGTTTCTTGTTCTGTTGGTTATATTAATCAATGCACATTCTTAATGTCTTTGACTATTAATTTCAAGGGTTTGTTTAAATTGAAATTGAGTTGTCACTTGCAGTAACTTTCCCCATTCAGGTGATGTTTTAGGCTGTGTCCTGCGGCCATAAATGATTTCTCAGCAACTCTTGTTTATCATATTTTTGAGAATTTGTTTAAGTGGATGCTGTATGTTTTGTCTATTGTGTGAAAGAGCTCTTAAAGTTTTTGTTTCAATTAATATTAAATTGTAATTATTTCTCCCTTATAAGTATATATTTATATGTGACTGTTAAACAACTAAGTATACACCATGAAGTTATTTACTTACCTATAAGTTATTTACAAAATTGCTATTAATCTCTTTTTTTTTGTTACATGTTAACATGTTTTTCTATCAGATTTGTTTGAATGTAAATTAATTTTGTTATCAGAAAGTGTGACTTTACCTGGGAAACTGTTATACTGCATTGCAATTTAGTTGTGTACTCAATCATGATTGCAAACAAATGCATAGTTCTGGCATGGATTTATGAAGCTTTTGCAATATATTTTATAGAAATTTCATTATCCACCCTAAAATAAAACTATGTATGTAAATAATTTAAAAAAATCTGCAATAGTTTTATATAGATACTTAATAATCCACCCCAAAATAAAACTATGTATGTAAATAATTTCAAGTAAATCAATAATATGCAGATAACATATTTATTTTCTTGGTTATGGTCAAAATTATAAATGAATTTTTACAATACTTTTATATTAATCAATGAGTTGCCACTTTATATAGTGAGAAAAGTGTACTGTAATATTTATCATGATGTTTCCATAATAAGACATTGTCAACTGTCAGATATTTTATGTTGTTTGACATAGATATTGTGCACTGTCAGATGTATCCTAATGTTTTACAAAGTGAGATATTTTATTTTGTACTGTCAGATGTTTCATGATGCTTGACATAGTCAGGCATTAGATGTATCATGATAATTGACATTGCCAGACATAAAGATGCCTAGTATCAACATGCATCTGATATTTATCAGCCAGACATAGAGATGATTATAGCCATGAAATGTCACATATCATATATCTCAGTATTGAAATAGCCAGACATAGAGATGATTATAGCCATGAAATGTCACATATATCTCAGTATTGAAATAGCCAGACATAGAGATGATTATAGCCATGAAATGTCACATATATCTCTGTATTGAAATAGCCATACATAGAGATGATTATAGCCATAAAATGTCGCATATATCTCAGTATTGAAATAGCCAGACATAGAGATGATTATAGCCATGAAATGTCACATATATCTCTGTATTGAAATAGCCAGACATAGAGATGATTATAGCCATGAAATGTCACATATATCTCAGTATTGAAATAGCCAGACATAGAGATGATTATAGCCATGAAATGTCACATATATCTCAGTATTGAAATAGCCAGACATAGAGATGATTATAGCCATGAAATGTCACATATATCTCAGTATTGAAATAGCCAGACATAGAGATGATTATAGCCGTGAAATGTCACATATATCTCTGTATTGAAATAGCCAGACATAGAGATGACTTAATAGCCATGTACTGTCACATTTATCTCAGTATTGAAAAAGTCAGACATAGAGATGTCTATAGCCATGTACTGGCTTATTTATCTCAGTATTTCACATTGCCAGACATAGAGATGACTATAGCCATGTACTGTCACATTTATCTCAGTATTGAAATAGTCAGACATAGAGATGTCTATAGCCATGTACTGGCTTATTTATCTCAGTATTTCACATTGCCAGACATAGAGATGACTATAGCCATGTACTGTCACATTTATCTCAGTATTGAAATAGTCAGACATAGAGATGTCCATAGCCATGTACTGGCTTATTTATCTCAGTATTCCACATTGTCAGACATAGAGATTACTATAGCCATGTACTGTCACATTTATCTCAGTATTGAAAGAGTCAGACATAGAGATGTCTATAGCCATGTACTGGCTTATTTATCTCAGTATTTCACATTGTCAGACATAGAGATGACTATAGCCATGTACTGTCACATTTATCTCAGTATTGAAATAGTCAGACATAGAGATGTCTATAGCCATGTACTGGCTTATTTATCTCAGTATTTCACATTGTCAGACATAGAGATGACTATAGCCATGTACTGGCTCATTTATCTCAGTATTGAAATAGTCAGACATAGAGATGTCTATAGCCATGTACTGGCTTATTTATCTCAGTATTTCACATTGTCAGACATAGAGATGACTATAGCCATGTACTGGCTTATTTATCTCAGTATTTCACATTGCCAGACATAGAGATGACTATAGCCATGTACTGTCATATTTATCTCAGTATTGAAATAGTCAGACATAGAGATGACTATAGCCATGTACTGGCTCATTTATCTCAGTATTTCACATTGCCAGACATATGACTATTGCCACATATTAACATTAGTTGACAATAGCTCATAAGACATTGGCATACATAATTCCAATTTTAGTTGAATTGTTTTCTTAGAGGTAGAAAAAAGAAGTATCTAGTGCCGAATACTGAATTAATTGTTTGAATAATGTGTCATTCTCGGGTGATTATAATTATGTTTCTATCACATTCAGGAGTATGCAGTGAAATTTCTTGACTTGTAAAATGGGTCACAGCTTTGCTATTCCTTGAAGTTGTCAAGAACGTCTATCAATTTTTAAACTAAAGGCCTTCCAATATATTATCTTAAATATTAATAAAAAAATTGTTTTTTTTCAGTATATCAGAAGTTTAATTTCACCTTTTTGTGTGGAATAACATAGTTAAACGGGTTTGATGATACAATGTAAACATACATATTTATTAAAATAATTACCATACATTTTTTATCATATTATAATATAAATTCAAAATATAGTTGATGAATAATGACAGTAAGATTTATTTCAATTCTCCCAAATGCCATTATAGATAATTATATTATAAAAATATAACATCATCATTGTCATTACCATTGTTAGGCTGAAATTGAATTTTAGGAAGTAATGTAATGGCTATAAATCATGAGCAGAAGATTGCCTGGTTTCAAATAGATTTATGAGATGAGCATAATGCAAGGTGTCTTTGTAACCCAAGACCCGTCTTTTCACAACGTCAGGCCTGCAATCTACAGTTTTGTCACTGTGATTGTGTAACCAGAGAATGTGGAAATTACATGGAAAATGTAGCATATATGAGCTGATGTTATCACAGTTGTATGTATGAAGAATGTGACACTTCAGCCCTTGCAAAGACCCGCCTTTTGTTATGAGATAGTCATCAGTGTCCCATGCTACACCGAACATCATCCTTCATACCCACAACACATCTACCCACAACTGGCTCGCTTTCAATTTACTCTTTAATGTGTTTTGTATTACACTATCTTAACATACAAACATGTATCATCAAAAATAGATTTACTGGCTAAGCAAACAGGCAAGTTCCATCCCAGGCAGAAGTGTTTTCTTTTCCCCCATCAATGAAATTACATATAATGCTCAAAGAATTCTTTGTTTCTTTTTCAATATGAAACCCAAGTGCTTGTTGAAATTATTATATTGAAAAACAAGGTTTCTATTAATTAGGTGTAAGTAATGAAGTAGGGTACATTTTATTTTCTTGACAACAAGTTACATACCAGTAACTTTAAATAAAAACAAATATTTGTACATTAATGGTGTTGCTGTTACTTGTGAATTACAGAATAAATTCAAATTTAACTTCCTTTGCTATATTGCAGTGATATTTTTTTAGTTTGCATAAGGGAGACAAGCATTTTCCAGATTATCACATTATAGTAGGAGTACATTCCCTTGAGTTACTACACATTGAAATGTCGATCCACACATTCCTTACCTGGGCTGCCATTGCCACAGTCACAAATGACTGGTTTATAAAAACATTTATTGAAGTGCCAGAACATCTTTAAAGTGTCAGAGATAAAATGAAAAATGACAACCTTATTGGTTTTTAGCAGAAATGTGTTATCAGTGATTACCATTTTGAGTTGATGTATTGCGGTTGTTTGTGGTTTTAAGCCAATGTTTTCGTGATGATGTGTTGACTGATAGTGCACACTTTTGGTCATATGTTACTTAGATTATTATAGATCTGAGCATCTTTCTATGTTTTACCATATGAGGGTAGTATTAATCTCCCCTTACAGTGATGATGACCAACAATAGCTTGACTTATTTTAATGTGGTTTTGCAATCTTGCATGTGTATGACTGTGGCAGGCATTGGTGGTATTTGGATTTCCCCATAAACAACTTTCTAGTGATCGATTGGTCATTGTAGGCTCGGGTACTACTTAAATGTACCCTGGTTACTCTTAAGTATAATTGAATGTACCCTGTGTACAGAAAATATACTAACACGTACCTGGCAAATGTATACTCTACCCAAATTTTATTCTAGCCAAAACAACAAAGTCATAAAACGTGCTATGAAATACCAAAAATAAATCACTTTGAACAATACCTTCCCTAACATGCGTTTTTAAGTAGGAGTTACAATAATATAGAGGCCATTTTACAGAATAATGACATAAATATGGACATAATTTATTGGAAAAAATAAGCCCACAACGACCAATTTAGCGTTAGAATTCCCAGGTGTGTTTCAGTATATTTACTGTATCCGGCGTACATTTAAGTATACTTAAGAGTACCCGGCGTACATTTAAATATTACTCGAGCCGACAATGACCAATCAAACCTTAATAGTGCAACAACACAAACCAGTGTAGAGAACTCTATTATGTGACATGTGATTTTCACACACTGCTTTAGTCATGTTATATTCTCAGCAGTTAACTGTACATTTAGATGTATAAACAGCACACTTAATTGTAAAAACCAGCAAAGAAAAAACATCATGGTAAAAGGACTAAAAATATATTGTTTTATGTGGTATTTAATTAAGGATGTTTTTTTTATATTAAGAAATATGATAATACATGTGAATCAATATGTAAAGACAGGTCTTTCATTGAAAAAGAACTGTCAGATGAATTACAGTCTGTCAGTCATTGGTTAATTGACAATAAACTTTCTCTTTATTTAGGTAAAACAGAGACAGTTCTATTCGGTTCTCAACCTAGGTTAAAGTCTGGTGCTTCTGTCAATGTTAGTTGTAATGGTACTCATATTCAGTCAACTTCGACATTCAAATATCTTGGTGCTACACTTGATCAGTCTCTGTCTGGTGATTCCATGGCTAGTTCTGTTGTTAAAAAGGCCAATACAAGATTAAAGTTTCTGTATAGAAGTGGTTTTCTCTCATTCCACACTAAGAAACTTCTGGTCATGGCTCTAATTCAATGTCATTTCGATTACTCATGTTGTTTGTGGTATTATGGTATTTCCAAATTTTTGAAAGATAAACTTCAGGTCACACAAAATAAATTAATAAGGTTTGTCCTCAATCTAGGTCATATGTCACATATAGGTATTGAACATTTTAAGATTTTGAACTGGTTACCTGTTCAAAAGAGAGTGGAGCAAGCTACCCTTTGTCATGTTTTCAAAATCAGAAATGGTTTGGCTCCTGAATATATGAGTGAAAACTTTGTTCCCTTTGACACTCTTCATTCATACAAGACTAGGTCAAGTGAAAGTGGGTGCTATATTTTGCCCAAAGTCAAAGGTGTTGGTGCTAAATCTTTTGCATATAATGCTTAATTTCTGTGGAACAAACTACCTTCCTCCTTAAGGAATTTTACAAGTAGAGCTAATTTTAAGTTGTCAGTTAAAACTCATCTCCTTGATATGTAATCTTTCTTTTAGATCTATATAGTTTTTAATTGAACCACATTTTAATATATCTACGTTTTAATGCAAATAATTGTCTTTTATAACTCAAATGTCTGATATTCATCTCATGTCTCTCTATTGCCCCTATTCCACTACGAAAACAAGCTCACGAGTCGCTACGATTTTTCACATTTATTGAATCAGGAAGACTCGTGATAGTCTACGATTCAGTTACGACACTGGTACGATTGAGTTACAACGAATCGTGGGGTTCGGTTTAAGTCTTGCGAATAGGGTCGCGACTTCACTACGATGTGTAAGAATCTACTGTGACTGTACTACAAACGATGCAGATCGGTCACGACTAAGCTAGGACCTTATCGAACGCGCACATGAATTAGGCGCCAATATCTATTGATATTGACCTAAATCGCGTGAATCTTAGCGGGCTCGCAACTCACTCGGGGTGAACTCGTGAGAGTCTTGATCTAAATCGGGAGAATCTTAGCGGGCTCGCAACTCACTCGGGGTGAACTTGTGAGAGTCTTGACAAAGCCGTTGCTGATTCGTAGACAGATCACGTGATCACCGATTTCCCGATTGAGTCAGAATTACCTATGATTCCATTACGACATACAAGAACGCGTTACGACGCTGTTACAAGTCAACTGCGATTAAATTCAGTCTTAGAGGTTCTGGCCAAATATTAAACACGTTTAAAATCTGGCCACGATTTTTCGGGAGCTCACGAGTTGCAGGGATCACTTATGACCGGCCCACGACTAGCTATGAATGACCTTCCCCGATTGAACTACAAATGTCCCTGACCTCAAAATATTGGAAATTGGATAAATCGTGGGGAATCGGGTCGTAGTGGAATACCCCTATATGTCACTACCATCAATATCCAAGGACCACAATGGAAATAAGAGATTAAGTTCTCTTTTTTGTGTAATCCTTGGTATAATGTTATTGGCATGGTTTCATTTCTCATACATGTTAATTGTTTTACTATTTTATCATGTATGTAGATATGTGTTATCATGTTATACTGAAATAAATCTATCTATCTATCTAATATAATAAATATTAATATCTTGATTTAAAATATTATTCTGATAATATAATTGTATCTGATGTGTATGAAACACACCATGTGCTGTTGTCCATGTCTTTGGCAAACATATTCAACTAGTTTTGTACTTAACATTATATTGCCTTCAAGTTTCAGTTTTCAGATGTGTCAACAAGCCTCAAAACTAGTGGCACTGGCATAATGGGTGGTAGGCGATAAGTGTCATGCATTTAAAGTTAAATACAATTATTATTGTAATAATTTAGCGTTGTTCTTTCTCAATACTAAATACTGCTAATGATCAAATGTATTGTGTCGGCAGATAATTGTGTGTTTAAGCAAATATAGGGGTTTTAAGTCATTGTAATTGCTTTGCACTGAAAAAGAACTTACATTTATCTCATAATCCTCATTTCTGATTATGAATGTTTTGAAACTTAAGGTGAAAAATGTGAGGACATTGAGTGACAGATGTGTTCACATAAGTTCATACTAGGAATGGAATATAATGGTCTATTAAAATAGTTAGTGTTAATGGAATGTACATAATTGGTTCTATTTATGCAAAGTTTGAATGAATGGGCTAATCAACATTAACCTGGAACCTTCATGTATGAATAGAATAAAAGTAAAGTTTTCAAAGAACAAAAAAGTTCCCCTACGGGAAGCCATTTCAATTTATTCAATTGTACCTCACTAAGTATACTGTACATTATGTTCTCAGGAAACTCATTTAGTTCAGGGTGTGCGAGAACAAAACCGAATGCAAATATAGGAAACAATCCATGCGTAAAAGGTATGCTGATGGAGTTGGAGGTCTAAAAACAGGACACGAGTGTTTTACTGGAAGGCCGAAGGCAAACCTACTCCTGTCTTAAGCTAAATAATCTAGTTAGGAAACCTAATTATGTTGAAGAGTCCATTGAACAGAACCTCAAGCCAGTATACACCATCATTAATGCAATTGTTAGGCATGGTAAGCTGGTAGATGTGCTGGATTGAGAACTCTGGGACTCTCCTTGGACTCCAGCAGTCAATAGCCTTACCTGAAGAGAATCTCTTAAAAGCTTTTCTTTCTGTGACAAAATACAACATACATGTATTAAGATGCATTTACATGCCACATTGAAATAGCAAAAGAATCATGATAATGTGTTCTCTGTGCATGTCTGAGATGCTTAACATCAAGATATCTCCTAAATTTTCACCAATGAAAAGCTATAAATTAAGTGTGATAATTAAGTCAATTATGTTGTGGTAAATGACAAAAGATAAGATTGATCAAGTAACAAAAGCATTTTATTAACACATACAAAATAGACTGATTTAATTTTAAAAGAGAATAACCAGGTGCAAAGATGTCAAAAATAAAATGTCAGACATCATGTGCCTCAGTAAAGTCAGCTGTTTTCTAATTGTTTAGAAATTAACGTGATGCTAAAATTTCTGATACAATTTTGTTCAAGATAATTATCATGGCAAGTAAAATGAACTAAATCTGATTGCAAAAATAACATAATGGTTAGGATGTGAAGTAATGGAAACGATAATGAAAGTACAAAGTCAGATAATAAAATAAGAATTTACTTAAAACGACTTTGATATAAATTAAATTACAAATTCTTTGTAGATTTGTTGTATGTAAAGGTGCTAGAAGTACCGTATATTATACATAAATTATACGTATTTTAATTCAATTTAAAATAGATATCAAAATCATTTGAAGCAATAGCATAAATTCAAATATTTTCTAAATCATAACCAATTGTATAAATAATTCTGTATACTGCCTGCATTTACTATCTCTCTATATAGTTTTGTTTTTTATAAGGAGAAACCCCAGATAACTGTTGAATCCAGATCATGTTTAGACAACAGAGAGCTCTAGCTTTGAAAACAAAACAAATCTTCATTCCAATCGGGTTGCACTGAACATCCCCTTGGCTCATTGTTACCAATATTGCTTGTACCGAATGTTATTATTAATTGGTTGTAATTGCATCAAATGTAGCCTTTCCTATTACAAGTAATTAAATATTATTAAGTTGTCCATCACTGAATAGTCCTAATGTTTGCCATTTCCATTCCCTACGTTCTATAACATTTCCTTGGACCAGTCGTGATTGCTTGCAAGTCAGAATTAATGCAGCTTTCATTTACATAATTTGATATTTTCTTGCTGCTCCACTAAACTCCTTTATCGGGATGTTGTATCAATTTTCTGGCCTGTGGTCATCATGTATGAATATGGATAATATCAATTGTTTTGTGATTGATTTTACAGCCCCATGGGAAGTTATTCACTCCAGCATAAAGGAGTGTGTCAGTTCTACTTTTGCTAATTGTTTGATTGCTCAGTTAAAGGGGACTGAGTGTAAGTGATATGGACCAGTCAATATTGAGCATGGTACATTATCTGGATATATAAAGCAACATGTCTTCACACTGTAACCAACTTTGGCTGTCAGGCTAGCGCAGTGGTTGGCACGCTCGCTTCTCACCTAGGCGACCCGAGTTTGATACCCGTTCCTGGCGCATGTGAGTTTGGTTGGTGGTCACCATACAGGACAGGTGGGCTTTCCTCCGGGTACTCCAGTTTTCCCCCACAGCACAAGACAACCTCAAAATAAAAACAAATATTTCAGTAAATAATAAATAGCTGGAAATTGCAGCTATCATTCAAAATTCGTCCCAACTTTTGTGAGTCTAAAAATCTGATTAGGAAGGAGTGCTGGGACACACTCCGGGACCTCACCTAATGCAGCCTCTGGCGCTGAGGGACCTCATAAACATGGAAATACACACACTGTAACCAACATGGCTTTGTATCACACTATAAGCACCTAGTTTAATAGTTGCAATTATCCCACTCCCAGCTCCTGATCCACTGGGTGTCTGAGAGCTGTAGGTATGTACTCATAAACGCTAATACCAATCAAGAAGACCTATAAATGCATAAAGAACCATGTTTTACACTTAAAGCAACATATTTCTGCTACAGTGGCTATCATTACATGACCTAATGGTTGCCAAGCAGACATTACAAGGAACAGACATGTAGACTGTGCCGCAGCCATACTATGGTACATTATTAGTGTGGCTGAGGTATCACAGGTTCCCTATCTGCACAGGATCAGAAATCAGACTGTCCTCTGCTCACAATAACAGATGCAACTCTTCACTAAGGAATGTGCACCAAACATGGCCTGTCTACCTGTGAATTTTATCACCACACAACTCATAAAGTTGAAATTCAAGCCAGTAAATTAAATACTTCACTTTATTGTTCATTGTTCAGCAGTAAAATTACACTTCATCTCTGTGATTCATCTTCCACGCTGGTGATAAATTTTAACAATAAATGAGGTTTATATTGTCTAAGGGATTTATGTTTCCAGTTATGAAAGATTCTGGCGTAGAAAGAAATCCAGATGACATTTAAATTATTATAAGGAACAAAGCTTGTTTAAAACTCAACACCCGATAGGGGAACTAAGAAACACATAAATATTATAATACCCTAAATTTGAACATTACACGAGTGTTTTGGGCTTTCCAATTTTTATTACTTTTATTTAACGCATTTTATGCATTGTATGATAAATTATTTTGTAAATGATAAAGGTTCAGGTTCAGTGGGCCAACTAATCAATACAATATATAGAAACTGAGATGTGAAAACATGCAAACCTTTTTATGCCTATATGATTCTTATATACTACTTGTTTGTTTGAATGTTTTTACGTCAAGTGCACAAAACAACGCAATATTTGATGCATTTGGAATTCTAGTATGAAGTCTTCATATCCTGTGAGGCCATTTCATTTGGACGCACGCAGTGTATGACAAAGGTGACTCAGTATATCCTGGTGTAATCACTTCTGACAGGGCTGAGCTGAGTTATCAGAGGTGAGCCATAAATAGGCCCCAGTTGGCCAGCCGTGGGCTGTCCACTGACCTGGCCATGGGAAATGTGATCCACCCAGCACCCCAGTCTTCCCTCACACCCTTCATAAATACACTGACTGCTTCACCTGGAAGTTGTCAGTTTGTAGGGTTAATGGCAGGTTATGGTGTGAACACTTCTCAACTTAATCAGTAAGTGTCTCAATTTTCTGAAGTTTTTCAGCCTCCCCCCCCCCCCCCCCTTATAATATAGATGATTTGTAAATTACAAATCAGTGCATGTTTTTTGTATATTTGTTTCACTATGACTATGTTAAGACATGGGTTACACTTGTACCAGTCTGTGTAACAAATATAATGTTACCAAATCAGTTTGATCTGCAACAGACTTGTAGGCATATTGAGTTTTTAATTGTGCTGTATTAAACTTTTACTAGGGTGCAACAAACTTTTTCAGTGCTTGAACCGAATTTTGAAGGCCTTTGCAAACAGTTTGGATCCAGATGAGACGCCACAGAACGTGGCGTCTTATCAGGATCCAAACTGTTTGCTTTTCTGATAGTATTCTTTGAAAAACATCGAAGAAAATGCTAATATCAGAAATTTAGCAGACGACTTTCAGAAGACGACAAATTTCCCAGCATGCAATGGGTTAAGCTTGAGAAACATGTTCCTCCACTAGAAAGACCTGTGAGCTACCAGTTGTTTTCATACAATTGTGTGCTTATCATGAGTAGTCTAGGGATAGGAGGCTCCATGGTTTCAAAATCCGCTCAGAGAACTGGATTTTTGTGAGCATAACATTAATCCAATGCAACTCCTCTCCACCCTGCTGAATGAATGGGTACCTGTGAGGGAAACAAACCAAAGTGCACTGGCTGCACACTGAGCAGAGTGTAGACAGACAACTTATATCCCAGTGATATGGGGGGGGGGGGGGGGGGGTTACGTGAAAGTCTGCAGAAAGTGCACATGTCTTTATAGTAGACTATAACCTGGATCTTTAAACTTCAACAAGTCTCATTGCTTCTGATTGCTTCTCGAAGTATTTCCCTTTTCACCAAGTGCTTGCCAATTGAGTCTTGCTGACCAGACTTAGCAGGCTGCCTGACCTCAGAAAGGGATCAATACGTCCTCTTGGTTGTTAGTCACGCTATGTGATTCCCAGGACCTTCCTGTAGTATTGTATTGCTGAATTTGCATATTGTTGTCAGCATGGCTGACTGGTCACTCCTTAGTAACGCCAGCACAGATCTCATGTCTTTCAAGAGAGGTGCCAGACCGTTGTCTCCAGTGGCATTGATTTTGTTCTACCATTACATGGTGTTTTTCCCCAGAGATTTGTTTATATGTCAGGAGATGTTCAGTATTTTTGATATCCAGAAAAAAGAAACACCTGCAAAGTATGTTATACAGGCTTCAAAATAACATAAAGAAGGTGAAATATTTCTGCCACTATGAGACCAATTCATTTAAAGGACTTGTTCCCAGATTTTGTTCTGAGCAATTGTCATTAAATGTTCTAACAACACTCTGATGCATCAAATTATCTAAAAATAAGTATAATGTCAAGAAAAAATGTTGAGTAAAATGTGTTGCTTTTACAGGATGCATTAGTTTTGGAAAACCTTTCTGTATAGCAATTCACAAATTTAAAAAGCAACACCAACACATTTAGTTTTGGCTGAAGTACCGGGTATTTAATACATTATTCTTACTTTTGTTTCATGAATGAATTAAATGTGTATGTTTCAGTTAAATGAGGTCTGGAGTGTGTCCCACCATGTCTACCTTAGAGGAAATTAGATTAATGTTTAAAATGTTTAAAAAAAGATTGATAAAAGTCTAGAGGTCAGATTTATGGTTGATTCTTTACGGAACTTGGTTGGGACATTGGTTGTACTGAAGTCTCAGCTGAGTTCGAAATTGTTAATAAACTTTGTTCTTATGATATATTGACCGAGTTCGAATGGTTTCATTCAGTTAAAAAGCATTGCTGCCATGAGGCGTCCTGGACATTTTCCCTATATGGCTTTATAACCTGCACCTTGTTAACAGTCAATCTTCATGAAACGTGTTCAGAACATATATTCTATTATGTCTCTAAGCAGCCTAAAAATAAATATGTGCTTAGAATTTTTTTTATTCAGAATTTTGATTATTCCTAACTTCAACTAGCATATTTTAGTAAATTGTGGGTCTCAGGTCTTGCACTACTCTTGTTTATGAATTGTGCATTTGATCTTTTCATTAGCAATTCACAAATAATTCATTAACAGTAATGATTCATTTTTTTCCAAGAGTGTTATGTCTTTATAACTAAATAAATGTATATTAGAAAATACCCAATGACATCTTGGAGCATCTCAATTTTGTTCCGCTAGAGAATAATGTTATGTACAATATCACCCCATAAATCAGACAACCATTATTTTGAAAGGATTTGCAGAGAGGGGGGTATTTGGGTGTTCCATACTGGTAGAGATCATTATTAATGTTATTAAAAACCCATTTGCCTTGCTGGAACTCAAAGCCTTGATCCATAAAACCCATTCTCATGCTGGGAATATGTCACTGCTAATGCCTCACTCATGAGTTTATCACCGACCTAAAACTGACAGCAAAGAGGCATTGCTTATCAGCTATCATGACTTTAAGAGCCTCGACACAGGGGCTTTTTAATGGCAAAATTGTGTCATGGTTTATGGGATCCAGATTTATACACAAAACTGATACATACTTTTGGGGTCAAAATTAGTAGGAATACTTACAGTTTCATAATATATCAATTAGCACAATTTTGAATTATACCAAAATATAGTTTATGTCCTAAAGGCATATTTATAAACATACCTATAGGTACAATTTGAGCATATAGGTACTAGTTATATCGCCAGCCTTATTTAGTGTGCCAGTAGGGATATTTTGTACATGTTGCAAAACCATTATATATATAATTTTAGCTGACCAAAATGATAAGGAAAAGAAAAAAGTATTTCTAAAAACTATTCATACCAAGTGGTTGCTAATAGTTGTTCATATTCTTGGTTCCTTCAGTGTAAGGCTCATTAGCATCACAATTGAGCGGATAAATGTCAATCAATAAACAAAGGCCCATGACTGCATAATCAAATCAATTTAATGGTTAGCTTTGGACAAACAACAGTCAGGTGTTGCCATAAATTTACTGGTTAATAGTATTGTTTATATTGTACATTATTTCATGGTTCTTCTACCTTACTGCACATGTTGATTGCTGATGTTAATTGCCAAAGTTTAAATTGTCTGGTCCAGTCCATACATTCCTAGCCAGTACTGGAAAGTCTGGGGTAGAGTTCTTAACAAATGATGAGATCTGTCAGCCATGTTTACACTTGCCCTGATAACATTCACATTAATTCAGACAAATTGACAATAAATCTATGTCAGTTGATAAAGAATACTTCATCGGCTATATATATTTAATGTACATCAACATTGATTTTATTGCATTAGGCAAGAATTTATTTGGATTCAGTGTGAAACAAGAAATATTTGTTTTTAAAGATATGCTGCGTTTATTTAAATAGGTTTTCATTGTGAAATCACTTAAATCATTGAGTCAAAGTTTTATGATTAATTTTGCAGATGTTTTGCTAGTATTTTTTATAATTATATTTATCCACATTACGTCAAAACACATTTAAATGAGGATGAACATGGTTTGCAATCTTATGGGAGACCCTACTCCAAGAATGAAACGATATTAGAAAACTAGCATTGGTAAAAACATATTTGGAAATGTAGATATTATTTGTCACTATGCTCATAACTTCTATGTCGCTTCAGATGTGACCTTCATATTTGGTATGCATGTGTATGTGGACAAGGCCTTTCCATACGCATACAAATTTTGACCCCTTTGACCTTGACCTCGAACTTAGGGTTCGTGTTTAGGCATTAGGGTTGTTGTTATTTAGCTGTCTTACATAACTATCAAAGCGTTTTTGGGGGGCACAAGCCATCATGTGGAGTCAGCTCTTGTTTTCACATGATAATTTTAACTGTGTTGACGAAAAGACAGGACATTGTTCTAAGTTTTTTTAGTGCACTCATTTTAAAAGAACCAATAAACTGCACACATTTCATTAATCTTTATTGAAGAAGCTTTATTTAATTTGAAAAAGTAATAAGACTACATCTGGTTTCTCTGAACAAAAACCGAGTTGTGTGCAAACATTTTCCAATCAAAAGAATATTCTTGGCATTTAAAGTTATCTTGCAGTTAATGCTTTTCATGTTGAGTTTATTAGCTTTATGAAGTGAGACAGGGAAAAGCATGATGTAGAGGCCTTTGATACAAAAAATGATTATTGTCTCAGACTTAGCCTGTCTACCACATCTCTCCTGAAAGCATTTGTACACCTCATCTTTGCATGGTTTATTATGCTCCCTCAAAAAAAATTTGGGGGAGCATATAGTCACCACTTGTCTGTCTGTCCTTCCGTCAGTGTGTCCGTCCGTGCACAATTTTTGTCCAGGCTATTTCTCAGCAACTAATGACCGGAATTCAATGAAACTTTATGAGAAGCTTCACTACCAAGAGGAGATGTGCATATTATCAGCATGTTCTGGTCAGATGATTTTTGACAGAGTTATGGCCCTTTGAAATTTTCCATTAACTGAACATATAGTGCAATTCTTGTCCAGGCTATTTCTCAGCAACTAATGACCGGAATTCAATGAAACTTTATGGGAAGCTTCACTACCAAGAGGAGATGTGCATATTATCAGCGGGTTCTGGTCGGATGATTTTTTACAGAGTTATGGCCCTTTGAAATTGTATATAAAAAAATATTGTCCCCCCAACTACTGTGCCCTCAAGACGTTTCCTTTTATCTGAATATATAGTGCAATATGTGAAAAAAAAACTTTGGGGAGCATCACCCGTCTCCAACGGTTTCTTGTTTACTTCTATGTCCGACACTACACACACCTCTGGCAAGTTCCAAGTATGTGATAAGTAAAACCAGAACAGCCTGCGGGTAACTCACAGTCTGTTCAGCTTTTATTCTGTTTGCTGCTCATCAGTATCTAAGGTTTGGAGATGAAGCCTTAACAACTTGAATCTTAAGTAAGAAAAGTCTTAAATTAAATATAACTTTCTAAGGGACTACAAATGCGTGAACATACGCATATAAGTGGTTAAGGGTTAAACTCTTTATCTAGGACAGTGGATAGTTACTTGCATAAGTATAATGAACTCTTGATGCTTTTATGTTTACTGACCTGATTATATACATAATGTTATGAACTAATGTTAAATATGATGAAAATAGCAGCAAGCAAACCAAGTGTGCTTGTTATAGAATCATCTTACATGTTTCTTTAATTCTGGCTGCAAGTGATGGCTGAAATGGGATGCATCTGGGTATAGATAAAACTCCTTTGATCATTCAGAAACTCATCAAATTATTAACTGCTCCACATTTAAGCCATTCCAGACTAAGAATAATTTGATATATAACCTAGTTTAATATCAAAGTCTTTACAATCCTTGTGGTTCTAAAATTGTCTTGCTTATTTTTTTTACAGAATTCTGAACTGTTTCAAACAAACAAAAATATGCTATGTCTGAGATATATGTGTGAGTCTGGCCAGTTAAGCCATGATGGTAACCAAAGCTATTCAGACCTGATAGAAACATGAGCACTAAACACTTACATAGACAAATATCTCTCATGCTATAACCAATAATGATGGTAGAAATTAGAGGTGACTATGTGTAGAGTGTACATCCATCCTGTGAGAGTGTGTAGAGTGTACCTCCATCCTGTGAGAGTGTGTAGAGTGTACCTCCATCCTGTGAGAGAATGCAGAGTGTACTTCCATCCTGTAAGAGTGTGTAGAGTGTACCTCCATCCTGTGAGAGTGTGTAGAGTGTACCTCCATCCTGTGAGAGAATGCAGAGTGTACTTCCATCCTGTAAGAGTGTGTAGAGTGTACCTCTATCTTGTGAGAGTGTGTAGAGTGTACCTCTATCTTGTGAGAGTGTGTAGAGTGTACCTCTATCCTGTGAGAGTGTGTAGAGTGTACCTCTATCTTGTGAGAGTGTGTAGAGTGTACCTCTATCTTGTGAGAGTGTGTAGAGTGTACCTCTATCCTGTGAGAGTGTGTAGAGTGTACCTCTATCTTGTGAGAGTGTGAAGAGTGTACCTCTATCTTGTGAGAGTGTGTAGAGTGTACCTCTATCCTGTGAGAGTGTGTAGAGTGTACCTCTATCTTGTGAGAGTGTGAAGAGTGTACCTCTATCATGTGAGAGTGTGTAGAGTGTACCTCCATCCTGTTGTGTACCTCCATCCTGTGAGAGTGTGTAGGGTGTACCTCCATCCTGTGAGATTGTGTAGAGTGGACATCTATCCTGTGAGAGTGTGTAGAGTGTACCTTTATCCTGTGTGAGTGTGAATAGTGTACCTACAACTGAGAGTGTGTAGAGTGTACCTCCATCCTATGAGAGTTTGTAGAGTGTACCTTTATCCTGTGTGAGTGTGTATAGTGTACCTACTACATATGAGACTGTGTAGAGTGTACCTCCATCCTGTGAGAGTGTGAAGAGTGTACCTCCATCCTGTGAGAGTGTGTAGAGTGTACCTTCATCCTGTGAGCGTGTGTAGAGTGTACCTCCATCCTGTGAGAGTGTGTAGAGTGTACCTTCATCATGTGAGAGTGTGTACAGTGTACCTTCATTCTATGAGAGTGTGTAGAATGTACCTACATCCAGTGAGAGTGTGTTGAGTGTATCTCCATCCTGTGAGAATGTGTAGAGTGTGACTCTATCTTGTGAGAGTGTGTAGAGTGTATCTCCATTCTGTGAGAGTATGTAGAGGGTACCTCCATCCTGTAAGAGTGTGTAGAGTGTACATCCATCCCGTGAGAGTGTGCAGAGGGTACCTTTATCCTGTGAGGGAGTATAATGTACCTCTATCCTGTGAGAGTGTGTAGAGTGTACCTCTATCCTGTGAGAGTGTGTAGAGTGTACCTATATCATGTGAGAATGTGTAGAGTGTACCTATATCCTGTGAGAATGTGTAGAGTGTACCTCTATCCTGTGAGAGTGTGTCGAGTGTACCTCAATCCTGTGAGAGTGTGTAGAGTATACCTACATCATGTGAGAGTGTGTAGAGTGTACCTCCATCCTGTGAGAGTGTGTAGAGGTAACCTCCATCCTGTTAGAGTGTTAAGAGTGTACTATCATCCTGTGAGAGTGTGTAGAGTGTATATCCATCCTGTGAGAGTGTGTAGAATGTATTTTCATCTTGTGAGAGTGTGTAGAGTGTACCTCTATCCTGTGAGAATGCGTAGAGTGTACCTTCATCCTGTGAGATTGTGTACAGGTAACCTCCATCCTGTTAGAGTGTGAAGAGTGTACTTCCATCATGTGATAGTGTGTAGGGTCTACCTCCATCCTGTGAGAGTGTGTAGAGTGTACCTTCATCCTGTGAGAGTGTGTAGAGTGTTCCTCTATTTTGTGAGAGTGTGTAGAGTGTACCTCCTTCCTGTGATAGTGTGTAAAGTGTACCTCCATCCTGTGAGAGTGTGTAGAGTGTACCTCCATCCTGTGAGAGTGTATAGAGTGTACCTCCATTCTATGAGAGTTTGTAGAGTGTACCTCCATCCTGTGAGAGTGTGTGCAGGTAACCTCCATCCTGTTAGAGTGTGAATAGTGTACTTCCATCATGTGATAGTGTGTAGGGTCTACCTCCATCCTGTGAGAGTGTGTAGAGTGTACCTCTAACATGTGAGAGTGTGTAGAGTGTACCTCCATCCTGTGAGAGTTTGTAGAGTGTACCTCTATCATGTGAGAGTGTGTAGAGTGTACCTCTATCCTGTGAGAGTGTGTAGAGTGTACCTCCATCCTGTGAGAGTGTGTAAAGTGTACCTCCATCCTGTGAGAGTGTGTAGAGTGTACCTCCATCCTGTGAGAGTTTGTAGAGTGTACCTCTATCATGTGAGAGTGTGTAGAGTGTACCTCTATCCTGTGAGAGTGTGTATAGTGTATCTATATATTGTGAGTGTGTGTAGTGTACCTCGATCATGTGAGAGTGTGTAGAGTGTACCTCCATCCTGTGAGAGTGTGTTTAGTGTACCTCCATCCTATGAGAGTGTGTAGAGTGTACCTCTACCTTGTGAGAGTGTGTATAGTGTACCTTTATCCTGTGAGAGTGTGTAATGTGTGCCTCCATCCTGTGACAGTGTGTAAAGTGTACCTCCATCATGAGAGTGTGTAGAGTGTACCCCCATCCTGTGAGAGTGTGTAGAGTGTACCCACATCTTGTGAGAGTGTTAAGAGTGTTATTCCATCCTGTGATAGTGTGTTGAGTGTACCTCCATCCTGTGAGAGTGTGTAGAGTGTATTTACATCTTGTGAGACTGTGTAGAGTGTACCTCTATCCTGTGAGAGTGTGTAGAGTGTACCTACATCTTGTGAGAGTGTTTAGAGTGTAATTCCATCCTGTGATAGTGTGTTGAGTGTACCCCCATCCTGTGAGAGTGTGTAGAGTGTACCTCCATCCTGTGAGAGTGTGTAGAGTGTACCTCTATCCTGTGAGAGTGTGTAGAGTGTATTTACATCTTGTGAGACTGTGTAGAGTGTACCTCTTTCCTGTGAGAGTGTGTAGAGTGTACCTACATCTTGTGAGAGTGTTTAGAGTGTAATTCCATCTTGTGAGAGTGTGTAGAGTGTACCTCCATCCTGTGAGAGTGTGTAGAGTGTACCTCCATCCCGTGAGAGTGTGTAGAGTGTACCTCCATCCTGTGAGAGTGTGTAGAGTGTACCTACATCTTGTGAGAGTGTTTAGAGTGTAATTCCATCTTGTGAGAGTGTGTAGAGTGTACCTCCATCCTGTGAGAGTGTGTAGAGTGTACCTCCATCCCGTGAGAGTGTGTAGAGTGTACCTCCATCCTGTGAGAGTGTGTAGAGTGTACCCCCATCCCGTGAGAGTGTGTAGAGTGTACCTCCATCCTGTGAGAGTGTGTAGAGTGTACCTCCATCCCGTGAGAGTGTGTAGAGTGTACCTCCATCCTGTGAGAGTGTGTAGAGTGTACCTCCATCCCGTGAGAGTGTGAAGAGTGTTCCTCGATCCTGTGATAGTGAGTAGAGAGTACCTCCATCCTGTGAGCGGGTGTAGAGTGTACCTCTATCCTGTAATAGTGTGTAAAGTGTACCTCTATCCTGTGAGAGTGTATAGAGTGTTCCTCCATCCTGTGAGAGTGTGTAGAGTGTACCTCCATCATGTGAGAGTGTCTAGAGTGTACCTCTATCCTGTGAGAGTGTGTAAAGTGTACCTCTATCCTGTGAGAGTGTATTGAGTGTACCTCTATCCCGTGATAGTGTGTACCTCCATCCTGTGAGAGTGTGTAGAGTGTACCTCCAACAAGGACAAAATAAGTTCAAGAAATTTCTTAAAATGTTCTAAAATGTAGTTCTAGAACAAATTTTGAACTCTTCAAGTACCAGTACATTCTACAAAAGTTCTAATGGGGAATAAGAACACATATAGAACAGGTCTAGAACCAAGGTCTACAATTGTTCTACAATTGTTCTAGATCTACATATTTAAAATAAACTAATTCAGACAATGATATTTTGACTTCAATTTCAAATTAGCAAGTTCTACAAAAGTTCTAATGGGGAATAAGAGCACATATAGAATTGGTCTAGAACCAAGGCCTACAATTGTTCTACATATTTAAAAAAATATGTGTTACCTCCCTTTAAAATGTTCTTTCTTAGATTAATTATACTTAATTTTTATATATAATGTTGATGTGAACAATAGTATACTTATTTTCTAATTGTGTTACTATTTAAAGTATATTGTTTTAGTTAAATAAAGTTTATATTTTTTCTTATATAAACTTTATTTAATAATGGAAGTTAAGATCAATCATCCCACCAGTTGGGCAAGGTAATCAGGTTAAACCTGATGAATGTCCTCAGTTACAAGTTCTGAGGGGAACAATGTCCTAGATCTGTTCTAGAACATTTGTTCCAGACTTTCTTGAAGCAAACCTTCGGAACTGTTGTAAAACATTTCTAGAATTGTACTAGAACACACCAACTAAAACTGTTCTGTAATCATACTGAAAATCTAGGAACAGTTGTTGAATGTTTAATGAGAATAATTTCTAGAACAATTGTTCTAAAACAGTTCTGGAAATTTATACAAGAACAATTCTGGAATAGTTCTAGAACAATGGTTCAAGAATGGTTCTAGAACAAACCTTCAGAACTGTTTTAGAACTTTTTGTTCTACAATTATTCTCATTTAACGTTCAACAACTGTTCTAAATCATTCTAGACCATTTTAAGGATGATTCCAGAACACTTCTAGTTATTTGTTCCAGTACAATTCTAGAAATTTTATAGAAAGTTCTAAAACGTTTGGCAGGGGTACAGTTGCTTAATTGATTTGCTATTTCTTCCCACCAAATTTCATGATTTAACTTGCATATTAATGGTCTGCATAGTTCACAGCTTAGAGAAAGAATCTTGGAAATCTAAATTCTATTTACATAAAACAGCTATTTGTGCAACTGATGGGAAAAAAATCTAACTGCCAGTTGTGTGTGGAGTATTTAGATTATCATACTAATTAGGTGCTAGGTGTCTGAAATGATTGTGGGGAAATTCCTGGTAGGTCTGTCCCATTTATTCCAATGGCAGCATGGGATTTAAGAATCAAATTGTACAGATGAGGACAAACATAAGATGTTTTCAGATTGATAATTGAGAAAGATGTCTACAGTGCTGCCATGGTGTTAGACTACAGTTAGATATCTTAAGTATAAGATTAGTATACACTTATTTTATGGATGCGCGGTGAACAGTCAAAACTGTTTCCAAAGGTATCAGGGATAACTTTGGTACTATCGGATTCAAGCAACAGTTCCAAATGTCAGCCCTCAGATACCGAGGGACAACAGTTTTGACTGTTAACCAAGCATCCATGAAATAAGTGTTTTATTACCTGATCAAATTTCCAACATAGAAATAACAGCAAACTAACTTTTTATTTACACTCAACAGTAATCGATAAAATAAATAATTGTAACTGTTTAACTGTAAAATGATGTCATTTTTTCGACGAAATGACGTCATTATTTCAGCAGGATAGTTCAAACTGTTGACCGGTCAACAGTTCGATATTCATCGGTAACAGTTTAAAACTTTGCAAATTTCTTTTTCGACGAGGAAATAGCAAAAATAATTAATTATCATTTATATAAGACATCAGGTAATAAAGTAAAATGTAGGTGGATTGGGACTGGAGTAAGATGTAGATAGTATAATTAGCATTTGATGCTTTAAGATATGATTTTATAATTGAATTATTATTATTGTTTTCCGTCTATATTATGTTACATGTCTCATCTGGGTCTATGCTGTTTCCCAATGCCTTTTTTCTAGACGCTAGGCACAAAAGGGTTAAGACTTGACCACAACTAGTGGCCTATATTAGCCAGCATGAATATGTCTGAGGAACTCATATTGTCATGATTCTGATTAATAATTGCCAATGCATCTTCATATATAACAGATTTATGACCAATATCCTCCCCGCACAGGTTTTTTTACACAAGCATGAGCCATGTTCTGTTATCAATGCCACAAATATGTTAATAAAGGCTGTACATTCATGAGCCTTGATAAATCAATTGTTTACTTGAAATTCTTTGGGAGGGTATTAGAAGGTTTGATACATAATATGATCACAAATCTCTAGAGATTAGAGATGATTCAAACAACAAAAACAAAGTAGGCCAGACCTTGTCACAAAGATGTCTTGGAAGATATTAGGCTTGATAGACTTGATAATTGTACTGGACCTCATTAGTTAACTACCTGTGTACTTAACGAGCTAAGATTACCATTGTTGCTCAGTCAATGTGTTAAACTAGTTTCACACCTTTTGCAGTTTAATTCCTAATTACATAATAGAGATTTTATATCTGTTAATATCTGCTAAGATATTCATCTTTATCTGTTGAGGTATTTTTTAACAAGACACAGTTCCTAAGTAGACTTAATGAGCATAAGCGATTAGCTGTAATTGTGGATACAGGTAGGTAAAAGCCTGCTTTTTTTCACAAGCTGGCCATTAGCGTGCACTTAATTAATTTGAACACAAGTCCTGGTCAAATACCAGTGTCCATAGAAATATTGGAATGCCAGGCAGATACAAGATTTTTAGTTTCAGACTGATAATTAGGCCAATACGAAGTATAATTCACAAACAAATCAAACTCCACAACACACAAAATTAGGTCTTGTAGATTCCCATGCTCATCACAAAATAATGTGATGACTAGAACCTTGAACATATTTAAGAAACTACTATTGATTGGTATTTTATTCAGTCATTTAAACCAAATAGGTTGGTATGCTAATTTTTGCTTCGTTTGCTTCAACAAGTTTGAAACCCTTGAAATAGTTTTACTAGTTTCTGTCACAATATTGTTAATTCCACCAGAGGCTGTTATTTTAGTTTCGTGGCTAATTGTCTGTATATTGTTTGTTGTGATTCAATTTGAAGCTCTGCTATCTGGAATTCTAAAAGAGTATAGGGAATCTCATTTAATAATGCAATTTACTCTTAATAAGGGCCTGGAAAGTATTGATTCACATGGTATTGATACACCTCATAATGGCTGGTATAAATTTGTAAGCATACAAACAACATGGTCTCCAATTATTGTTATAATCATTAAAATGGCAACAATTACTGAACATGAAATGTCTTGTGATGGTCCATACTGTATCAAGAAATATCAGTTTCCATGGCAACATAAGGTATCATTTAATTAATAAAAGCAGAATGGTTTATCTTAGATATACCTTATTTTAAAACACCAATTATGGTTGTGTTTATTTCGAAATCCATATTCCTAAATGTGTCCAGACATGTATTCTTTAATCCTCTTATTTAAGTCTGTATTGCTACATTAGACAGTCAGTATTTAACTTATCCATGTATCGAACAATATTACTGAATTCAACTCATTTATTTAAGTTATTGATTGTTTAAAATAATGTTATTACCCATTTTATATTTTCATATTTTATTTTTAAAAACCTTTTGATTCTTTGACATAACTTTATCGTAAGTCATGCTTGAATTTAGGAGGGATTTCTTACAATGTCTTCTGAAATTTAATTGAGGGCTTTGATTACTTTTTATTAAGTGCTGTTGATGTGTTATAAAGTAAAATCAATTTGTAACAAATGTTTGCTAATTTTTGTGAAACTTGAAAGAATTAATTCCCTCCATCAATATCACACAGTATTAATAATCTAAATGGACCCAGTTGGCTGAGGTATCACTTTTCTGATCTACTTAATAGAATGGGAAATTCAAGTTACAAATAAATAAATCATTCGCAACACTTTTTAAAAGTTTATTGAAAGATTTATGGCAAGTAATTCCATTGTTGGTGGAAATTTTATTGCAGTTTGCAGTGTACATTTCTTAAGAAGAAAGGCCTCAGTTTTTGTCAACTGGGTATAAATACAGGGTAGCCAGGTCTAACCTTCAATCTTTCTGAGAGAGGACAATCATTTTCAGCAGGTATCTTTGGTCCAGAGAAGTGCTTTAAACAACTGGTGGGTCATGGAGTTGACATTGTCTAATTTTATGGTTTTATATGCACACAAGTTCTTTACAGTGATATCCTGGTGTAAATCATTCAAACATGTCAGATGTTGGTGTAAATTGTTTCAGTCAAAATAAAAAGAATATTTTTTTGTTAACCTGGTTTTCCGAAGGAAAAAAACGGTTATTAGATTGGTGAATGTCGGTGGGCAGGCTGGCGTGCGTGCAAAACAAGCTTGTCCAGGCCATAACTTTGTCGTTCATTTTGAGATTTTAAAATCATTTGGCACATTTGTTCACCATCATTAGACGATGTGTCGCGCGAAAGAATTACGTCGATATCTCCAAGGTCAAGGTAACACTTTGAGTTCAAAGGTCAAACATGCCCATAAATGAGCTTGTCCGAGCCATAACTATGTCATTCATTGTGAGATTTTAAAATCATTTGGCACATTTGTTCAACATCATGGGACGGTGTGTCGCACGAAAGAATTACGACAATATCTCCAAGGTCAAGGTCGCAACAACTAAAAATAAATTTATTTTTAAACGAAGGGGATTAGTTGTAAACAATCAGTTCAGTTCGAGTTGTTTCCCTTTATCAGACTTTTTTTCACATTGAAAACCTGGTTTTGGGACAATTTTGTCCCTTGTTTCATTTTATTCTCCTGTTGGAGAACTTGTGGAAACTCTAGTTTATGTCCTGGTAACTGCAGTTTCAGGTTTACCATGATTCAAGTCAATTTAAAGCAATAGGCATGCACATTATCTAACAGTGTGGTATGTATCATGACTTGGACTGGGCCTCTAGAGGGCTGCCCTGGCAGCTAGGTGATAAGAGCCCGGCCTATGTGAACCCAGTCAGGAACTTATCTTCAAGTTTGTGTCTCCCTGATTAATTATGCAATGATTAATCATGTTTATCAGACGTCTGCATGCGTAATCAAGATTTTAAACAAAATTTATTATGGAAAATGAGAAATATATTATTCGAGATGAGCTCTGCTATCTTTGGACTTGGATTTCAGGATGATAAGGGGGTGTTGTGGGTACTCAGTAAGCCTCAGCATAAGCTTCATGCTCATTACCCTTCTAAATTAAGTGATATGCAGCATTATAATTGAACCTATTTGATGCACACTATGCACATTGCATACACTTATTATTTTCCCCTACCGGTGAAACCGAAGGGGACTTTGGTTTGCGCTCTGTGTGTCCGTGAGTCTGTGAGTTTGTCTGTCTGTCACACTTTTCTGGATCCTGCGATAACTTTAAAAGTTCTTCATATTTTTCTTGAAACTTGAAACATGGATAAATGACAATATGGAGATTATGCATGTCATTTCATTTTGTTCCTACGTCAAGAATTCTGGTTGCTATGGCAACAATTTTATTTTTTTAATTCTGACAATGGTGGAGTTTCACCGGTAGGGGACAATAGTGCTTGGCAATCTCTTGTTTTTTCTGTAATTATTCTTCATCTTTTACAAAAAATATATAAATGCACTTAAAAATATAGTGAAAATACACATAAATGTACAGAAGTGTACTTATTTTATGCTAAAGCGTATTTTTAATAGGGGAAATAGTACACTTTTAATGCACTTACATTTGAAAATACGTAAATGCAGAAAAAATACACTTCTTTCAAAGTGTTTTCAAGTGTACCATAGGCTTCCACGTATAGCACGCAGTGTTTAACCTCCAAAATTCAAATTAAAAAGCTGGTGCGCGCTATACATTGATACAACGCTATCCTGGCTGTTAAATTGGTTAAAAATATGTTGTGTAATCGTAAATAATCAAAATGGCCGCCATGTTTTTTTCCAAAAACTACCACTCTATAATCGTACAGACTGAGGGGCCATTTTCGAAACAACCAGAAGTCGCTACTGGTAGATATGAATGCAGTAGAAGAAGTTTTGGTCAAAAATAAATTTGTTGTGAATAAACTTGCGGACATTTCTTTGTTTGTGTTTTTACACTTCTTTATTGATGAATTCCGATGGGGATTGTTGTCGACATTCCGGAGAGCAGGCAAGGGTAGGTGCGAACGAGGTCTTTTTTGCGGGTAACGTTAGGTGTGAAAGGGGATCACTTTGCACTTCGTAATAGGCATATGTTATTGAGTAATATGTGCCACGACTTGTTAACACGCTAATTGACATTTGAGACACTAAGTGACACTTGAGAACGTGAAGATATGCAATTGCATTTTGTGTGTATAAATATTGAACGTTCAACAGTGGTGTACCTCAACAACTGTATCCCTGTCTCCCATGCGACATTCAAATTTACCGGTAATGCCCATTTATTTCCCCGAGGAAAAATCACATGATGTGCACTTATTCTTATTTTCTCACGTTTTTTACGAAATACACGTGGACTGTTAATCTTTTGCTAGAAAATTACAAAATGATCAGAAAAGTATAGTGCTATGCAACCCATGCTCCTAATCATAATGACGCTTCCTATTTTGAATGCTTAATTAAGCTTTCCAATGCCCCGGATTATTGGATTATGCAATAGTGAAATGGCGGCCATTTTTGGTCCGATTTGGTGGTTTTATTGTCTTTAAATATTTTTTTCTCCATTTTTGCATTTAAAAAACAGCCTGCGCGCTATACACGGGAGCGCGCTATACGTGGAAACCTACGGTATTTAAATGCACATTTAGTGCAGTAAAAATAAGTTCCCAATACTGCTGTGTTTAATGGGCATTAAATACACATTATAAAGATGTCACTGAAATACATGCTATTGGAACAATCAGATTTATTAATACTATAAGTTATGCTGGATTGTATTTATTAATACTATAAGTTATGCTGGATTGACAGCTTGGGTACTACTTAAATGTACCCAGGTACTAGTAAGTAATATACCGTAAAACGTTGTGTATAACGCGCATTTATGTATAACACGCATCTACTTTTTAAAGCTAAAAAATCGGGAAAAAAAGTTTTTGAAGCAAAAAAATCGGGGGGAAAATTCCGTTCCGCAGGCTAACTGAAAATCCTTATATTTACATTGCCGATCTTACTTATTCTTTTATTGCTTCAATTATAAATTATTTTTAAAACGATAACGATACAACTAGTTGGTTTTTTTTTTAAATCATATTATGCGTAAAAATAAATGTTTGGATTTAAATGAATTATGCATGAAATGCACACTTTCCACGAGGATACCATCAAGGTTTTCATCATATGTCTCCGAAGTAACTGTCCACGATTTTATCGTGGAGGACACATAACGGATGGATTAGTTATAACTAAGAAACTGACATTATTGATTGGTATTGTCACCTGGTTATTCATGCATGACTAATTCACAACCGCGCGTTTTATTTACAATGCCGATATCATGCGTTCTTTTCGAGTGTCTAAAATTGACAGGAGACTTTAACGACTCAAACTTCTCAACACCATCACGACATTACCGGCGATAAAGAAACAATGGAGGTGTGAAGCCGTTTGCCGGTTCGCATGTTTTGATAATAGCCCAGCTACACAAAACTTGACAGGTGACGCAAATTGCTCAATAATCACATCCTCAATCTTGACAAGACGTATGAAAACGTGTAAACAAACACAGCATCAATTTTATTAACACATTTGAAAAGCAAGAAAAATAATCTTAAATATATCGGGAAATACCTTGCCGACATACTATTGTAAATCGACAAGTGCCCCCAAATAAATTGTGTAACCCTAGTACAGTGGGGTATAATATTGTGGGAAAAGTAAACAATAACATTTAAATAAAAATGGCTTCCTCGTTTTTCATTCTCTTCTTCAAATTTATTTGATTTCAATGCTCTGTACGTACCTGAAAAAGATAGAAAATATATATGTTAACTTTATAATGTTTGTTCATCTTATTCAGATCGTCAATATAACACTATTATTAACATAGTTACAGTTAAAACACCGGAAAACAGAATGATGCGAATTACCGCTACTGGGTAACTGACAGCGAAAAAATGTCTTGGCATGGCTGTAGTTGTGCATAACGCGCATCAAGTTTTTAAAATGAAATTTTGGGGTAAAAAAGTGCGCCTTATACACAACTTTTTACGGTACTGACAAGTATCAGAGAATTCAAACACTAAAATATTGCCTATATTCATAAGTATTTCAATATTCTGTAAAATGGCTTCTATTTTATCGAAACTCCCACTCAAATATAATATTGAGGCAGGTTTTTTTTCAAAGATAGTTTCGTTTTGTAAATAATTCCTAAGCGCGTTTTTTTAGATTGGATTTTGGGCGAGAATAAAACTTGGGTACAGTCTTAATTGGCTGGGTATGTGTTAGTATATATTCTGAACTGGAGGAACATTTAAGTATACTTACGAGTACTTGCAGTACATTTAAGAGTTACCCAAGTGGACAATGACCAATCGAGCAAAAATTATTGAAGGATTATTATTTGGATCTGTCATTACTATACAGTGAAACAATTATAAGTTTCATTTTTTTTATCACGACATTGAAGGTGTTTCATTACTTAAATTTCCATGAAAAATATAAATTCAAAATTCATGATTAATTTTTAACTTTCTTGTTTTGTTTTTATTTACGTTACTATGTCTTCATTTAGATAGTTTATAATTATACAGTTAATAACTTTTATAATAGTTATATTAGTTTTGACCATTGATAACTTTGCCCTGTTTGTTAATTCTTAGAAAAAGCAACAACAAATATAAACATTTCATAATTCTTGTAAATGTTATAATATTCTGAAGGAATATTTTTGTATTTAACAAGGATGTTTCAGATTTTCCTTTTAAATAATAATCCACATTTATAAGCAATTAAAAATTAAATTTAATACATTTTAATTCCATCATTAAGCATGTGACGTAAGGTATTTTTTCATCAATTTTATTTGTTAATTTTCTAAACTTGTGTTTTATCTTAAACCTTATCTGATTAGTAAAGCTGATTTCTTGTTGAACTTGTGAAAAATATCAATTCATTATCAGATAAAAAACTTGTTAGACAATTCATAAATTATAATATGTGAAACAATTTTTTAATTGTTTGAGTGACTAAAAGTAAACTTTATACATTAATGATATTTATTATGTAGAATTTAATCATTTAATGCATCAAAGTTAAGAAACAATTAATAACTGTTTATACCAATTTATGAATAAACAGATAATCAAGATAAAGAAGAAATAGCTGATGTATTGTGCTGATTAAATGCAGATAAGATTTTCTCCTCTATAGTAATTTAACTGTAAATTACTAGTAAGTTTACTATAGATCAGTCAAGCAATCAGCCCTTTAATCATGGCCCGCTATATAGCCTATTGTTGAGGTGGGCAGGCCATTCATGCTAATGACCGGCTCACAATTGGTCCAGTGTTAGTTCCCCTTAGGGCACCCCAACCGTGCAGTCACATGACTTTCCAATTCAGCGTACTCTGTGCTAGCTCTCTGATCATTCACATGTAGCTGTCTTATGGACAGATTGATGTATTCTTTCTAAAAAAATTGACTACATGATTTTAGTTGTGTGTGTATTGTTAGTTTCTGTTCAACCAAGTGTCAATTAAAACGTTCAATTATGTGATTTAGGCAGAGTGGTTTATAATGTAGTTTGTATGACCAGAGTATTCAGTATGAATTTAGGTTTTTTAAGGCCTAAATTGTTGTGGATAATGTCTTGGATTTTACACTATTTCTGGATTCTGCCCTTTTGTGTGGGGACCATTATAACTGTTGTGGAAACTGAGCAGACATTATCATTTGAATGGAACACATCAAATCCAAAGTAAGTATAAATCCTACTGTGTTGTCATGTTTGTAATTAAAATGTTAATATGAAAATAATAGCATATTTAACGTTATGTTAAAATATGCAACATGAAAACGACGACAGCATTATTTGTTAAACTAAAAACAGTCTACATGAATTGAAAACTCATTCACATGCATGCCCACATTTAATTATACTAATGAGAGATTAGTGTATATTTAATTAGGCTTAATATGCTCATGTGACATATGTAGGCAGGGCATCTCTATGTCACGTTTTCTTCTGAAATTTGGCATTGATTCTTTTCTAACTTCACATATTTTTCATGTTCAAAGTGTGCTATCACACAGAGATATAAAGAATTTAAGGAATGTTCACATAAAGATTTATAAAAGTGAAGAATTGTTGATAACAGAGTGAATCAAGTCGCTTGATTGTACATGCAGGTATTACCGCAATCAGTCTGGGATTTAGTATGACACTCATGTTTGAACTCACTGTTTGCTTCCCGCATCTTTCATTACATAATTCATTCATGCAAATATTTACCCACCTAAGTTTGTGTTACTATGTGAGTGCTTTTTCATCATTCACATTATTTTGATTAGATGTTACCATTTAAAATGGCAGAAATCCACTATTAATTTGCCATTTCACATTTTGAAATCACTAGGTGAATTATATTTCAACACGGTTTAATTTAATTAAGAAGATGTCATAAATATAAGTTCAAAGTTGAATTAATAATAATTTTTACTTGCTTGTAAAAGCATAAATTCATAAGATGTCAATATGTTTAAAAAGTGTACATTATTGTCTTATTTTTATTAATGTACAGCCATCTGCTATACTTGTTAATTCTATTTATAAATTATTTTGATTCACATGAAATAAATAAACACACTCATATTTTAGTTTTATGAAGCCTTGGAGATATATTAGATTATGAATCTTGCAGAATTGTGCACCAGCAGCGGCCTTAATAGTTGATAATGTGCAAGTATAGTTAATAACCATTTATCAATGGCAATTAAGTTTGCATTTTGTAAGACACTCTCTCCCAGCATCAGATAGCATTGCGGGCCTGAAAAAAACTACCTGACTGAAGGACGACTTTTGGAAAACATTAAACCTGATTGAAACTGATAAAACAAATTTTGAATTGACAAGTTTGGTTTACAAATGCATTTTGATGCTATCTGTTCATGTTAACATTAACAATGAAATATGTGAAATGATTTTGCTAATAATCTTTGTTATTTGCCTTGTGCCTTTTTAGTCATCATTATCCATTATGAAAGTGCAGAAATTCAGAAAAGACATGCAACATTTCAAGAGTTCCTTGCTTTGCATGAATTGCATAATTTGTTAGAATTGTGAATGCTACTTTGTATTGATGTGTTTGGTTTTCTCAACTTTTTATTTAACTGATTTACTTTGATGGTTTCGTTTTGCACAGGCAATAAAATGAATTGGTGAAATGAAAAGACATTCACAAGGAGAAACCTCCAAGATATAATTAAAATTCAAATTGAATTTCTTGGTCTGATCATTTTGGGTGAAGTTTGTTGAATGGGTTGTTTGTATTTCATCTGTGTTTGAAAGACCAGTGTGTCACAGCTCTAGGCAGCCGCCCTCATAACTTGGTCCACATTCTGTTGAAAATACTTTGTATTAAGTTGTTATAACAAAGTGTGATCAGAAATTAATGATTTTACTGGAAAATTTATTATCATCAGTGTAGCTTATGTAATTGATTATTGTTTGTTGGGAAAAAATTGAGCTGTTAATGCAACCTTGTTCAGCAAATCCAGAAGATGTGTATTTTGTAATCAATTTTGCTGGTGTGTTGATAGAACAGAGTTAAGTTCTATGGCTCCCAACTGCATGGGTTTGAATGGCATCTGATTTAAGGTACTGTGATGTAGAGATGTCTGACCTTCTTGTAAACAGAGGCAGTGCTAATTGCAATTACTTTACAGCTTTAGCTGATGATAAGCTTTGCCTGGTGGCTGACAGGGATAAGGACCTTGTGATACCTATCTTAATCCTTCATCTACAAACATTGCTATCAGTCTGATTACAACAGGTCAATCTGGAGCAGCAAGTGGCTATTCCTGAAACTGTTCTTATATACAGTCCTTTGTGGTATACTAGTGTATTGTAGGAGTTCAGGGTCACCTCCTTAAATACATACAACCATACATTACCTTTTATACAGTCTAAAATGATTTTGTGGTAAAAACGATTTAGTAAGTTACATGTAACTGAGTAAAAAAATGGTATTGTGGTAAAATTAGTTTAGTTATAAAAACCAACAATTTTCCTGTTGTTGTTTTTTCAAATTAGACATTATTACTGTGGCTTGTAAAGGTTGTTTGGCCAGGCGTCTATTGCTGATACTCATTAAGAACGGCTTGCGGCCTTTCAGGAGATAAAACCAGGTTTTAATTTATTATTATTGAGTCCCCCCCTCTCAGAGAAGATATAATAATAAAGACTTGATTAAATATTAACTGAAGGCTGAAGCATGGTGTCTGTCTGCTTCATCCAGAATGTGTCTTGTTAGGCATGCAATTTGTGTCATGTCTGGCATGAACCTAATGAAGATCTAGCATTTTATGACATTAAATTGATATTTTCAGCAGTTTAATCTAAACCATTACCATAGAAATTGTCATGAGATATCATGATGTGGGAACTTGCCAAAAAACCTTTTGCTTTTTAGCTGATTCAATGCAAAAAACTGGTGCTTTTTAATATTTGGGGAAAACATTTCAAAAATGTGTCACTCGACGGTTGAGTGGTTAACACTCTGGTCTACCATCCCAGAGGTCCCAGGTTCAATTCCCAGCCGGGGCACTGGAAAGTTCAGAAATGCTTCAAGTGTTTCCCACCCAACTAGAGATGTACTGGCATGAAAACCCAGGTAATTCTCTTGTGTAACGGTGCTTAGTACACTGAGCACGTAAAAGAACCATTGAGGGATCTATTGGCAAAGAGCAAGGGTCCGTATCGCACCCGGATTCCTTGTATCCCAATATTGTCTCTTTTGCTTGCTGTTTCTTCAGCAAAACCAAAGGACCCCATTGGAAATAAGTGCTTGCACTTTCATGGGTTATCCTGGACTGCAAGGTCAAAAGAAATACAATACAAGGAGGAACAAACTTGGCTATCACATCAGTTTTTGTCAGGATGTTGTCATAGGGTGAAATATTTGTGACCATATTCCTTCAAGGCTTTAAAAGCAAGTGACACTACTTGACAGATACATGTACCTGTTAATACGCTGTGATTAAAAGATACAGGATGGAAAATATCAATGTTCATGATTATATGAATATAAGTTAACACAAAAATTTTATTCACATAGTACAATTTATTGCAACACAAATTTAAATTGAAACATTGAATGTAATTGTATGATCCCCGATAAACAATTTAATCAAAGGATTGTCAATAAATATTTCACAGTTCTTGGAAAGGTTCACACTGATAACACAGCAATCCCTGGTATGTGCATAAGGACCACAGATAGAGCTCACATCATTCTCACATGATGACACTCCAGTGTTTGCACATGGGACAAAAGAATCTAATGCATGATAACAAGTGATAACATATGATAACAGTGATAACAACTGATCACCGCACCTCCCTTGTTGAAGTTCAGATGAACAGTAACTTTTAAAGGTCCTAAAGTGGTGTTAACTAAAATGCTTATGCCATATCAGTTTTGTTTTTGAACCCTACCTACATTTGTTTTTTAACATGTCAGCACTTCATTTGGTGCAGTAAAATTGCATGTCACAAACTTGTAATAATTTCTTTTTTGATTTAGTCTTTGTTTTTATAGTAACATAAATATTGTTTCACTTATGTGTTTAATTGCTGTATGACAATAAGGTACGTGAGTGAGTTGTGAGTGATGATGTGCCGAAGAATGCCCGGGGTTATAGTTTGTCAGTGTCCAGTTTTCACACCAGACAGGGTCCCTGCACAACAACATGTCAGTGACTGAATCACAGCTCATCTTATGATACATGTAAGTGTCTCTAACAGCACATCACTTGGTTACATGTCACTCAGTAGCACTTCAGTGGGTTACATGTCAATTGCAGTTCATCACATGGGTCACTCACCTCTACTGTTTATTTTCAGGTTGGCTTGTTAAGCCACTTTTGTAGCCCCTTTTTCTTGGTATCCCTCTGCAAAATGTTGTTCATGATTTCATGAACACTTCAAGCCAATCAGGAACTGTTCATGAATGGTTCTCGAAAAGTTCCTGATCTTGGTTCATGAACAATTCATGAATATTTCACAAATTATTTATGAACTGCAGAACAACATTTCGCAGGGGTCTTGTTGACATGTGCATCTCTCAACTAAAAGGAAAGACAATATTTTCAATTAAATGCTATCTTCTCTTTATTTCAATTATAGCCTGCCCAGATTAACCAAAGCTTAAGTCATATTTACAAAATGTTGTGGAGTAAAATTATTGACTGGCATTTTAATTTATTTTGGAATGTAGCACTTTGCTGTTTATCCCTTCATGAGGTGGAGTTTATTTCACAAGATTAGTAAACTGTGGTAAATGTTCCAGTAATAAACTGTCTGGCATTGTGTAATGGCCGTTGTGTTGGTCAGAATGGTGTTTACACAGTTTGCTGATTAACTGTACCTGCTGTTTTTATTGGGTCCATGGTTGATTTATTGTATTTGTGTGTTGGTCAGTCTTGTAATAGTGCTGTGAAAATGGCCATTTAATCAAGCAGGTGTCGCTAGACAGGGTCATTATGAGGCTGATATCAAAGGTCCAGTCCTGGAGGCAAGCCATAACAATCAGCACAAACATTTTGTACATAATTGATGCCATTTAATAGTTAATACTAAGTTGGTGAACCAGTCTCCAATAAAATTAAAACTTCATTTGTTCCAGCTTAAAAAATGTTTAAATCTTTTAGCTAAAAAAAATACTCTTAATATTAAGGAGGATGAAGATTAAAATTGTAGCCCTTATGGCAAGATTTTGTTTTGTGTGGTGCAAAGCTGACTCAGAGCTTGCCTTTGTAAACAGCCTAATCCTTTTTAACTTATCTGCTTGAAATCCTCCATAGCTACAACACTAATTCGCTTGATAATCTCATCTCTAAACAAAGTAAGTGTCTGTGGGCAGACCTGGGCCAATACTGGACAGCAGGCAGTAACAATCCTGTGGTCTCCACGTCTCCAGTCTGGGCATGGCTGCTCTAACAATATTGACTTCCAGCCTTTCACAGTCTGCAATCTCTTTTGTCAAAGGTGTTTAATTATATGAAATATTACTAATAGTTGGCATGTGTTGTCATAATGAGGAAGGAATGCAGCATATGTTTGCATAAATACTTAGCAAAAACGAAAAATGTGTTTTTAGTGGAAGATGTTGTTAAAATTTTTTATACATTAATTGAAATTGTTTTTTGAAGATGTATTGTGCTTTAACATGTCACCCCAAGGCATTTAATTGTTTGACATTTGAAACCCATGCATATCTGTCATTAAGAAAATTTTATACAAAAAAGCTGTCTTAATTATTATGAGAAATAGTTGTCATTTTGAATTGAAGTCTCCATTAATGTAATAAATGACAGTCGGTTGAATTTTGATAGATGTGTGCTGATAAATTTATGATTTAATGGGGACAATTTAGGGATTGCACAAAGTACTAAAAAAAGAGTTAATTAATTTATTTATTACAGTTTATCTTATTAATCATTCTAAAATTTGGAAGTGATAAATTTGTGTTTTTTTTTTGTCATTAATAAAACAAAATAACAGTACTTAAAGTAGATAAATTACAATAAATTATTAATTTAACGATATTGGATGAGAATCCTGTTTGCTTGCCGGATGTAACAGCCTGAACCTTGCAATGAATCTAAAACTAAGACAATATGGGAAAAACATAATGACACATGTAGTCTCTTGAAATAACTTCAATTTATCACTGCTGAAAAATATCTGTACTAATATTTATATATTTTGTATGCTATATAAGCTAAATCAAGATAAATAAGATAATAAAGTCAGTCAATTAGCTTCTCATTAATACTTATAGTATTGGCCTTATTGGGCTTCAAACAGTCGTATAAGCCCACAGCCGACATCCCCAGGCTAGCTGATACTGCTTCATGCAGCCCAATAACAAGACCAATATGACTTCAAATAATTCAAAATATTATATTATGGGCAACATGAATTTCTGTAACAAAATTTCTTCAGATAGACCTTCAAAATAGTAGGAAGTATTTAACTATAAACTTCTTAACCGTGCTTAATGACCCAAATCAAGCTGTTGTGTAAATAGTTGAATGGTCTGCTGTACAGGAATATGATCACAACACCGATACCAGCCATTCATTATTGTTTTAAACAACTTGCGGTTGACTGCCAACATAAAATGCGATTTCTTTTTGAGATTTGTAGTTTTATCATTTAGCATTTGAAATTGTATAGCTAACTTCTTGTTCCGGCCCACCCATTTTACATAAAGAAACAGGCATTATCTGGAAACATATCTTTGACAGATTTCGTGCCGTTTGTTTTGTTTTAACTATTCCCCATTTTGTAAATATAAATACATCTTTTGTAATTATTTACGCAGTATTATGGTATTTGAAGAATTAAGTTTGACCAATACATGGTTTGAAGGTTACATTATAATGCATGCAGAATATTGTGATGATTTGAAACAAGATTCGCCACTTGGTTGCAAAAATTTTGCTGAGAATTTGTATACAAATTTGTAGACTACAATTTTGATATTTTTGCGATTTTTTGTTAACTTAAAATGGTTTATATCAAGCACCATTTATTAATTTACATTGCAAATTATAAACATTAAATTTATTAATATTTCGGACAGAAAATTTATAGACATCTTAAATATGTTAAGATTTCTAAGACTGCTTAAATGCTTTAATGCTTAAGCAAATAATGAGTATAAATGAAAAACAACAACATATTTTGAAAAAAAACTCATTATTACGTCATCGTCATCTATAAGAGTTCATAGGTTTTCTGAACAAAACCAGCTTAATTTTTAACAAAATTGTTGGACTTTGAGCATCCAATAAAAAGAGATAGAAGTGTGAAAATAAATGTAAAAGGTAATAATGTGTGTGGAGCTGAGACTAGCTACATGTAGGTGCATTGTGTAGTCAGAGAAGATAATGCTAGCTTTTCACTGTTCAAATTGAATTGTGCAGCTTGCTATAGCTGTGCATGGCGGTGAGGTGAATGCAGCCATTCTCCCTCTCTCTAAACATCTTGCCATTTATCATCCCATTTCTTTTCAGACCTGAAGTTTCAAAGACTCATCAATCATACACATGATTTTATTTTATCCCAATGCTTCCCATGAATGGTTTGTGTGTTTGGTAATCCTTCAAGGAGGGACACTGAGTTTATACTACTGGTTATGGGCATACAAATAATTCCCTTCCCAGCAGTTGGTCACACAGCTCTGGAAAGCTAAATACTGTGGGTGCTTAGTGCTTAAATATTTGGGCCATATGATGGAAAAGGGGCTGTAATCTCATTTTATCACAATGGTAGAGGAAATTAAATATAATTTAAAAAAATAGCTTTACGGACCTTAAGTTAGTTGAGGGCAGTGGTTGGGGTGGCTTGGTATAATGATTGTTATCAACCAGAGTTGTCACCTTCATCAAGCCAATATGGTTATTAGCCTTGTGTGTTCAAATGTCATAACATATAATTTCAGTAAGTATATGAATTCCACATTCTGTGTAAGTGTTATCATTTTTATTCAATGCTCCAAAACAGTCTATTACTTGTTCCTTTTTATTCAATTTTTATTCAATGCTCCAAAACAGTGTATTACTTGTTCCTATGCCATTGCTAAACTATTGTTTCATTTTGCAACATATCACATCAAAGCGATGTCATTGTAATTTACGGTCAACATTGTGTAGCCTAGCCTTTGGTTTCATAAAAAGTTAAAACAAATCTATTGTTTATCTTGAGAATGTATGTTCTAGTTGGGGCAGGTTCAGGAAAGATCGGCCGACTTACTGGACAAATCCCTTAAAAATGTTACAGTTAATGATGCCATGGAATATTTCAAGCCAATTCAGGAGTGTTTATAAACAGCTTTTTGATTTGCCTTAAAGTATGTGGTTAATGAACTTTTACACATGAACTTTTCTTAAAATTAGTTCAGGAACTGTCATAAATCTTGTGCTTATAATGTCACTAAGGCAAAATAGGTTGATTGTTTCCACTAACATCTATCTATGTATACTGCCAAGCGCCTTTTCGAGCATTGTAGGCAGATATGGACATTATCGAGTCCGTTTTCTGGGAAGAACCAGTTCTAAGAAAATATAGAGACGGTATGTCGATCATCTGTAAAACACTGTTTGCTTTTCTTCAGATTTACAGGTTTTCTCCCTGACTTTAACTAGGTTAGTAGATGAAGTGAGATCTTACTGATTATCTACTGAAAATCTATTCACTGTATTATTTCTTTCTTGATAATTTATGTAAAAGTTTATTTAGCAGAAATGTAGAAAAAATGTTACAAAACTACACCTGAAATACCCCAAAAACTGACGGGTCAGCACAAACAAATTATTATGGTCTGTTGGGTGAAAACCAACAACTTGTTTCTGCCTTAATTAGGGATGACATTAGACAGTATAGCTGGGGTATTTTAGAACTTGAATTAAGGGGTGTGTGGTATTAGGCAGGTCTGGTTTCAAAGTGTGTTTATCAGAACTTCACAGGGCTCTGCAACCTATCTGGCACAAAAGTGTAACTATAATTTGTCTTGTTTAGATTACTAGGGCAAATGCTTGTTGACTCATTGATGCAAGATACCATTCCAGTTTGTTGTTTGTGAAATTGGTTCCTTTGAAGAGAGAATTTCACATAATTTGCTGTGTTTTCCAATCTGAGTGTATTTTGTCTGTTAATTTCCTGCCTTTGTATGGTGTGTCTCCACTGACATCTTGTGGCTCAGTAAATGATGGCAATCATAATCGTCTGGTGGTAAGGGAGATGTTCCCCAATATAATACTTGGGAAGAAATTACACTGGCAGCATCCAGGAGACTGACAGAACACTGACTGCTCTGCTATGAGATTTGACTGTGATGGCTGCTTGTTGAGAGAGGCCACTATATATTTACAATCTATTATTTACATAATTACTAGTGTTACAACTAATAGCCTACACTTCGGAAACTTACTTGTAATTAAGTTTCATGTAGTTGGAAAGCACCTTCCTAACGGACCATGAAAATTGTCATACTTTATGAGTTTTAACTAATATATGGGCTGTGCTCTGTGAAAAGGGGGTTTACTGCATGTGCGTAAAGTGTCGTCCCAGATTAGCCGCACAGGCTAGTCAGGAACGACACTTTACGCACATGCATTAAACCCCCTTTTCACCGAGAACGGCCTGTATTGTTGTTTTTGAAACAGTGTCTCTGACCACAATAAACTTGGGAAATGAGTTATTATATTATAATTGCAATACATTTGTTGTGAGGGACACTGCTACAAAAAAATGTACACAATTAACACAATCCAGTTGTTTAGAGTTGCACTAATGCAGGTTGATCTTTTAAGAGTGTATACCTGTGTGCAGTCACAGATCCCACAGGTACCGTGACAACTAATCACAAAGACTGACAGCATTAGAATGATAATTCGGTAACTGCATGATTAAATCTGATGAATTATTGATAGACAAGCAAGGAAATTGATTTATATTGAGTACCCAGGTATGATCTGATGCATTTAAATTAGCTCTGGTTGCTATACATATAAGTTCACCTGAACATTTATTGTGACCAGACTATGGAAATGGGACAGTCATAAATCTGCTCATCTTAGTAGTGTACATGTTGTTTATTAGACTCAAACCACAATTTCATTTTAATTAATAGATCATAGATGAGAAAACTGCATGTGAAAATTAATCATGTATTATGTTTTAATTCATGTAATCATTAATAAATCCTCCCTTTAAAAGCATGTTATAAGAAATTGTTTGTTTAAAGAATGTTCATGCATTTCTCTGATACCAATTACCATACTTCCTTCCTTCCAGCTATAAATTTCTTCACCAACAGGTGTAGTTTGTTTTATGAAGATACAGAAGAGACTGAGTGTGAACTTGAAACAGGATCTAAAATACAGTCTGACTTGTAGCTTAAGTTTCATTTTATATGCTTGTTCAACATTGCTGAATTTCACAGCTGTACATTATGCCTGAATTCTATGCAGTTTAATGCACCTTTCAGGGACTTAATGTTCAACTAATGTGATTTTCATCAACCTTTCTCAACTTCACACCACTCTTTTATGCATAACTTAAGTATGGCCAGGTCAGATCTGTTTTCAATCGTTTACAACTGAAACCTCACATGTTCCTTTGATGTCAATCATGATGTGACTAATAGGTGCATTTAAAGAGCAGGATAAGTCTTCCCTCAGCCACTGCAGCTTTAATGTTAGTGAGTTTATGTATGGTTCATTTCTTCTTGAATGTCATCTTTTAATGCAATCTTTAATCAACTTCATAAATAACTTGAGGTAATTATTAACGGATATTTAAGCACAGAATTTTCAATCTTAATGAAGTACAAAACTTTTTTATATGTATTTTTTTAATGACCAGTGAGTAAAGAGAAAGTCTCCTATTTCATCAATCAAAGCATTTGATTTTAAATTTAATTTTAAATGGTACAGGTTAATTGCATTCTGCATTGCAATTGTCTTACATAAAATTTTAATAAAGTGAGTAATTTGTCTTCAGGCTACGAATAGATGAGATCTTAATTGTATTCGTTAAATGGAATAATTTGTCATTTTCTTGCCCACATTGTTCATTTGGCCTCGCAACTGCTCGACAGAGGTTATTTTCTATTTCTTTGTTCATGCATACATAGTTTATGACCTTTTTTTGGTGTAGCTCTTTAACCCTTGATATAACTCTTTATCCTGTATCAACGTCAACCATAATTAAAGCCGTATATTGAAAAATATATATTTCTTGTAATTGAGAAATCTGTACCAAAATGAAGGAGTCTAAGGATAAAGTCATGGGCAGCCCTATACAGACTGTGATTTGGGTCTTTCTGTATCAGGTTTTCACTGTTATGCTATTCAAACGAGTGTTCAATGAACAGTTGGCTGTCTCCGCTCTGTCAACTCCCGCCATACACATCGCCTTGATGTTGTGTGTTGATTACAAACTGCTCCTGGTATTGTCACATCCTTGTGTCAATGCTTGACAGGTTTTATTGGCAATATAAGCTGTTCTGCCTGGCTGCATCCTCTGAAAACATTCAATATGTAGCCTAAGTGACAGGGGATATTAATTTAAATATTTCATTTACCATTTATGTAGTCAGTTGGTTATACCTAAGTGACTGTATTTCTATGATGTGAGCTTCTAAATGAACCCAATGCATTGAAACCTGAGAGACCAGAACAACTTTACAACATATTTCCAACGCAATCAGTGTTTCTGTCTGCAAATGGTTCAATAATTTGTGTGAACTGGTAACTTGCTCTAATAAAAGCAAAACAATTATTTGGGTATTTAGTTGTGCGTGATTTAACACAATCAGTATTAGATCCAAATTGTTATATTCTGTTTGAGATGGCACATGCTGATAGCTAGAGTGACATGTAAGCATTGTTAGTATGGAGTACAGCTGTGTGGTACTTGTAGATTGTGCAGTCATCCCAATGTCAGATCATTGCTCATCTTTCAACTTGCTTGCTTGTGGAGGTAGTTGTGATCAACACTACAGTGTGTCGCTCTTGTCCACTCAAACCCTTGATCAACACTGATCAAAGCGGTCTCCACTAGATATTTGTCTTCAATTATATGAAATGATATGCTTGCCGTGAGTGGTGTGTCCCAGGTAGAGGACAGGTGACAATGGACAATTGTGTCTGCCACAGGGGCAGCCCTGCACGCAAATGTCCCCCTGCCTAGGGATTCTATAGGTCTTTGTGCCAGGGCTAGTACAGTGCTGGTAGAGAACTGTTACAGTGCTCACACTGGCCTTCAGAAAATAATAGCCATCATTTTTTTACACGCGTTTCGCACTCGCCGAAAAACTAGTAGAGGCATTTTTTTGATGTAGTCGGATAAAAAAACGCAAATTTTTCTAGCCAATTTTAATAAATAAAAGCCAGTTGGATAAAATAATTGCCATTGGCGATAATGTCTGGCAGCAGCGTGAGCACTGCTGTGTGCTGTATGTTTCGAGCTTGTAGAGAACTCACAGTGTGCCAGGGCTAGTACAGACCTCTGTATCAGGCTGTTAGAGCACTGTGTGCCAGGGCTAATACAGACCTATGTATCAGGCTTGTAGGTAACTCAGTGTGCCAGGGCTAGTGCAGACCCATGTATCAGGCTTGTAGATATCTGTGTGCAAGGCCTAGTACAGACCTAAGTATCAGGCTGGTAGAGAACTATGTGCCAGGGCTAGTACAGACCTATGTATCAGGCTGGCAGAGAACTGTGTGCAAGGGCTAGTACATACCTATTGATCAGGCTTGTAAAGAACTGTGTACCAGGGCTAGTACAGACCTATTTATCAAGCTTGTAGAGAACTGTGTGCGAGGGCTAGTACAGACCTATGTACTGTGAAACCATTTATTTTCGTCGGCACAAAATTTCGCCCTTTTCATAAAAATGACTATTTCGTCCGCTCTTAAATTCGTTCATTTCTGGTTTTGAAAAAAACAACGTCCGATTTGTTTGTATTACATGTAATACGCGGTTGCGAAAAAAATCATGCTGAGGAAAGAGAGGTGACACTTGGTAGTCACTTGCAGGAGGTGGGCCTTGTTTGGCATATGCCAATTAGCAAGTCTGTTATTTTAGGTGATAGTAACTGTCCCTTATCATTTTATGTCATTGACACGTTCTTTGTTATGATTAGCGGATAAGTGGGACTGAATAATCTTTAAGGAGTGTTTTAAACAACGAAGCCAATTGCCAATCAGTCTTTTTCCATTACTATCACGGTCAAACTGATAACAATCTTACCTTTATCGGCGCCAATTAGAAAAGGTGCGAACATTATGGGTTATAATTAGCGTAAGCAAATTATTTTGGTCATATTTCTTTAAAGTTTCAAGCGTTTTGCATCGTAAATATTTGAAACCAAACAACCAAACACAAATAAAAATGTTCTTTATTAATTTGTAACAAAGCGCAGAATATATTTCAGTCAGGTGTTGATCACACATCGTCATATTTTAATTGCGTTTAATAGTATTGTCTTTAATCCGGATTCGCCGCGTGTAGGCTGTATAATCTGCAACACCCCTGAAAAACACAATACACACAATGGGTAATAAAGTTGTTAACAATTAGCGCTAATCAACACTATTATACTTAAACGAAGTCGACGCATTCGATACAGCCTTATTGCATTCGCGTTTTACAGGAAATGTCAGTTGTCAGTACACTGTATAACTAGAAATGGCGCGGCAGAGGCCGACGCGTATCCCCACGCCGAATGTTTGACCTAGGTGTGCCCCAGGGTTGGTAATGGGGCCATGCATAGCTGAGATTGACCGTATTGTCATAAGAGAAGTTCATCATCAATTAGAAGTGAATTGGTGTAGAAATGAAGAAGTTATAGTAAAAGGCAATTTTGGGTGGGTGTGACATATGTGGGCAGGGCGCCCCAGGGTTGGTAATTGTGCCATGCATAGTTGAGATTGACCGTATTGTCATAAGAGAGGTTCAGTATCAATTTGAAGTGAATCGGTGTAGAAATGAAGAAATTATAGTAAAAGGCAATTTTGGGTGGGTGTGGTCTATGTGGGCGGGGCGCCCCAGGGTTGGTAATGGGGCCATGCATAGTTGAGATTGACTGTATTGTCATAAGAGAAGTTCAATATCAATTTGAAGTGAATCGGTGTAGAAATGAAGAAATTATAGTAAAGGCAATTTTGGGTGGGTGTGGTCTATGTGGGCGGGGCCCCAGGGTTGGTTATGGGGCCATGCATAGTTGAGATTGACCCTAATGTCATAAGAGAAGTTCAGTATCAATTTGAAGTGAATCCGTGTAGAAATGAAAAAATTATAGTAAATGGAATTTTTTGGTGGGTGTGGCCTATGTGGGCGGGCGCCCCAGGGTTGGGATTGGGGCCATGCATAGTTGAGATTGACCCTAATGTCATAACAAAAGTTCAGTATCAATTTGAAGTGAATCCGTGTAGAAATGAAAAAATTATAGTAAATGGAAATTTTTGGTGGGTGTGGCCTATGTGGGCGGGGCGCCCCAGGGTTGGGAATGGGGCCATGCATGGTTGAGATTGACCGTATTGTCATAGGTGAGGTCCAGTATCAATTTGAAGTGAATCGGTGTAGAAATAAAGAAGTAAATGTAAAATAACCTAAAAAAATGAGTGATAATTTCTGACGCGGCCCCACCCCAACCCCTATAACTTTTGACCCAGGGGTCAGATCAAAATTCCAAATAGTGCAGGGTCGCACATATGCTCATAGCTACCATGTGTGTAAATTTCAAGGTTCTAGTGCTTTTAGTGTAGGAGGAGATAGTGGCCAGGACGGACGGACAGACAGACGGACGGACGGACGGACGGACGGCGGAGATCACCACAATATCCCCACCTTTTTTTCAAAAAGCGTGGGGATAATGAACACCCCTTTGTGTCAAAACCGGATTTAATTTGAGTGTGAATAGTCGACTGTTTCTTGTTCTTTGTATCAATGCCATTTGTGTATCTGTATTATAAGTATACCAGTCAACAAACAAGGTGCGCTTCCGCATATGGGTATTCGGACGTTCAAAAAATTGACCTACGGTTAAGCGTTCACGCCGTGGAACGCATTAAAGCAATATAACTCGTTTTTTTTCACTATTTCTTTATTTTAAAAAAATACTAGTGGCTTATAACTTACCTGGCAATCTTTTTTTCTCGCATTTTGCGAGTGTGCGAGTGTTAATTTCGAGCCCTGTGTATATGCGTGTTATGCTGGATTTAAATGCCTCATTCATACGGTAACTCGGTCTTATTTGTTTCAAATATGGGACATGATTGTTCGTTAGGATCTTGAATTCGTCCATCGGTCGAAGGACGAAAAAGGCGAAAATTAATGTCGGACAAATAGTAATGGTTTCACAGTATCAGGCTTGTAGAGAACTGTATACCAGGGCTAGTACAGACCTATGTATCAGGCTGGTAGAGAAATGTGTGCCAGGGCTAGTACAGACCTATGTATCAGGCTGGTAGAGAACTGTGGGCCAGGGCTAATAAAGACCTATATATTAGGCTGGTAGAGAACTCAGTGTGCCAGGGCTAGTGCAGACCTATATATTAGGCTGATAGACAACAGTGTGACAGGGCAAGTACAGACCTATGATCAGGCTTGTAGAGAACTGTGTGCCAGGGCTAGTACATACCTATGTACTTAGGCTTGTAGAGAACTGTGTGCCAGGGCAAGTACAGACCTATGAACAAGGCTTTTAAAGAACTATGTGCCAGGGCTAGTAAAGACCTATGTTAAAGGCTTTTAGAGAACTATGTGCCAGGGCTAGTACAGACCTATGTATTAGGCTGGTAGAGAACTGTGTGCCAGGGCTAGTACAGACCTATGTAGAAGGCTTTTAGAGAACTTATAATGTGCCAGTGCTAGTACAGACCTATGTATAAGGCTTTTAGAGAACTATGTGCCAGGGCTAGTACAAACCTATGTATTAGGCTGGTAGAGAACTGTGTGCCAGGGCTAGTACAGACCTATGTAGAAGGCTTTTAGAGAACTTATAATGTGCCAGGGCAAGTACAGACCTATGTATCAGATTGGTAGAGAAGTATTGTGCCAATGCTAGCAGCAACCTGTGTCCTACATTGCACCGTACTAATGCATGGTGGCTTGTGTGGTTAAATACTGTCAAGATTTCCTTTGTTGTTCCTAAGCAGCTTATTAATGAAGTGCATCAGTACATGTATGTTGTATGTGCCACTACCTGTCTCAAGTGCATCAGTACATGTATGTTGTATGTGCCACTACCTGTCTCAAGTGCATCAGTACATGTATGTTGTATGTGCCACTACCTGTCTCAAGTGCATCAGTACATGTATGTTGTATGTGCCACTACCTGTCTCAAGGGCTCTTTACCTGTAGTCAGGCGTATTAAATGCTTTAGGAACACTATTCATTATGAAAATTTCAACATTATTTTCATAGAAAAGCAGACAGATCTGATTTATTGTTTGGGAATTATCAGTAAGCCTTTTCAATTGATTTATTACTTAAATAAAATTTTCAATTACATTCTTCAGGGACATTAAAAAGGACAAAGTTTGCAAATCATTCCGTTCATGACATTTAATCTTGGGTATTTATATGGGTCTTCATAGTTTAAAACTACAATAAGGCTTCCTTTGATTAATGACGTAAATCAACAGCTATGCAGGGTTACCATTGCAGTATACTCATGATATAAAGTGTGCAGTAGTCACAAGTATAACTGGGCTTTCCTCTTGTCATGAGGGTGGTATAACAAATGAGGTCCTGGCGTCTTTTGCAAGTCATAATTCTTAGCTTTATGCATAAAAAATGTTTTAAAAACCTTGTTAGTCTCGGTCAGTGAATGTTTTTAATTGATGTTTGGTGCCTGGTGGAGAGTTTATGATCTCCAAGAGCTTGTTTACATCTTGTCTGAATTATCTGCAGAAAGGCTTTCCCAAGCCTGTGATCAGTTCTTCTGATGTACTGGTGTATATTTCAAATTTTCCAGTTAGTTAGCTCATGTGGCGGAGATGCTCTGAGTTCCCAACAGATGTGTTTCACATACAGAGTAGGCTCTGGTGCCTACTGCACACTGCAGCCATTGCAAGCTCATCAGGGAGATGAATTTAATTGCCTGGTAAATGCCGGCCATTCTCAGGATTATTTTCAACCATTTGCACTCAAGTGTTGCATTTATTACCATTTGGCTTACTTGTCTGAAAATACAGGGACTGGGGTGCAATAATACAGTGCTTTAACTGTCTTGAACACACTGTCTATCATCACCATCGGAAATAGATAACCAGCGAAGCGAAATTAAACATCACGCAAGAGGTAGTGCCCGTGAAAAGAATAAGTTTTACCATTTTTATACATACCGCTTTTCTAATGTGCACATGTATCCGATAATCCAATATAATTACAACATCACTTACGAAAAAAATAATCTTTAACATTTATGACGAGAAATATGTTTATAAATTTCATAAACACATCCATATGCCGACGCCATTTTTCAGAAAGAGTACAGTGCATTATGAGACAGAGCTTTAACTGGACGAGCGAATTTGAATTTAGATTGAATACAATAGGAACCATGTACAAAGAAATGTTTTATTGTGTCATACGCGTCATGTAAAAATCGTGCTTCCCGTGGACTTTTGATAACGGGCAAAAATTAAACTGAATCTCTGTAAACAAGTATACTGCGTTAGCATGTAAATAAATCGTCAGGATTGTTTAATTTATTATTTGTACACGTACTGAAACATTAAACATACATATAGATCTTTTTATTTATCAAGCATGTATAATAAACGTTAACACATCCATAGTTTTTACAATGAACCGCTCTGATAGGGAATACATGTAATAAACACTGACTTGCGAGTTTTTCACACCTTTATTGACATTAATTACACAACAGATTAACACCAATTAGCTGTTGAGTGTTGTTTAACCTCTAATTGATTAAAATCAGTTAAACAGACGGATAAAGAATGCAAGCTGTAATCGCCGCCATCTATGAATTTTCTGAAAATACATGAAGTTGCATAACATGGATTTTAATCAGAAATGGAAGGTTGGAGAAAAAAACGGGATCCAAACACCCTCCGCGTTATATTGGACATAGCGTTATAACGGACCGCACTATATTGGCGTTACAGTGTATAGTCTTCTTTACCAATTATAATTCCTTTTTGTGAAAGTTTTCAATAAAACTCTAGTAATGATGTACATATTTATGTTGTTTCCCAAATGCTGGCAGTATTGGCTGGTTGAGAAGTATTCTCAGTATTTGCTGATGTATTCAGACTTCTGGAATTGTTTCAGTATTGATTTTGTGCTTTTTGAACCTGTTGTAAACTGTGAAGTCCAGTATGTGCAGATATTTATGCACATATAATGTTATGGTTACTGTATATGCATATGTTATAGAACATAATTAAAAAGGTTTGCTGTGAGGAAAACATTTTTTGTTGTTTTCATTTCATTGTAAATACAAGAACGTAAACTCTTTATTCTTATTTTGTAAATTATGTACTGAATGCAATGCTTTCTCTACATGTTAACCCTTTCCCACTTAGAAGCAAAGTGAAAATGGAAGTGTTTAAACAGCATTAAACCAGAACAGCCAGGGAGTAACTCTGGTTAGCCTGCTCAGGTTGTGTGCTGTTTGCTGCTCATCAGTATCTAAGGATTGGAAATGATGCCTTTAAAACTTGAATCTAGTAAGAAAGGCATTTAATTACATTTAAATTGTTAAGGGACTACACATGCGTTAAAATACTTATCTAAGTGGTAAAGGGATAAGGTCAAAAGGTTTTATTAACTTTGTTCTCATTTTCCTTAAGTAAGAAAAAGTAGAAAGTAAGCAAGAAAAGTCTTTAATTTAATGAAACTTTCTAAGGAACTACAAATGTGTGAAAATATGTATCTAAGTGGTATTTAAGGTTAAGAACTATGGCATCATTAAATAGCCCCCAAACATGTGTGGAGGTTACTGTGGATGTGGATGATAATGGGTGATCAGACATTGAACTCAGTGTATAATGTGCTTGGTGCTGTTACTTCAAATACCGTGGCTAGAAAATGTTCTGCATGTTGTAATAGGTTCAATCTGCTTTGAATTGGTTATTGTTTAACAATGTAGAACAAACAAAAATGAAAACACATTTTAACAAAAATGAGAACACATTTTACTTGTTTTTCTATCTGTTTAACCTTTGCATGCATTCGTTAAAGGCCCTATAAAGGTGACAAATCCAATTATTATGCATATAAACTGGTCTAATTTTTACCGGATTTCAGTTACTCTTGCATAAGAAATGCTCATAAGACAGCTTAGGTGCAACGTTGTGAAGAATTATGGAAGATATACCTGTTTCATAATTTGAAGAAATGTTCACAACTTTGCAACTATTGTGATGTGTAGCCCCAAAGCGGTGACATATGCTAAAAATAGCCGAAAGAACATTCAATTTTAATTCTATTTTAAACAACCTTTTAGCAGCAGAAAGTAACTAATTAGATCACTACAAACGTTTTAACCATTTAGAAGAGATCTACTTTGTGAGAGATACCTGAAAACGTTGAAAATCAACGATATATTTTGGTGACCAGTGTGTCACTTTTGCTTTCACTTTCCAAAGTAAACAGCGATGTAAATAAACTGAATGTTTGTAAACACGATTGACTTGGAGGACACTGTATTTTGAGCTCAAAGTAAGGTGTATTGCTCATATTTTTATGGTAATGTCCAATAGCATATATATATATATATATATATATATATATATATATATATATTGTTTTTTGATAACCTTTATAAATAAAATATGGAAAAAATATTTAAAAATCGGTTAATAATTTAATACGGATTGTCACCTTTATAGAGCCTAGAATTCTAGTGTAATAATTTAACTTATAAAATAAACATTGTAAATTACATGCAAATGCTTGAGGCAACCTTAATTGTTTGTACTGGACATATAACTGTTCTGTAAAAGTGCTGCAATGATTATCCCGTAGAGTGAATAGCTGGATCAAGAGGGCAATGTAGTGCGGGGATAATTGTGGATTATGATTGCGCGGCTGCAGAGAAAGGTCTGTAAGCGGTCACATTGAAGGGGGACATGTGGCAGGGTACAGATCAGTGGGTCTCAATACCATGGCTATTGTGCAAACTTAATTAAAGTCACTGGTGTGATCAGGGATCAATATATTATGTGAGATATAGAACTAAATAATATCTAAAAATGGGCTTGCAATGAAATCTCCTTCAAGTTTGTATTGATTACTTAAGTTTGAAAGATTTCTCTCTTTCATATGTATATTAGCAAGTGGTTTTAATTCAATCATGTGTCAATTGTGGAAGTGTGTATTATCTTAAATGTATGCTGCTGACATCTTTTTCTTGCCAGATACTTTTCAATCTGGGTCTTGACTTCAGCAATTCTTAAAGAAGACTCGAGAGATCATGTAGGAATACTTTTTACATTGTTGAGGAAGACATAAAAACAAATTATATATAAAGCAAGACATTTTTAGCTCATCTATTTTTTGAAAAAAAATTATGAGCTATTGTCATCACCTTGGCGTCGGCGTCCGGTTAAGTTTTGCGTTTAGGTCCACTTTTCTCATAAAGTATCAATGCTATTGCATTCAAACTTGGTACACTTACTTACTATCATCAGGGGACTGGGCAGGCAATGTTAGATAACTCTGGCTTGCATTTTGACATAATTATGTGCCCTATTTATACTTAGAAAATTTAAAATTTTGGTCAAGTTTTGTGTTTAGGTCCATTTTATTCCTTAAGTATCAAAGCTATTGCTTTCATAATTGCAACAGTTACTAACTATAATAAGGGGACTGTGCAGGCAAAATATGTAACTCTGACTGGCATTTTGACAGAATTATGTGCCCTTTTTATACTTAGAAAATTGAAAATTTGGTTAAGTTTTGTGTTTAGGTCCACTTTTTTCCTAATGTATCAAAGCTATTGCTTTCATACTTGCAACACTTACTAACTATCGTAAGGGGACTGTGCAGGCAAAGTTATGTAACTCTGACTGGCATTTTGACGGAATTATGGGCCCTTTATACTTGAAAATTTTGTTAAGTTTTGTGTTTGGGTCCACTTTACTCCTAAAGTATCATAGATATTGCTTTCACATTGGAACACTCGCAAACTATCATAAGGGGACAGTAAAGGACAAGTTGCATAACTCTGGTTGTCATTTTTACGGAATTATGGCCCCTTTTTGACTTAGTAACTTTGAATATATGGTTACATTTTATGTTTAGATCCACTTTACTTCTAAAGTAACAAGACTATTGCTTTTAAACTTCAAATACTTTCATGTTATCATGAGGGTACTGTACCTGGCAAGTTGAATTTAACCTTGACCTTTGAATGACCTTGACTCTCAAGGTCAAATTATAAAATTTTGCCAAAATTGCCATAACTTCTTTATTTATGATTAGATTCAATTGATACTTTGACAAAACAACTCTCTTACCTGACATACCACAATAGACTCCACCCAAACCATCCCCACAATAGACTCCACCCAAACCATCCCCCCCCCCCCCAAATCCCCCCTCAATCCCCCCCCCCCATTATTTTTTTTTATTAATTAAAGATCATCTAATAAATGACCACCACACCTTCACACTATCCCCCCCCCCAACCCCAAACAATTTTTGTTATGTCCTATAGCAGTTGCACTGTCCGTCAGTATGTCAGTCAGTCTGTCCGTCCGTCTGAAAAAAACTTTAACATTTGCCATAACTTTTTCACTTTTGAAGATAGCAACTTGATATTTGGCATGCATGTGTATCTCATGGAGCTGCACATTTTGAGTGGTGAAAGGTCAAGGTCATCCTTCATGGTCAAATGTCAAATTTATGGTGTATGTTCGTCCGAAAACTTTAACATTGGCCATAACTTTTTCAATATTGAAGATAGCAACTTGATATTTGGCATGCATGTGTATCTCATGGAGCTGAACTTTTTGAGTGGTGAAAGGTGAAGGTCAAGGTCATCCTTCAAGGTCAAGTGTCAAATATATGGCGTCTGTCCGTCCGAAAACTTTAACATTACCCATAACTTTTTTAATATTGAAGATCGCAACTTGATATTTGGCATGCATGTGTATCTCATGAAGCTGCACATTTTGAGTGGTGGAAGTTCAAGGTCAAGGTCATCCTTCAAGGTCATAAAAAAAAAATTCAAAGCGGCTTTCTCATGAAGCTGCACATATTGAGTGGTAGAAGTTTAAGGTCAAGGTCATCCTTCAAGGTCAAGGTCGTCCTTCAAGGTCAAAGGTCAATTTTTTTAAATAAAAATTTCAAAGCGGCGTTCTCATGAAGCTGCACGTTTTGAGTGGTGGAAGTTCAAGGTCAAGGTCATTCTTCAAGGTCAAGGTCATCCTTCAAGGTCAAAGGTATAAAAAGCATATTTCAAAACGGTGTTATCATGAAGCTGCACATTTTGAGTGGTGGAAGTTCAAGGTCATCCTTTAAGGTCAAAGGTAAAAAAATAATATTTCAAAGCGGCGTTCTCATAAAGCTGCACATTTTGAGTGGTGGAAGTTCAAGGTCAAGGTCATCCTTCAAGGTCAAAGGTAAAAAAGAAACTTTTTTTTTTTCAAAGCGGCGCAATAGGGGCATTGTGTTTCTGACAAACACATCTCTTTTTTTTTTTTCAAACATGGTTAAAAAACACAAATATTTATTTTTATTATTAGCCGGATTTTTTTCGAAAAAATCTCGGCTTATAGATTGATGTTGTCGGGCGGGCGGGGGGGCGGGCGGGCGGGCGGGGTGGCGGCGTGCTCGAAAATGTTAAAGTTCTTATTTCATGGTATAACTTTGGTATGCTTGGACCTAGAGTCTTCAAACTTGACATGAAGGTTGGCCAGGATTAACAGATGACCACTGGTCATTTCAAGGTCATTCATTTGAAGGTCAAGGTCACTGTGACCTTCAATATAAAAAATGTTAAAGTTGTTATAACTTTGGTATGCTTGGACCTAGAGTCTTGAAACTTGACATGAAGGTTGGCCATAACTAGTTAGTAACCACTGGTCATTTCAAGGTCATTCATTTGAAGGTCAAGGTCACTGTGACCTTGAATGTAAAAATGTTAAAGTTCTTATTTCATGGTATAACTTTGGTATGCTTGGACCTAGAGTCTTCAAACTTGACATGAAGGTTGGCCAGGATTAACAGATGACCACTGGTCATTTCAAGGTCATTCATTTGAAGGTGAAGGTCACTGTGACCTTCAATATAAAAATGTTAAAGTTGTTATAACTTTGGTATGCTTGGACCTAGAGTCTTGAAACTTGACATGAAGGTTGGCCAGAACTAGTAAGTAACCACTGGACATTTCAAGGTCATTCATTTGAAGGTCAAGGTCACTGTGACCTTGAATGTAAAAATGTTAAAGTTGTTATAACTTTGGTATGCTTGGACCTAGAGTCTTGAAACTTGACATGAAGGTTGGCCAGAACTAGTAAGTAACCACTGGACATTTCAAGGTCATTCATTTGAAGGTCAAGGTCACTGTGACCTTGAATGTAAAAATGTTAAAGTTCTTATTTCATGTTATAACTTTGGTATGCTTGTACCTAGAGTCTTCAAACTTGAAATAAAGATTGGCCAGTACTAGAAGATGACCACTGGTCATTTCAATGTCATTCATTTGAAGGTCAAGGTCACTGTGACCTTAAATGTTAAAATGTTAAAATTGTTATAACTTTGGTATGCTTGGACATAGAGTCTTCAAACTTGACATGAAGGTTTGCAAGCACACTTAGATGACCACTGGTCATTTCAAGGTCATTCATTCTAAGGTCAAGGTCACTGTGACCTTGAATGTAAAAATGTCTGGATTTCTGTGTAGGTATGTGAAAGCAAAACAATAAATAGTATTATTTCATCTAAGTTTATTTTCTTACATTTGATAATGAAATTGATGGAAACTTCAAACAATATGTTACTAATTTGCTAATAAAAAAATTGAGATCAAACTTTCCTAATTGTCAATTCAAGTTCATATTTGTGACCTTAAATGTTATTGTTGTTCATGTATATGCATGCATTCAAAACATAACACAAGGTTTGCTCATGCCTTGAAAAGTACTTACATTTCATTTTGACCTTTGAACAATATTTCAGTAATTTAAGTATTGCATTGACAAAAACACGAAAGGTACTTTCCTGTCATTTAAATCAAAAATCCGGCTTCAATGCGGTCATCTCCGACCGCGGAACTCTTGTTTTATTTTTGAAATACCGTCCAACCATCCCACCCAAGAATCCCCCCCCCCCCCCAAATTTTTTTTTTTGTTTTTTTTGCATATTTGGAAGATAATGTAATAAATGACCACACCCCCACACTATACACCCCTCTCCACTGCACCCCTCCCTCCTATATGATTGAAATTGAGATAGGTCCCTACACCTTTAAAAAGAAAAATAGATGAGCGGTCTGCAGCCGCAAGGCGGTGCTCTTGTTAAGCTATACACTGTAATGCAGATTTGAAATTTTAAAAGGGATTTGTTCCCATATTTGGAATTTTTTAAAGTTCTTCATTAAAAGCTTTTAACTAATTAATGTAAACATCAGAACCACAGAGCTGCAATAAAAATAAAAAATGTAATCATGAAAGAAAAAAACAACAGAAGTTTAAACCCATGTGGGCCTGAAAACAACTTATCTGCCTCAACCACTATAATACAATATGCATTTTATTATGATTATATGATATTAGCTGTCCATGCATTGTTACAAATATAATAAAACCAACAGAAACCCTTCAAATTATTGAATTGTTTGTTAGTTATACTTTATATTTAATTTATTTTTTATAATGAGTACTCCATAAACAAAAATACATTTACAGTATGTGTCTTTGTCATAAGTGTTAAATCCCTTCCTGATACGCAAGGTTCCTTACATTATGATTCTGTGACAAGAAGTTGGTGAATTGTCTTTTTGGTTAGCTGTTTAAGAGCTGTTTAAGAAAGACTTTGGAAAATACATGTGTATTAAGGAAGACTTACAAAGAAGGAATTCTTGAAAAATGTTGAAGAAAGACTTTACAAATTGTTATAATTTGAAGACTGTTGGAATTGTTTATTAAGACTACAGTAATAACAAATGGTTATAGATGACTAAATAGATTTTTAAGGAAGACTTTAGAAATTGTTAAGTATGGAAGAAAGTAGTGTATGAATAATAAGTATTTTTTATGTCATTACAAAACGTTACAGCAGAAAGGCAAAAAGTAAATTGTAATTATGTAAAATGTATTTGAATTGGCAATAAAAAGTCAGTAAGTACATAGCATAATTTAAGAATTTTGTAACATGAGGTAATGGGCGTAACTTCATTTTAAAATCAAACATCCAGGTATGTTGGCATTCAATCAGACTTGTAATGATGTAACTATTTTTCAGAAGTGATCAATGATATTTCTTGGCTATTCCAAATGCACATGGCCTTGTATGTAATTGGATCTGTGTATGCAAACAAAGAGACACTGCCTGATGCATACCTATTGAACATTAATTGTGTTCAGAGGTGACTCAAGATTGCTCATATTTGCTGTTTACTAATTGGGTTTGATTCATTTTGTATATCTGTCTGACTGTCATACACAATACAATATTCTAGCAATCTGCATTTTTCTGTAACTTGTCCAGATAATTCAATAGCTGTATTTCCTCTTATAGCAGTCATACATGTAACAGGGAAGTGCAGAATGAAGTGATAATTTGAGCAAGGGGTCATCATAGCTCCAATATCCATCACAGTCGCAGCCTTGTATCCCTGTTGCTTCACTTTGGGGCCCTGCAACTTTGTATTGATTTATGTCTCTGTCTGCATCTCACTCAACAGAATAAACACCCAATAAGTTCAGTGTCATCAGTATTATGTGTGATCATCAGACAATCATCCAGAGTAAATAAACATTCATCATTTGTAAGCTCGCTAAAATAGTTTTTATTTAAACCATGTAATTGTTGTTTCATTATAGGTCTTTAAGTTTTTAAGACACGCCTTGCATTTGGTCTTGAAATCAGCAAGTTCCTCTAAGATGTGTCATATCAGACTGCGCAATGATCCCCTGTCACTGTTTACACAACACTATTTCAAACTGCGCTAAATGCCAAGTATTTGAACAAATTTCAAGTGGCCCAGTCTAAATTGATGAAGACCTCTTCAGTTTTCATCTTTTTAATGGACAAGTACCATTTAGACTTTTCTTGAAATTTTTAATGAGTGTTTTGGATTTGTTGATATTATGGATTTATTGGTGTCTAGATTTAAAGTGTTATGTAAATACAACCTTAAAGGAATGCATTTGAGAATATTAAATGTGCAATTGTCGGATGAAATATTACTGTGTGGCTGATTGTCAAAGGTTTACAGACTATTGACTGCAAACAAGATGAATATTGCCGATGTGTGATGGGGGTTGTGGGCTGATGGTGATGTATGGTTGATGTTGCTGCTAGTTGATTGCCTGCATTTATGACCATAATCAGCCAAGTTTCCCTAACATAACTAATGGATTCTGTTCAACACAAGGCATGATCATCGACTGCCACAATTTGCAGGCAAGACTGTCCTACGAAAAGGGAAAAAATACTGGACAGTTGTTAATATCACCAACTCCAATTTTGCATGTGCTAAATATCATTGTATTTTACTGTTCATCAAAAATATAGTAATTGGTCTGTACTGACAACTTAACTAATAATTATTTCTGATGTACAGAAAAAACATTGGAGATGAGGCATTTTACTTTTCTATTTCATATCCTTATATCATCTTTTGCTTGAACAAAAATACACAACAACACAACTCCTCCAAGAATTCTTGTAACAAAACAACAATCAATTAAATAATTTCAACAGCTTAATTAATTAGCAAAAAGAACAGTATTTTTTTTATTAAATATGAACACAAAAAATATTGTTTATTAACTTTAACTTACAAAAATATTTTTTCTGTCATCAACTTTAATTTAAATTAAATACAATCATTTATGGAACAATGAAACAATTAAGCCTCCCCCCTCCCCCCAATTTTTTTAAAAATAATTCAACAACAAATTATGAATATGCAATGAGATAGTTAGATGATCAACTGTCTGCTTTGCTTTCACTCTTGTAGGCTGATTGGTAATGTCCTTTGGAATCATCACTCTTGTGATTTACTGATAGGACAATACTGATGGTCTTTTTTTATGAAAATGCTCTGATGGTGTTCTCAAATAATTTGAACCAGTAATAGCAAAGTTATTTTGTTGTGAAAACTGCACAAGGGTAACACAATTTGGAACCAAAGATCATTGTACCGTAAGTCCAGCGATATTGCATTTGATTTTGAACACTGGCCTTTTGACATTTTCCTGGGCCCAACACTATTTTGATGTGTGTGATACAGTTCATTAAATTGGTGGTTCCAGGCAATTTTGTCATTATCACGGCAATTCCTTATGATGGTGGAGTGTAACCCTATTTATTAATTTAATCATGGTGGTGTTTAGCCCGGAGTTTGAACAGTTTTTAATGTATAAACTGGAGGTCTTTGGTTCACTGCGGATGGTGAGTGTTATGGCCTGTTATTAAATCCTACAGGTCTCAGAATTCCTGATGCTGTTTAATGGCTTGGAAGCAGGCTTATTACCCCAAGGAAAAATATTACCAGGAAAGTCGGCTGTCTCTGCATGCAAGCCTGCCACTAGTAAATGTCTCCGTTATTGCTGCTTGTTGGATATAAATGCCAGATATCATATTTATGTTATTCGTTATTCCTGTAGCAAGATTGAGCACCTGACATCCTCTGTCTCCCATTCATGCCTATTTCCCCTGCATTCTGACTCTCGGGAGACAGCCTGCCATATTGTCCAGCACCTCGACTCTCATTCGACTCTTATTCGTCACTGAGTGTTCACAGGCAGACCACTGCCAGTATACTTGTGTAGACCAGGCCTGTCTCTGTGGTCCCCTCACTGTCAGCTCTTGCATGTGACATTCTGTTTGCAGGAGGATTGTCTGTCAAAATGGAATTGTAAAAATAACTTGGTTGAGATAATGGAATATGCCATATGTCGACTGTGAATTGCAATGACAGATAAGTGCAGAGCGCCTCTGTTTATTTTATTGTCTGTTGATTATATCAAATACTCGATAAAAGCCAGAAAACAGTCTTGTGGGTCTTCTCTATAAAGGAATGTGCAACAATAAAACAACCATTACAATGTGTGATTTGACTGCATTTTGTCAAATAATTTGTTTTAGTACCTTGAAAAGAAAATTTAAGTTCTGAATATTTGCACATAATTCTAACTAGGAAGATGTGGTAAGTGAATAAATGTATAACTAGGATTTCAACTGCCCTGGGGGAGAGGGGGTTCAGAGAGCCACATAGCAATTTCCTCCTGCCAAGTATTTTGTCAAAAACTTTGATGAATGTTGTTATAGCTTGTCACCTGGTATTGGGAAATGTTTTGTGAACATCCCATTTTATATATTGTTGTAGATATTTTTTCCCCATGGCTGATAGGCTGCTAGATTTATGTTGCTTCAAGAGATAGCTGTATCTTTATTGGTCTCTGATGAAATATGTTATAACCTTCACGGAAGAACTGTAGATAAAATGTATTTGCGTGTTCAGTGATTTCAGTTGAAGCAGAATCCTGCATTTTGATGCAAGCAAGCTACAATTTTCTCATTGTTTTACTTCTGCAAAAAATTATCCTTGCATCATTTTGACAAATTTGTTTTCCACAATCCAACTTCCCGTCCCATCCTCAAATTAAATCAACACTTAAATATGCTGGATATTCAATACTTTAGTAATTTTTTTACCTGCTTTAATTATCAATCTAGTGTCTGGTCTTTGTGACAGTTTTTTTCCCCATTACTTATTTATTGATTGTTCTATATCATTGAAGGTGACACTGAATCCAATAATTACCACCATTAAACAATTGAAGTACAAACATGGACTGTAACATACATGTAGGCTTGAGCGATGTCAGTTTTAAACTCAGACCTGTATGCTGCTTAACTGCGTGTGTGTGTGAGTATTTCAAAGTTAATGAGGTCCTTCGCCATTTATACGTTGCTGCCATTTATACATTGCTGCGTTGCTACATTCCATTCGCAGTATATTTACGCATAGGAATATGGAGGCAATCATTGTAAAAAACAACACTTTTGTAATTTTGGTGCCACCATGAAAGATTTCTCGCAAAGGCCGAAAATTGTGATTGACAACTCAAAACCTTATACATTCATAGTGAATATATATAGAACAAATTTGCTTTAACCCATTTATGCCTAGTGGACTCTCCCATCCTTCTAAATTGGATGAATTAATTTCCAAAATTAGAGATGTCTAGTATATTTATTTCTATATTTATAATATTTTTTACAGAAATTCTTTTAAGCAAACAGCGCATCATGCGGCGTCTCATCTGGGTCTACGCTGTTTGCAAAGGCCTTTTTTCTAGACGCTAGGCATAAATGGGTAAATACACCAGCTTCAACTGTTACACAGTTGGTGATAGTGCCCCTATTTGTTAACTTCTGCTTTCTAACGAGGCATCTTTATTAGAATATGTCATGACAATGCAAAGTTTGCATGATTCCCTCCCATAATCTGAAGGGAATCTTCAGAAAACATTTTCTTATTTACATACTACATCATGTACAGTAGTTATCTCTATGTAATCAAAAGTTGATGAAGAAAAATGGTATTGCAAAATTTTGTAATAGATAATTTGAAATTATTGGTCAGGCCTTTAGTTCTAAGAAAAGGAATAACATGACAAATGAGCTGTTCTGTATGCATTGATTGTTTTAACTGAATTTTCAACTTTATTTATTATATAACAAATACTTATAACTTTATTGACAAAAATGGACCTATTTGTGGAAGAAAATGGATGAAAGAGGAGCAAATGTTGACAGGAATAAAAACTGAATGTCCAGTCAACAGCCAGTCAGTGTCAACATTGGACTGGTTCCTCTTAAACATCCATTCTTCATCTTTGGGTCACAGCTCGGGTTACACCAATATTTAGACATTGTGTAATGTCTTGGGTTTGTTGGAGAATAGGGACATTAAGTTTGCCATTAATCACCATGGTCTAGAGAGCCATCATTTGTATTCATTAGCAAGGTTTCTGCTCCATTGTTTTTACATCCATCACATGTCTGTTGGTTCTAGTTACAGGGACCCATGCCCAAAGGCTCTCATTGTTAGTCTACATTCATTTGGAACTATCCCGACAACTCACAGACAAGTTATCAGTAAAATTGACACTGTCTCATATATGAACATACAGAAGAAACACTGGGCTTAATGAATTTGCATAAAGTATTGTCTTATATAAGCAAGTGCAGTCTGTACAGGCTAATCAGGGACGACACTATAGGTAGGCGTTAATGCTTTTTTTTGTTTAAAGGAAACATATTCTAAGTGAAAATCTATTTCAGACAGAAAGAGTGGTCCCTGAATAGCCTGTTCAGACTGCACAGGCTGGAATGACACTTTATGCACATGCATTAAGGCCCATTTGTCCATAGGGATGCTCATATGCATTGGTTTGACAGCAAACAGCATTGCTAGTGTTCTGTATATTGGTTGAATTCTAAAGCCATATTCTATATCCCTTTTACATTGTGTAGACTGACCTGCTGTGTGTGCATGTTAAGCCCACAGGTCACTGGCTGAATATCAATCCGCCACCATCAAGTTGTTCCATACTTGCTGCCTAACAATATACAATGCCAGGGGCTTAGTGGAATATACCTTAGGACTGGTTTGCGAATCCTGTAATCATGTTCCAAATAGGAAACAATTCCCCAGACTGATTTTCAATTGTCTATTACTCTATATAGATCCTTTTCTAACTACAGTGCTTTCCACAGGTTATTTAACGGTCCTTTGCTGGGTATTTCACAATCGAAGTCTGCGGGGCGCTTAAAATTGACCGATTAGTGTTTTTTTGCAGTAACTGCATATACTAGCCATTGTGAAGATCAAAGCCCTATCCACTTCGGGAATATTTTGATATCTCTTTACCCAATGTTAGCCTACCAAAAGACGGAGAGTCGATGTATTAAAACGTCATTATTGGCCAATAAGAGCGCACGCTTTGCATGAGCCAGAATTGCACTTGTAGGCATTCGATACCAGTGGCATAAAGTTATGCAGACCATTGACGCAATTGTCATAAGTGTGTAGTTTTGTGACAGTTTATTGTCTCTGTCAACTACCACACCCATCGGTCCCTATGTTTACACCTCAAAGAAGAAATCACAACGAGTTACTTAGAAAACTGATGATGGCAACCTGGTACATGTATGACTTGTGGAAATGTTTGGTGCATTCAATGCACAAGAGACAAAAAAAGTCTTCATCCATGACTTAATAGTTTTTTTCTTGAAGAGTAATAACACACCAATCCCAAATCCACCCCTAACGGCCTGGGGCATCTGAAAAAAAATCCGGTGAAAAGCACTGGGTCAAACACTTGTTATGATCATAAAGGCAGATGTTAGATGTATGTGTACGTATGTGTACATCCTGGAAAAAGCATGTCAGCTTTAACCAGGTCACTTGAGAGTTATGTCTGAAATGACTGTGTTTAGGGGGTAACCAGTATGTGGTGGCCATGCCATTGTTGGAAAGGTGACAGGCCTGTAGCCCTGGCTGTGGCTAACCTGTCATTAGCCTGTCCATGAAGCCCCTGTGAGGCTGCTGATGGCTCTCATTATCCCCAGGTGGACATATTACTGACCGGCCACATTACAAACACACCTAATTTCATCATGAATGCTTTTGTAGTTCAGTGTCATTGCAGAGCTGTAGTTGTTGTGTGTTGCAGTCAGTGCACAGCTGCTGTACAAATTGTTGTAGTTGTTGTATGATTTCTTCTTTTGGTACTCTAAGCTACCATTTCAATCAACACGTTAAAAATGTTTGTCAGCATCATGGATTGATGATGTCCCATAGAAAATACACACATTTCTAACAGTCTGTTGCTCTGTGTACCCATTAGCAGCCTATCTGCCTTATGAGATGATAATATTCATGCAATTATATCAAGATTAATGGTTTCCAGTCAAGTTGCTATGTGGGCAGCACATGGAATGATTGGATATTTACAGAAGAAAAAATGGTTTATTGACTTTCACAGTGAAAATTAGGTGCTACAAGAATTTATTTATCCAAGGAAAATGCTTTAACCAAAAAATGTAACTAATGTTGGAAACACGACTGCTGTTGCAGAATGGAGTAGCTAATGCACGTGGAATATAATCTTATCATTTTGGTGCTCTTCTGTTTTCTCTTAACAAATGTTAATGAGTTCTAGAATTAGTCTTAACCCAGCCAATAAATTACCTTATGGGGCCTTTAATGTTGTGATAATTGCATTATGGAAGTGGAATGCTCACAAATTCTGCCTGATTTGCATAGATTTGTCTGAGTGGCCAAGAGATTTCTGTCCCTGTGGATCACACTTCAGTAGTGCCAGGGACAGCCAGTCTTAATGGTCGTAGGGGATAGTCACATAGCCTTTAGTATAATTATAGTTACCATTGTAAAGGGGTTCTTTTTAGCCTACTTGTTAACCTTGGATTCCTATATCATCATTTGAATGTGGGAATCATATGTAGTTTATAGAATTTCAAATCAGTTCAGGAAGAACTTGTAACATTTTGTTTATAATAAAGCACTATTTCTTGTGTGTTGGCCTGAAGAGGACCAGGCTGAATGCTGTGGCATACAATCAGAATGTCAATATGAATCTGTGACTGCTTGTATTAATCTCTTACCTAAAACTCTTTCATTCTGTCAATCCAAACCTGTTTGATTGAAATGGAAACCAGCATATCTTGTGATTTACTCATCATATGAGTTATCCAAGAGCTTTCATATCATTTGTTGCAAGTCTTTGAATGACTGCTGCCTCAGATTGGTTCAGAATTGATAGGGAAGCAATCAACCAAACTTTGACAGGGGCACTTGATCAGAAAATTACAGAATCCTGTGAGGCAATGACTGTGATCGCATAATGTGCAAATTAGCTATTTAGATGGAGGGGAGCCGTTAATGGTCCTCTTAGTAATCTTCTCCATGTTGGGCAATAATATTTTAACCCTTTACCACTTTAACCCTTTGCATGCTGGGAAATTTATCGTCTGCTAAAATGTCGTCTGCTGAATTTCTACAATTAGCATTTCTTCGATTTAAAAAAAAAATACTATCAGAATAGCAAACAGTTTGGATCCAGATGAGACGCCACGTTCTGTGGCGTCTCATCTGGATCCAAACTGTTTGCAAAGGCCTTCAAAATTCGGTTCCCGAACTGAAAGAGTAAATAGATACATATTTTCACGCATTTTTAGTCACTTAGAAGTTAAATTTAATTGAAGACTTTTCTTTACAGATTCAAGTTTGTAAGGCTTCATTTCTGACCCTTAGATACTCATGAGCAGCAAACAGCATAAAACCTGAACAGACTGCGAGTTACTCACAGGCTGTTCTGGTTTTATGCTGTTTGTACATGTGTACATGCCATTTACACTTGGCTTCTTATGGGGGAAAGGGTTAAGACCTTCTCCCTATATGTAAAGCTCACCGATAGATGGATTACAGCATCATTTTGCTCTACATGTGTTATTATTGGTCTTGTTTGTAATATTCCCCATGTTGGTCAATAATATCATAACTTTAAGCCACTATCCTCATTTGGTGTATGACAAAATTGTTTGAATGCTCAAAAGTAAATGGATTACAGATAATGGATATTTTTTCTTGACAAGTGTGTGATGTCATGTGTGTGATGTCATGTGTTTGCCTGTTTTCAGGTTCAGTGAGAAGGATGGTGCAAAGCTGTCCATCCCAGTGGGTTCCAACCTGAAGATTATCTGTCCCCAGCGCAACAACACCAGTGCAGACTCGCTCTACTATGTGATCTACTGGGTAAGTGAGGGCACTCAGTGTGCTCATAGCCTTTTTTCAAATTGAGTTTTATATGATTTTTTTAAAGGACTGCTTCATGTAATGCATGATGATTGGTATTTATTTTTGTTTACAATATTTCCAAACATTTAGAACAGCTAAACATACATACTTCTTTTAGGTAAGGTGTAAGCCTTTGGCATGTCTTAATAAGTGAAGGAAACACTAATTTATAATCATGTGGGCATTTCCCAGATACTATTTCAGCAAAATTGCACTTACCCGGTAAGCTTTTCTTTCATCGTTATTTTTTATTATCTATTATTTTATTTGTCTGCTCTGTAGCTTTTATTGAACCAGGTTTTGAAGGAAAAAACTGGTTATTAAATTGGCGAATGTCGGCGGGCAGGCAGGTGGGCTGGCCGGCGGGCGGAACAAGCTTGTCCTGGCCATAACTTTGTTGTTCATTGTGGGATTTTAAAATTATTTGGCACATTTGTTCACCATCATTAGACGGTGTGTCCAGCAAAAATTATGTCGATATCTCCAAGATCAAGGTCACACTTTGAGTTCAAAGGTCAAAAATGGCCATAAATGAGCTTGTCCAGGCCATAACTATGTTATTCATTGTGAGATTTTAACATCATTTGGCACATTTGTGCACCATCATTGGACGGTGTGTTGCCCGAAAGAATTACGACTATATCTCCAAAATGGAGGTCGCAACAACTAAAAATAGATTTAATTTGAAACAATGGGGGTAACTATGAACAATCAGTAAGAATGCACATCAGATTTTTTTTTCTTTAAATTAAAATCTAGGTCGCCATTAGTAAAAAATAAATTGAATTTGACACAAGGGGGGTAACAATGCACATTTTCAATTTTCTCCCTTTATCAGACTATTTTTCAAATTGAAAACTGGTTTTGTGACAATTTTGTGTCTTGTTTATTCTGCATTGTTTTGATGCTATTATTATATCTTTATTGCTCTATAACTATGTCATTTTTGTTTTTCTGTAATGGATAGAAGAAATGTACAGTATATGTTTGTTACATAGCTATTAATTCATCTTTTATTTGCTTTTTAGCTATTATTTCATCTTTGTCACTAGCTATACGTGACTATAACACATGTATTTAATCTTTATTTCTCTCTAACTTTTATTTGGCATCTTGATGCAATATGGCTATTTATTTCATCCTTTATTTAATCCCTTATTTTTATAAAGCAATTATTTCATTGCTTATTATTCTGTAGCTAATACTTTATCTCAAATTCTGTGTATGTGTATAATATTATATCTTATTTCTCTGTAACTTCTGATTTGTCTCTAATATTCTGTTGCAATTATTTTAACTCTTATGACTTCGTAGGTGTCTGAGGAGGGATTCAAAAAATGTTTCAAGCCCCACAATGACAGCTCAGTGTTTGTTGTCTGCAACAGACCAGAAGTGTCATTTGACTTCACGGTGGAAATCTCCATATTCACTGGAACACCAAATGGGAAAGACTTCAAAGTGGGCCACAGTTACTATATTGCATGTAAGTTGGTCTTAGCAATGTGTTGGAGCTTATGCCAATTAACCCTTTGCCTGCTGGGAAATTTGTAGTCTGCTAAAATATCCTCTGCTGAAAACTAAAATTCACATTTTCTTAGTTTTTTTTCAAAGAATACTATTAGAATAGCAAACAGTTTGGATCCTGATGAGACGCCACATTTTGTGGCGTCTCATCTGGATCCAAACTGTTAGCAACGGCCTTCAAAATTTGGGTCCAGCACTGAAAGAGTTAAACACACAGTTTAACCGTGCCGCATGCCCACTTGATGTTGAAAAGTGAGTCTATGAAGTATTTTGTTGATACATCTTGAACTGTTGATTGATCACAGGCTTGCTCTTCTGTTGCAGCATTTTCTTGTACTGTTGATTGATCACAGGCTTGTTCTTCTGTTGCAGCATTTTCAACTGGGACGTTACAGGGCTTAGGCAATGAGTATGATGGTGCATGTAAGGACAAGAACATGCGTATCAATATGACCGTCGTCAACCAGCAGTTTCCCACCACTCAAGGTACTGCGATTGTCCAATACGTGAATTCATACCTTCTCAGCCAACATATACACTTTAACACCGTTATTTTGAAGTCGTCAGGACCGTTAAAAAAACTTCGGATTAACGATAATTCGCAATGAACATTTGACAGAAGACTTCTTTGATTCTGTAAAAATTAAACGTTGACCCCCTTTTTATTTACTGCCGATACTGATATCTTCCTGGGTTGGGTACCGGGCCCTTCTCCAGATTGCTGGACATTTGGTTGGGAAAATAGTAACGTGGTTGACTTGTTTGTATCAGACATTTTGTAATGATTTTTTTTAAATGGTAGAGTTTATATATGATGCATTTCACTTGACCACATTTACTCAGACCTAACGTGACATGTTTGTTTGTTACTAAAGAATGCAAAACTACATAAATAGTAATTATCGGCTTCTGAAGACATTATAAAATTTACACGCTACGCGCAGACGACAAAGGTGAAATTATCGGCTTTTGACGCGCCATGCACAGACGACAAAGGTGTGAAATTACACAAAGTGTTTTGCAGTTTTGACTTCGGATTAAAGATTGATAATTAGGTGCGAATTATAGTCTTGAGACTGACAGAATCACTTCGAAATAACGATTTCTTCAGTTTAACGAAGTTTGGATTAACAATGAAATTTTACATTAAACAAAGAAGAACCACAATCGGGACCCGAAAAAAACTTCGCAATAACGGTGACTTCGGATTATCGGTGTTCGAAATAACGGTGTTGAGGTGTATTATTAATGAATTAAATTTTTTAAAGTAATATAAAAATTAAATAAATCTTATCTTAAATATTCAAATGTTTTTGCACATTTCATCTTTTCAATGAATTTTAAAACATGTGCTCTTCTGATTCAATTATCTGGTGACATTGTAAGAACAATTCTTTTATATCTTTAAGACATTAATATAAAAGTATAAATAAAACTATAATGAACAGTTTCAATATGAACACCTGTTTTAACTTAAAACCAAATGTTGATAAGCTTACTATATAATCATTCCTACTTTGTAAAATATGTTGTTCATGATGAACCGAAGTTTTAAATTATCATGACTATTTACCCAATTTAGCACCATCGAAGACAACCCCTATAGTGACGACCTCACGACCTGACACTCCAAACACAACAGTGCTGTCTTCAACGCAGCCCTCCCCCTCCACAGCCCTGCCTACCACACACCTGTTTACCACAGCAACCACCGTGGGCTCGTCAACAGGCAGAACTTCTACAAGTAGGTTCCCACCAATGTCATGAACTCTTGTGTTGTTGTACTTGTTTTCTATACAATTCAGGAAACTGGTTTCAAAGTCACAGCACGCCACCTCTCTGGCTCAAAATGATCTTTTGCCAGATTATTCTAATTATTGTTCTTAGTTATTAATGTCAATGCTCTTTTTATGTTGGTCATTTAAAGGGTTTTGATGAAGAAAACTATGAAGCCAATGGCATTTCCTTCAAATAATTCGTAATTATGGTAAATGGCAAAGTAAGCTTTTTTTCACAAAATGTTGATATGGACACCTATCGAAACAAATGTTATCAATTATATTTTTAAAAAGCTTATATGCATGTTGTTTTAATACTTCATGCGTTTGTTAATGTTTTTCAGACATTCCAGAGGTGACTGGCAACACCGACAGTGTGATCAATGTGCCTGACAACGGGAACACAGGCGTCATAGACTTGACCAACAGGGCGCCGGCAGGCCCTGTACCAACACTTGTGCTCACAGCATGTCTTTCAGTGTTACATATACTTTACTCACAAAGTCCACTGGATCAGCGATAGCAGTGTACAGATCTGGCTTGTCTTGTTAAATATCTGTGTATGGATTTGTTAACATATATTGCTCACATGAAGACTTGATACCAGTGGCCAAACGTTCCAATGTGTGATCAGAGCAAGTGACTGAATTGTGACATTCCAATTTAGAGTACTTCTATGAACTTCTCTTGTTAATGTGACCAGTAGAAGACTGGTTTCAATTTGTCTAATTCAAGAAGACTCAGGATATATTTAATGGTGAAAAGTAGTCACAAGTTTTGATCACAATTTGCTCTGAAAAAAAGTAGGAAGGGCCAGAGGTTCGTGTTTTTCGACCAAATGTGCTAACCAAAGTTGGAACCAGACAATGGACTGGGCTTGCTCCAAGTATTTGTGATAAAAACAATATGTAGGAAGTGCAGAGCTCTTGCCTGGACAGGAGGCCAGACTAACTGGCACATGATGTGTGACATGCCGCAAAATAAAACCCGAGGCTATGCTGGCTGGACCATGCAGCTGATTTGTCCCGGCAATATGTCTCAATCTCCTCAGTGTAATTCAGACTTTGCATGAAGTTGGAAATATGATTTCTCAGATGCAACAAACGTTTCACCTTAAGTGCCCCAGATGTGTCTAGAAATACCAGCATTTGTGCTTGATGTGTTTTTGGTCTTGATTTTTTTGTTGGTGCATCCTTATTATAAATGATACTTGCTCTGAGAAATGGAGTTTAATGCATGTGAGTTAAGTTTGGTCCCAGATTTGTCTGTGCAGTCTGACAGGCGCTAACTAATCAAGAACTGTTCACTTTTATGGATTTGTTTCATTTCCAGGAAGTCTTTTCTCAGCAAAAGAACAGTTAAGGCAGAAAGTGTGATCCCTGATAAGCATGTAATACTGTTAAACCATTAAATTTCATGTGGTACTAATTTTTGTGGATTTCGTTGGTCAGCTGAACCACGAATTTAATTACCAACGATTATTTATACATTTTTGATCCGAAATCGGTCATTTCCAAATGACATTTCCAATTTTTGATTGAGATATGCTAGTTAATACAATATGTTGTTGTCTTGATAAGTGTTTGGGTAATAATACTTTTAAATTTAAAGCATGGTACTTAAACTGTACATCAACGATTGTTTTCTTTTACGTGACGTCGTCATATTAACAGTTTGCAGATTTATCACATATGTCAACTAGTGCCAATTAAAGTTAATAGAGACATAACAATTTTAACACGTGTTTTTTGGGGACCTTATTACTCAATTGTTCTACAAGGGGATGATTGCGCTGAGAATTTCAAATATTGTCAAAACAACATTGATGGCAATTAGCGAGCGGGGACCCACAAGTGCGCCACTTGATCGCTTTAATCGACAATTATGGGCAACACTGTCATGCTTCAGTACATATCAACCTCAAGTCTTGCTGTCAACACTGATAAGCAGATTTTGCTTCGTTATTACTCTGCTTGTTTAAATTAAAGTTTAAATATTATGACGGTCAGTCTTCCCCGAAAAGTTTAAATCCACGAAATTACGTGTCAACCTATTAGTTGTTTATTATTAAACCACGAAATTTCATACCGACGAATTTCTATACGTTTACAGTACCCCTTAATCTAACCTCAATCTGGGATGATACTTTACACATGTGCAATAAACTCTGTATTCTCAGAGCATGGCTGATGTGTTGTTTACTGGTCAAGAGTGACCACTATGACCTTGCCCCCTATCTCTGTGACCACTATGACCTTGCCCCCTATCTCTGTGACCACTATGGCCTTGCCCCCTATCTCTGTGACCACTATGACCTTGCCCCCTATCTCTGTGACCACTATGACCTTGCCCCCTATCTCTGTGACCACTATGACCTTGCCCCCTATCTCTGTGACCACTATGACCTTGCCCCCTATCTCTGTGACCTCTATGACCTTGCCCACTATCTCTGTGACCACTATGACCTTGCCCCCTATCTCTGTGACCACTATGACCTTGCCCCCTATCTCTGTTACCACTATGACCTTGCCCCCTATCTCTGTGACCACTATGACCTTGCCCACTATCTCTGTGACCACTATGACCTTGCCCCCTTTCTCTGTGACCACTTACCCAGTGAACACATTTGGGAATGCCATAAACATACAGTTTATGTTTCTTGAAGTATGTATTTGGGTCTTGAGTCTCTAAGGTTATAGTAAATGATGGCAAACAAAGTTCATACATGTCAAATGAAATTGCTGTCAATAGAAATTTCACTTCACTAGTTTTCACCAAGAATCATTATCATAATGTAGAACTTATCAGGTTTGATGAATGGTGATGAAACAACATTTAGCGTGTTGCACACATTTAAGTAGCTTGTAGACTATTGCCATGTCTCTATTTAAGCTGCAGTGCACATGCAAATTTCTCAGCAGTTCGACATCAGATAGTCACACAGTTGCAATCCCACATCAGATAGTCACACAGTTGCATCCCCACATCAGATAGTCAGACAGTTGCATCCCCAGAGTGGCTACTACATTTCTCACCTAACATGTGTTGGTGCTGGTTATATTATTTTGATGTTTTCTCCTAACCATGTTATTTATTTGTTTTATTACCGATTGTTTGGGCAACTCTGGAACTGACACATTACGTTTGAATATTTAAGTAGAGAAAAGTGCTATACTCCAGTTAAAGCTAAGTTGCAACACTTCACAACACATGCTAGCTGTCCAGAGTTGCCACTATTTGAGTCCCAGTTATGCACAGTCATTCTAATGTGTCTGGTTCTGAGAAAATTGGGCTTAATGCATGTGCCTAAAGTGTCGTCCCAGATTAGCCTGTGCAGTCTGCACAGGCTAATCAGGGACGACACTTTCCGCTTTTATGGTTTTAGTTTCAAGGAAGTCCCTCCTTACCGAAAATCAAGTTTAGGCAGAAAGTGTCGTCCCTGATTAGCCTGTGCAGACTGCACAGGCTAATCTGAGACGACACTTTACGCACATGCATTATTCTCAGTTTTCTCAGAATGCGACTCTAATAGTCTCGCTTTCTCTTTATCTCATGTCTGAACCTCATTGTATTGTGTTAATTATTGTAAATAGAATGTACAGACCAGTGATTTCTTTCACTCTAATCAGATATTTAAGTAACCACATATTAGCAAGAAAGTCAGAAAAAGGGTTGGATTAGGAGGACCCAGAGGGTCATATGTCTGTTATGGGCAGTACAACCCTTGTCATCCTTTACTGACACATACTGACCTATAGTTCCTCTGCACGTGCAATAACTAGATCGTAGATGTACTGACTCTTTTCATAGACAATGATTAAAACTAAATGACAAAACTGTATTCTTTTACTTTTAATGATGAATATAGTATTATGTAATCAGCAAGCACCAGATAATTCCTAACAATGACAATCGATTAATATACAGTAAGTTAACATTTGTTTGCCTAGGCAGTTCATCAAACATGATTAACATTACATTCAACTTACTGCATGTAACATCATTATTTACATGATGAACATCTAACCTTTCATACAACTTACTGCTCACAAAGTAGTTCATCACAGTGAGTTTTCCTTCGATTCATAATTGATGCAGTGAGTGATCTTTTAGTAGCAATTTAAGTGGCTCATTATTTTGAAAAAATTATATCTTTGAAGATAATATTTGCCTCATCATTTAAAAGTGTGTCTTGTCACTAAATTAATTCCTGAATGTTTTGTTCACTGAATGAGAACTTTAAATGGCTATTGAAATTTTAAAATTTGGATTCTTCTTGAAGTCAAAGCCTCTGTTTTTTGTATGTTGATCATTTTGTATTTCCCATGTTTTATGTTACTTGAGTGAACCTTTACACTTACATTGCTATCTGTTATACATATATATTATAATATGTATCATCATTTATACATTGTACATATGTAAAGATAAAATTTTATTGTACATAAGCAGTATATTTGTTAAAACATCTGTCAGATTTTTACTAGAGATTCATCAAGTGTTTTGGTTGGGGACTACAGTGATTTTCATGCGGTGTAACAGTCCCCAGACCTCTGCTAGAACACAGATCTGTGTACATGTACAACTTTTATACAGATATTGTTATGTGTCAAGATTCATGTTGATTCCATGTGTTGTTCTAATGAAATAATTTGTGCAATTGTTTTGTACTTAACAATGTATTTAATTAAAAACTAAAATATGCTTATCGTTTTTGTATTGACACTTTCCAGTGATATAGTATTAGCTGTAAACAGCAGTCCAGTTTCATTGAAAAACCTTTACAATTGTGCTGAAATGTCTTCCTTGCTTTGATTTTATTTTTAAAGCAAAATACCATTAATGATTTTCAATACATTATCAACATCTGAATGCCTGCGCACTGTAGCCTCTTGTTACATATCTAGATCAAAATGGAATTTTGGTTGGACCAAATATTTCTTTGTACAACTCTGTTAGAACAATACAGGATCTCATGTTACACTTCAATCATTGCTATCTGTCCAAACCTTACTCAAGTCATGCTTGTAAAGCTGATCTTACACTAAGAATGATATTGCTTTATCTGTGGTCTCATCAAAAACCATTGAACCTAAATGAACATATTTTCTTTAATGCTTTTAGTTCTTCATAAACAGACCCTCAATAGAAAGTTGACGAAGCAATATGGGGTTTGAGTGATAAGAGACCATTTGCACCAATAATTGATGAAGATAACATCTCACATTTTTCCATGTAGAGGACCAACAAAAATCCAAATACCGTGACAAATAGATAATATTTTCAATGACGGTGACTATGACTCGATAAATCATTGATTTAGTTCACAGTTTGTAAGGTTTTATGATTTATTAAGACTAATTAGCACACATTTGTTGACAAAGAAAAGGTTTGTAAAGACTCATTAAAAAATGTACATCATATCTATTGAATTTTGATTGAAAGACATAGAGGAACATTTAAAACTAACACATTGAATAGTCAAAGGAATCATCTTTTTTGAAAACAAGTGGGCAGTGCTGTGTGAAAAGGGCGTTTAATGCATGTGCGTAAAGTGTTGTCCCAAATAAGCCTGTGCAGTCTGCACAAGCTAATCAGGGAAGACACTTTCCGCTTTTATGATATTTTTTGTTTAAAGAAGTATCTTCATAGCAAAAATTAAGTATGGGCGGAAATTGTCTTCCCTGATCAGCCTGTGCGGACTGCACAGGCTAATCTAGGATGACCCTTTACACTCATGCATTAAACCCCCTTTTCACAGACTACTTCGTAAGTATTTGTACTCATTGACAATTGAAATCCTTAATAATTCTTGTTTTTGGTTGATTAATTTTACATAGACAAAACTATTACCTTGTTAATGACAATAATGTGAAAAAGCTTACCATCTGAAGCTTAAAATCACATGCAAGTTTATAGTTAGTAATGAAGCCTCTTAAATACCACCTGTGATTTACTGGGCATTATAGGGGAGAAAACTTTCCTTTATTCATCATAACATCTTTCAGACAGGATTGCACAGTTTCTCTCCCTTACACATATTTGAGCTTCCAACAGTTTTTTTTTTACATGAAAAGTATCAGTCTATGATTCCTTTTGTTTAGGAAACTTTATCACTACACATATTCAGCAAGACTATAAGAATGGGCCGTTAAATAATAATTTTAGCAATGCTGTCTGTGGTAAGTCAGCTAATTCTTTACTGGCCCACTCAGTTTCATACAGGATAATGAAAATCTGTACAAACCTTTCTACGTCAGGTTTACAGCCTACACATTAATTCCTCCATTATTGCCGCCTCGAACATTCGTTGTTATGTTATGTTGTATAAAATACAATAAGTGCCAATCTTTAAAGGTATAAAACAAGAAAACTGCATAACAACCTAATGTGTTTTATCCCCCAACAAAAGGCGCGGGAATAATAAAATGGAAAGCATCCTTCCGTCCATGTGCACTTCCGTCCGTCACACTCTTGTTTGGCCAACTACTCATATATTTTACATATGATTTTCTTTGAACTTGTTACATCATCATTATATGCAAGTGCTAAAGCATTAGTTTGTAAAGGTTTCATGCTTGATTGACTTAAAAAAAAAGTAGTTTTTAGCTTAAAAAAGAAGTAGTTTTTAGCTCACACGAGCACAATGTGCTCATGGATTGTGCTCATGGTGAGCTTTTATGATTGCCTTCTGTCCATCGTCTGTCATGCAACATGTGTCATGAACATTTGCCTTGTTAAGTGGCCACATGTATTGTTTGATCTTCATGAAATTTGGTCAGAAGATGTGTCCTAATGATATCTTGTATGAGTTCAAACATGGTTCCGGTCTGTTGAAAAACATGGCTGCCAGAGGGCTGGGCATTTCTCCATATATGGACAATAGTAAAACTTTGTTAACACTCATGAGGCCACATTGATTGTCCGGTCTTAATGAAACTTAGGCAGAAGGTTTGTCCCAATGATGTCTTGGCAAGTTCAAAAATGGTACTGGTTGTTTAAAAACCATGGCCACCAGGGAGCAGGTCATTTTTCCTCATATGGCTTAAAGGGACCTTTTCACAGATTTTGGCATGTATTGAAGTTTGTCAAATGCTTTTTATTGATGAATGTAAACATTGGATTTGAAAATCTTCAGTATGAAAAAAGAATACAATTAAAGAAAGAAAAAAAAAGTAACTATCAACTGGGCTCGAACCACTTACCCCTGGAGTAAAAGTCTATCGCTTAGACCACTCAGCCATCTGTGCTCATACAATTAATGATGTATTTTTAGCTCGACTATTATATATGAAATACATGTATATATAGATAAGCTATCCTACTCTCCCCGGCGTTTCCGTTAGCGTTAGCGTGCAAATGTTAAAGTTTTCGTACTACCCCTTTTATTTTCATTGTCCCTTGACACATTTCTTTCATATTTTGCATACTTGTTGACCAACATGACCCCAACCTATAAACAAGAGCAGACAACTCTATTAAGCATTTTGTCATAAGTATGGCACCTTTTCCACTTAGAATATGCAGCAAATGTTAAAGTTTTCATACTACCCCATTTATTTTCATTGTCCCTTGACACATTGCTTTCATATTTTGCATACTTGTTTACCAACATCACCCCAACCTATAAACAAGAGCAGACAACTCTATCAAGCATTTTGTCATAATTATTGCCCCTTTTATACTCAGAATATGCATATTATTGATAAATCTATGTTAAAGTTTGCATACTACCCCAAATATTTCCAATATTCTTTGACATATTGCTTTTATATGTTGCATACTTGTTTACCAACATGACCCCAACCTATAAACAAGGGCAGACCACTGAATCAAGCATTTTTACATAATTATGGCTCCTTTTACAATTAGATAATTAAACATTTTGCTTAAATTGCCATAACTTCTTTATTTATGATCACATTTTATTATTACTTTGACAAAACAACACTTACCTGAATACCACAATGGATTCCACCCAAACAATACCCCACGCCCCAACCCAGAATCCCTTCCGCCCCTCCAACCTCCTCCCCCTCAATTTTTTTTTCTTTTTTTTAAACAACATCTAATAAATTACCCCACCCCACATTATACCCCCCTCTCATCCCCCCACCTACCCCCCCCCCCCCAAAAAAAAATGTTTTTTTCCTTTTTTAATTTTTAAAAGATCATATAATAAATGACCCCATCCCACATTATACCCCCTCTCAACCCCCCCCCCCCCCAAAAAAAAGGAATATTTTTTTTTCCTTTTTTTATTTTTGAAAGATTGTCTCATAAATTATTGAATATGAACAATTTCCCCATAATGGCTTACGTTATAATGTCAAGCACTCGAATAGTCGAGCGCGCTGTTCTCTGACAGCTCTTGTTTACTTTATATTAGCAATCCTTGTTGTATCACAAAATATAACGACAACAACAGAACATTCCAAATTATTCAATCGTATATAATTTTCAGGTTTTTCAATCATCAAAAGACGCATATTAGGGATATTTTAGAGTCTGGTAAATGTTCAGTATTACTGTTTATTCATAAATATATTTACTACAATAAAAATTTGCAAAAAAGAAACATTTTTTTATTTTGTCAATTTACTAAAACATGAAAAGGCCCCTTTAAGCAAACCTTGTTTACACTCTAGAGTGTTTACACTCTGTTCTAAATATATCTTGGACGAGTTAATTAGAAAATGGTTTAGGTCTGATGGAAACATTTCCACCAGAGGGCGGGACATTTTTTCTTATATGGATGTAGGTCAACGTCAAGGTCATCCTTTAAGGTCTACGGTAAAAAATACACATTTAAGGGAAGTAATAAGCTTTAAAGGGAGATAATTATTCAATATTGAACATAGCCACTTTATATATTTGGCATGCATGTGTATCTCATGGAGCTGCACATTTTGAGTGATGAATCTACAGTCACAGTAGTGGCCGTTAATTATTTGCTACTAAAAATAGAGATTTGTTAGAGACAATTATTTTCAAGGGAAGTAATTTATATAATTATAAATCTCATATTATATATTTCCTTACCAAAAATTGAAGTTCTTTTCACAGTTACTGTACAGATTTATTATTTTGATTATTTATAACTCAAATGATTGATTTGTCAAAGGTTTTTTTAAATGATATAATTATCATTTCTTTCATGTACTTAGTTGTTAATAATAGTGTTCATTACATACCTGTGGACTTACGACTTTTATGAAAAAGAAAAAAAACTTATGTCCATAGAAACACAATGAACTCTGGCTATGATCTCTTTGATAAACCACAGCACTTGGTTGTCAGTGATGTCTGACTTGGTCAATTTTAACTGTCTACAGACCCCCCCCCCCCACTGGTGGGATTGGACAAAATCCATGGGAAGTAATAAGCTTTAAACGGAGATGATTTCTATACCTGCCAAATGATAAATAGAAATTTTATTTCAAAGTGGCGCAGTAGGGGGCATTGTGTTTCTGACGAACACATCTCTTGTTGGGTCACTAGGTCAAAGGTCAAGGTCACTGACACCTCTACAAACAAATATTCTGACAAGCTTTCGCAGCCGAGCGTGGCAACCGTTATGCGGTGCTTTTGTTTATTTTTAGGAGAGATCCCCCATACCCCCTTGTGATCCCACACCCTCCTCCGTCTAGGCGCTTCACACCTTGCCAATGCCGTAGAAATTGGAAGTTGCGTACACTTCATTTTCATCTAGCTACGCCCCTGGTCTTGGATGTGTTGAAAATTGTTCCGGTCTGTTGAAAAGCATGGCCGCCAGGGGGAAGGGCATTTTTCCTCGTATGGCTTAAACAAAACCTTGTTTACACTCTAGAGGCCGCATTTATGGTCCAATCTTTATGAAACTTGGTGAGAACATTTAGTTCTATGATATCATGGATGAGTAAAACAAGAGCTGTCTCCATAGGATGACATATGCCCCCAATAAATGCTTTGATAGAAGTTATTGAAATGCACTAAGTGACCCCGTGACCTAGTTTTTGACCAGGCATGACCCATATTCAAACTTGACCTATATATTGTCTAGATACAATTTCTGACCAAGTTTGGTAAAGATCGGATGAAAAATATTTGAATTAGAGAGCGCACACAAAAAGTGGTTATTGAAATGCACTAAGTGACCCCGTGACCTGGTTTTTGACCCGCCATGACCGGACACGAAAAGTGTGACGACTGACAGACTGACAGACAGACAGACAGACTGACGAACAGTGCGAGAACTATATACCCCCTTTTCTTCGAAAGGGGGCATAACAAATGGGCAAGGTCTGTTGAAAAATATCGCCACCAGGGGGAGGGGAATTTTTCCTTATATAGATATAGTAAAACCTTGTTAACACTTTGGAAGTCACATTTATGGTCTAATCTTCATGAAACTTGGCTGCAACATTTTTTCTTATGATATCTCGGATGAGTTTGAAAATGATTGATGCATGTTGAAAAATATGACCGCCAGGGGTGTCTGTGCTTTCCCTTATACGGCTAAAGTTAAACCTTAATTTTTAACACTCTAAAAGTCACATTTTTAGTCCAATCGTCATGAAACATGATCACAACATTTGATAGCTGTTAAACAGTTACCGTTGATTTCTGTTGAGCTTTTTCTTACATGACGCATGAACTAACTTTTTATCCCCTGCTGAAGGGGTGCATTTTTCCTTATATGGCTTTTGAAAAACTTTTTACAACTCTAGCAGTAACATTTTTTGAGTCAAATCTTCATGAAACTTGGCCTGAACATTTGTTATATGATATCTGGGATGAGTTTGAAAATGATTCCCATCTGATGAAAAACATTGCCGCCCGCAGGCTGTGAATTTTTTATACTGGTATATGGCTATAGAAAAACCACGTAAACTCTCAAGTTGATATTTTGCCAAGTTTGACAATGGTTTCAGAAAGGCATAGAGCAGTTTAGTACCATTAAGTCCCAGGTGAGCGATCATGGGCCTCTGGATTATTTGATTACTTAAACTGATTTATTGCCCTTTGTTTTAAATTACATATCAAAGCTTCCTTGCGCAACTTCTCCAACATTTTGTGAGCCATTGCCATCACATTTCTAACTAATAATTATCTCAAAGCGTCTAATGCATATAATAAACAATATGTGAATGGTCACGCCTATAGAAACTACTTGCACGCATCGAAATGTTCCGTTTGAGACCCTGGTTATCTCCTAAAATGAAACTCGAATATCATTATAGAAAAGCTTTCACATCTGTTATATACATATTATATATATATATATATATATATATATATATATATATATATATATATATATATATATATATATATATATATATATATATATATATATATATATGCAGCAATAGTCGAAAAGTATATAATTACATTCCTTTTATACACATGCAGTTTATTGTACAGTCATTCGAAGATTGGGAGCAAAATCTGTACAAAAAAAACAAAACGTTATTCACAGAATTAATTTATTTGTAACAATGTCATAATTGTAACGTACATGGTATTTTAAATCACGGGCGTTTAATTAGCGTAGATTTTTATGTTATAACAATGTTATGGTCTTGTAAATAATTGTATACTTGTTATGACCACATTATCTTAATCCTATAAAGGAAGCACCAAACATAATCATTCTGGTACCATTTATAAAGAACAAAGTTCGTGAACCCATTGCTTAAGGCATTAAAACCTATTCTCTGAACTTTATAGCAATCTTAAGTGTGAAATCCAGTAGAAGTGTCGCACCCTATATTTGTAACTAGTTGCACATCACTTGGTGGATGCAACACCTGCGTTGTACGAGAGTCTACCAGGACGGCACACGACGTGCCGTGACAAGGCTTCATGATGAGGCGATGTTTGCTCTCAGGAGAATTGTTTCCATACTAATTGAATTTATATGTTTAGTAATTATTTGAGATTTTTGTTTCATTTGTTAAACAGATATGAATACACTGCAGTCAATAATTCAATTGTTTTAATTAATTTTAGAGAAAAGCTACGCTTAACAAAGATATTTTAGTGTGCCATGATTATCATATGCATGTTATACATGTACTCAAATAAAATGATTTTAAACAAAAGTAGACATGTACATTTGTATAATAATTTAATTTACTAGATCTTTTCATTTTCCAAGTAGACTAGCCAACAATAGCTGTCTTAAGACTCTACTATTATTCGTCTATATTTTTTACATCTATCTATTCAAAATAATAATATCTATGGGAGAAAACTGCACAAAACGATTAATCATGACTTATCTCCCGAATACTGCAGCGCAGAACCACTCGTTTTTCGTTTTTAGTTGTTCGCCTAGCGTAGCGAACAGCTAATGTTGTTGCTAAAAATTTCAAGTTGGTTCGCTGCTATCTACGGTAAGCCTACTACCCGCCACACATGCCGTATCCGCGCAAGAAAGATTTGTATAATGTATGCAGAGGTTTGAGTTCTCTAACTTTATTCATTCCCAAATCGAAACATTATGTGAATATCGTGTTAAATGAAATAGTTACGAACGGAGCTTATATAGAAAAAATCAATAAACAATGATTGTATTATATGTGTCGCGGAATAGAGTTTATGAATGATTAAAATAGTCCACTTTCTGCTGCGTCTTAATGACGTAGTACAGGTATTCATAATCTGAGGCTATTTACATATGCGGGAAAACAACGCAATTGTATAAAGTTACGCTTGTTTATATTCTCATTTTATAAAACGTTGAACACGAGTTCAACAATAACGCCAGGGATACGATAGAAAACAAAAATGCTTCATAATCGCTAAAACCGAATATAACAAATATTTAAATATAACACGAATGATCTGTTTCGTAACCTCATTCATGCTTCTAAAGCGGGGATTTCTGGGAAACGTTCTCTTGGTCTCAACATATAGCGGCGATCTTTTGTATTTACGTGTGCTAACAATGCAATAGTAGAAAGTTAAGCTTGTTTATATTCACAGTTCACAATTTATAAAACGTTTGACATGATTTCACCAATTACTACAGGCATACTTAAGACAACCTCAAAATGCTTTATAATCGCTTAACCCGAAAACAACTAAATATAACAAGAAATATATTGTAAAAATGTTGTCGGCATGAAATGTGTGTTAGCATTGTCAAAGCACACATTAGTGTAAGAAGATAAAAAATATGCTACGGGAGTGCACATCATATGTGTTCTCACATGCCTTATAATGAGTATATTTCTTCACTATCGAAATATATTGTATGTTAATTTTTTATTTAAACGCAGTTTTCTTTCGACACATTTAAGTCACACTTTCATAGCCGCGTCATTCGATAATGGGTCTTATGCGTTTCGGCCAGCGTTTCTTAAACCCAACACGTGCATTGCGCAGTTAGGTCAGAGGCGATGCTGTTCGCTATGAAATCACTCAATATGTTATGGTCTTATTATGTATCTCCTGACCAGACTGAGCGATACACAGGCTGAGTGGGCTATATAAATGATGGCTATATATATGATGGGCGCATATGGAATAAGACCCATTTTCGCATGACGAGGGTCATTAAAAATCTCATTGCGAATTGTAAATGGAATTGAATTTAAAATAGCAAACTTGTAAATTAGGGCAGCCTATCCAGGCGTTCAGGAACGATTTCCAGACGTGCTGACCAAGTACGGCAAACATTGTGGTTGGATAATTAAACGATTTTCCTCTTATCGTGACACTATACTATTTCGGTAATGATAGGTTTATCATCTTAAAAGCAAAACTGAAATTCTGTGAGATGGATTTTAAAATTTAACTGTAACTGGACCAAAATTTGTGTCGTTTGAACATACAGAGAGTAGTCCGGAATTCCTTACACTGAACAGTGCTACATCCTTTGCACTGAGCACAGACACAGTGATGTAGCCAAAGTTCAGAGGTTGTATCTCGAACCAGCCTAGGAATTATTCGAAAATATTCATGCGTGTCTGCTGACGTTATGTAAAAGTCATGAAGATGAAAAGCTCAATAAAACAGCTACGCTGAAATAGCGCATTAGTGCTCTATACCTATGTTTAGGTCAGAGTTGTTGACACCGTGTGAACTGCTCGGGTAACAAGTAATGCATAAATATCAATGTACGGGTCAACAGGGCTGTCTTGATGACTACCTAATTCGTGAGTAAAAAGTATTGCTCGCAGATTTATTTTTTATTTATTTTCACCAATGATCTTATTGTATATTTTGAATTTGTATAAGCTGTCAAAAATCATAAGTTTTGTATAGGGAATTTTCATCATGAAAATATATTCTTAGTGAGAAAGGTATTCGATATCCCAACAATATTCATTTAATATGATGGTGACTGCAATTTTTCTTTATATTCAGTTCTCATTTCCATTTTCATCATACTTTCTATGTTTTCAGAACGTCCAAAAAGGGCCATGTTGTTGTTATTTTGTCTATGTTATCTCTATAAAATAAAAAGGATGATAAAAAGTGCACACATAGCTCGATCCTTGCGTTATGACACACTCTTTATAAATTTGAATGGCGTGTGTTCATTTCAAACTTGCGATTAACTTTGAAAAATGAATTGCGTCTTAAATTATGCAATAGCGAACAACTTCAGTGCCGTCAGCGCTTTGATTTGTATAACGAAGAGATTTGACGGGATCAAGCATAGCTGAATCAAATCCCTGCTTTCATACCCTTCCACGTGCTGATTGTATATCCACGTAGTGCAATAATTGTACCGTCGTTTTTTTTTTTAATTAGGCAATTATTTGTTATTATGAGCCTAAACTTAAACACTATTTTCAAAATGTAACAGAAAATGATACTGCTATTTATAATAATACAAATTAAACCAATATTTTGTGATGGTAGAGATTGCATGTAAGAGCAAGGAATGACAACTCTGCGTGGAGATTGACTAAGAATTAAAGGCGCAAGGGATATATTTTTGACCAAATTTATAGTTCTGAAACGCCGCAAACAGTCAAATCCATTTCATCAGAACAGAAAGCGACACAAGAAAGCCTTTTTGTGTTAGTTTCATATCATAGGAAACATACATTGAAAATACAACCAAAGACAAGGCTGGTTCTTCACTTGTGAAACTATGGCCCTTGATCTTTCCCCCCACCCACCTCATTTTTAATGAAAAACTGAGAAATTTGACCCATTTCATGACATGCACAGTACATTCAAACAGAATGCAATCCTAGTTTTGGCTACATTACTCATTAATTTTATCCCTGTGCTGTGTTTATTTACCTAGAAAAGTGTCTTCCATACGTTTAGATTTTTCACAATTTACCTTCAAAGTTCTGTTCTGTTTCTGCAGCGTAAAATATTGACTTTCGCCAAAATTGAAAATCTCCTTTTTGAAGATTCAAAATTTCCTTGCTAGGGAGCTGTCACTAGTTTCAATGTTTTTTTTTCCAAAATTTTGAGACATTCTTTCTTAAACACAAGAAATACATCTTATAAATACCTAATTGATTTTTAAAGACCGTAGGTTACCCCTACCCTAAAGATATGTAATTTTCATGGACCCCCCTTTCCTGATATATCCCCTGCCACCTTAAGTTTTTAATATATGCATAATACAACAAAAAAGCTTTTGTTATATTCAAATATTATGTTTAATGAATTAACTGCAACATTTCTGAACTGTATCCTGTGTTTTGTTTGTATTTTATAGTAATTCCAAAATATCACACAATTCAAGGGGAACAACCAGAACAGAAATAATCCCAAAAAGAGTGTTCATATTCACAACATTTGACTACTAAACAGTAGAGAAGCAAAAGTTATATGTCAAATGTTTTAAATGATTATTGACAATATCAAACATTCTTACATATGTATATTCCCCTATGATTACATAATACATGCACCAAATATTGATATTCATTCGTTAAAATACCATTCAAAATGAAATCACTCCATAAGAAATCACAACACAGTTATAAAAACAATCGCACTAGGAAAAACAAAGTTGCACTTTTCAAAAAAGGAGTATTTCCAAACTATAACTGCAGTCATGTGCCCTGTGTAGAGAAACAAGTTCAAGATTCTATTCCGTTGAATTCAGACCCTGACCTGGAAAGTGTCGTGCGATTGGGTGATTCTGTGGCCAACGATGTCTTGAATGCGTGTATCTGTTTTTGGGATCCACTCGTTCTCCCTTTTAAACTGCGACCACGTGAAACAGTACCACAGTCTGAAAATCAAAGTTCTACAATTGGAAACAGTGCAAATATATCTGACTATTTGAACATCATTGTAAACAAGACACAGCTTGGAAACATTTTCAAGTGCATAGGGAACCTTAATGAGCACATATTTGTCTGTTTTTGTTAATGCTTTGAGGCTCATAACTTAAGTGCTTGATGTTGACACAAATTAGTTTATTGTGGCATAAATGCAACACATGCATTTTTGATGACATTGCATGTTTATTTTCAAGATAATATAGTGCGCGGTGAGCTTTAAGCCTTAGCCAGTTGTCGCGGTAACTACACCGCAGAACACCATGGCCGCTTGGAGTGCACGCCCCCTTCCAGATGTGTCATTCAATTATTATTTTGTATTTATTATCAAATAAATTGCTTCAATCTTAGTCTCTCTTCATCTGTTAGGTGTGACATGAAGAAATATGTTGCCATAATGACTTCAAATAAGAACAAAAAAGATTTTATGTTTGCGGCATGTTACAAACCACTATTTTTACCAACTTTTTCTACAAAACTGCAGACTTATCTTGCTTATTTTAGTATTCAAGCTCAGAAAATGTGCAAATGAAGATGCTAGTACAAAAATATGAGTTTAAACATTGTTTTCCAGTACGAAAATAGCACACGTGAAATTTTCCTAAAATTAGTGTGACCGGACCAGGGGAAATCTGTGCCCTTGTTATTAACAGCACAACACAACTCGCTTGCTGCGTTAACTCTTTTATTCATTAAATATAAGTTCTCATAATTTCTCAACAATTTCCATCATCCTATTTCCATCTGTCTCTCTAACGTGTAACTCTTTCTAACTTTCTCCTAATGACTTCTACTTCCTTCCTTTCTTCACTAACTTGTTACTCCTTTGAAACCCTTTCATCCCTAATACCAAGTAACACCCACATATCTCACTGACCAATCATACCTCTCATCCATCGATCATACAGATCCCTAATATCAAGTCACACCCACACACCTCACTGACCAATCATATCTATCTCTCATCCAACATACAGTACGGTAATACCTTACTTCCTTACTTCTATCAGACTGTAATTAATTAGCACCTAGTTTAAGAATCTTTAGATCTTTAGTCACAGTCATTATTTAGAGCTAGAGCTGATAAGCATACAGTCAGCTTACAGTCTGCATCTTTAGTGTGAATTCAACATGAGAAGACTTCCAAGACTGTAGCTAACACACTGTTATCAATATCAAGTTAAACATGTGGTTCCAAGTAACCTTTTACTGCCATTCAGTAGACAAAGAAATCATATTCAAACATATTCACAGAAATCAATTCAATCTCTTTAAAACTGTAACTATGATATTGTATGAATTTATCATGCACTCAATCAAATTCAAATAATAAAAAATAATATTTGTAACTTTGTGACACATCCTCACCCTCCCAAAAATTTGCTCCGCAAATTAGCAAAGCAAAGCTATATGAAAAACACAATTATTCAAAGTTAATTACATAAACAAATAAAGTCATTGCTTATAATATACAAACATACTCACAGAAGTTATTTCTTGAATGCCAAAGTTCATCAATAGGCATTCTTTAGCACATATATTTATAACAATAAATCAATAATCATTAATATGTCTTGTCAAACTATTCAATTAATGTCATTAAAATCATACTACAAAAAATATACTCAACATATTTGTAATTTCATATAAACATTTTTCACTTTTACACAGTTTGTAAGTACAACCACCCTATTGGTTGCAAGCATAATGGTGCCATTTCTTTTGAATACATGATAAAACATGATTTTCTCAATTGATTGAGACATATTATATTTTAAACAATGTACATATAGCAAGACCACACACATTCTTGTATTAATTAAAGACTTTGCCAGTTTGAACTCATTACATTCATCATAACAGTACCCTTATTAATTCTGTAACCATCTATTGGTTTACCTTATCTACATACATCATGAACATGCGCCTTCATTAAGTCGGTGATCACCCTTCGTACACTTTGATCATATATACACCTTGTATATATCTTCTAACCTTATAGATATCCATGGTTAACAGAACCCCATATTATGCAAGTAACTTAAATAACATTGTTGAAAATATAAAAGTTAAGCATTAGTTTACTCATAAAATATAGTACCATATTTCCCATTCCCTCCCAAAAAATAATCAAATCATGTGCGCACGAATTTTTAATTTACACACAGTACATAATAATATAATAATACAAATTTAACTTAGACATTTAGCCCAACATTACAGGTTAATTGCTATGGCAAGGTAGCTTATTTGGTAAGAAACTGACTATTGAATGGTCTTTCTACTTCAAGTGCCTGCTTCATTGGAGAAGTGTTCACCCAAGTACACTTCTTTGCATTGACATCAGTTAAAATTGTAAAAACATACTACATTGAATCTGTGTACATTATTTTAGCTGATTATACTTTATAATTGGTCGTTTGCGAACCTCACCAGAAAATGTGTACTTAACGTGAAAATCTTTCCTACTATTTTCTGGTACCTCCTCAGCATTTTCAATTGTGACTTTGTCTTACCCTGACAATCTTTGTATCTTTCTTTGTACACAATATGTCCTTTATGATATGCAGCCCTTAACATTTTATCAAACTGCAATGAGCTACCCTGCACTGTCTCATCACTGCCTGACTGATCCAGTGATTCGTTTGCAATAATCTTATCATTAGTGACCTGATCAAATTGATCCAAATCTAATTGAACAACATCATGACCTACTATTTCAACAGGGACATTTGTCGGTCTTAAATTTGGGTTATGGTACGGCCTTAGCCTGTTGGCATGAACTACGTTTTTGATAGCCACATGGGATTTCAAATCGCGAAGCTTGTAGTTAACTTTACCTACCCGGTATCTTTTCAGACATGTAAAAGGGGCCAACCCATCTCTTGGTCAGTTTTGGTGACAGTCCTGGCTGTGTCCTAGGGTAATACAGCCAAACATTGTCTCTAACATGATATTCCACAGCACTAGCTTTTTTGGCAAACTGATGCTTATATTTCTCTTGTGCTTTTGAAATATTTTCTTTGACCAGATCCTTACATACAGCTTGATTTTCTAGAATGCGCCTTAGGTGTGACTCATGAGATGTACCAGCCGTTTCTGTAGGTAACAAAGCTGTGTCCAATAGTAACCTGCGTTCTCTAACAAACAAGATATAATATGGAGAATAACCTTTGGAGTCAATGCATGGACTAACTCTGTAACTTAGCATGATGCTTGGAAGTAGTTGAGCCCAGTTTGTTTGCTTTTGATTACAAAAGATTCTCAATTTTTGTACGACCACACTGTTCATTCTTTCAACAGCTGCATTTGTTGCTGGATAATAACTGCTAGTATTTATTTTACTGATTTTGAAAATAATACACAACTCTTTCATCAGCTTAGAAATAAAGTTTGCACCTCTGTCCGTCAAAATTGAATCTGGACATATCTGCAAATAATTTCATCATACAATTTCCAAGCAACCTCTTTTGCTTCCATTGTAATCAACGGAAAAGCTTCACGCCACTTTGTGAACGAGTCTACAATTAGCAGAACATACTTGTAACCTCCCTCAGTCTTAGGCAAAGGGCCTAATATATCAACATGGATACGGCTAAAACATCACCAATCGGCATGGGTTGAAGCAGTGCATTTTTGTGATTGACAAATCTTTAGCTTGCTGACAAGGCTCACATGATTGACAGTAGATCTTAATATCTTTTGTACAGTGATGGCCAAAAGAACTTCATCCTAATTGCCTCATATATATTTTCAATGCCATAGTGACCTCCACTTAGAGCATCATGGTATGACTTTTAGACCGTATTCCTAAATTGATGTGGAACGGCTAACTGCTTTTTGACTTAATCCTATTTGTGACCTTTTGTCCTGGGATGATATAAATGATAAAGAATTCCATTCTCTATTTCATAGTACTGCGCATCAGACACTAGTCTATTTGCATCAGTTCTATCAACGGGCACCCTCAAGTTTTCTTTATAGTCAAACATTGGACCAAAACTTGCATCACTTAAGTGAGCTTCCCTCATTGTTTCATTTGTTAATTCACATATGCTGAACATGCGTTGAGCTGGATCTAAATTCTCGTATGTGTCTTTTGCACAAATCATCTCTGATAAGGCATCATTTTTGTGACCAACTTTAAGAGTGTTTACCTCAGAACAGTTGTTTATGACATACTCAATTTTGTATTCTTTTACAACCATTTCAGTTTGAATTGAACAGACTTGTGGATCAATCACCACATCATCACAATCATCAGATGTATCATCTTTCTGAGCTTCATATTCACTTCTAGACAAAGAATCGGCGTTTGTGTGTAGTTTCCCTGGTTTATGTACTACATTATATTGGTAACCTTGCAGAAAAACAGCCCATTTTCCAAGACGACCACTCATTCTATTTTCTTTTCTTTTAGTGTTCTCAAAGCTATATGATCAGTAATTACTGTGAATTTGCGGTTTGCCAAATATGTATGGTAATGTCTTATCCTTTCTACCAGAGCTAAACCTTCTAGATCACTAATGCCCCAATTCCTTTCAGCCTGGCGCAAAGCTCTACCACCATAGGAAATGACCTCCTCCGTACCCTTGTCATCCTTTTGACCCAAAATGTAAGAAATGGCCTGGTGGCAAGCATCTGTATACAAAAGAAATTCGTTATCGAAATCAGGGAATGACAGTATGGGTGCCATTGTTAACTTTTCTTTCAACAATTTGAATGCTTTCTCACATGATTCATTCCAATCAAACACAGCATCTTTCTTTAACAGATCATTCAAAGGTCTAGCAATATGGGCAAAATCCTCAATAAAACGTCTATAATAATTTGCAAGTCCTAAGAATGACCGGACATCAGTTTGATTTTCGGGCAAGGATAATCTGTGACAGCAGAGACCTTTTTAGAATCTACCAGCAAACCATGCTCTGTGAAATCATGCCATAAGAATTTTACTTCTTTGGCAGCGAACATACACTTGCTTGGTTTCAATCTTAAATTTGCCGCACGAAATCTCTTAAAGACCTCAGACAAATGTTCCAAATGTTCTTCAAATGAACGACTGAAAATCAGGCAGTCGTCGATGTACAGTAGTGCATACTTGTAGTTGATCCCTCCCAGAACCTCATTTAGAACCAAACTGAATGCTGAACTACTGTTCATGAGACCAAACGGTAACCTATTGAATTCGTAAACACCTTGATGGGTTACAAAACCTGTTCGATCCTTTGTTTCTTGACTTAGCTTGTCCTAAGGAATCATCAACATCTTGGAAATGTGTAGTGGGGAAATTCATAGGCCTAGTAAACTTATTAACACCACGAAAGTCAATAGCAAACCTATATTCACCATTATTTTTCTTTACCAGAACAACAGGACTTTGCCAAAGAGTATTTGCTTGACTTATGATGCAATGTTCTTCTAACTCATTACTTTGGCGCTCAATTTCAAGTCTTTGTTCAGGGGTAACCCTATACGGACGTCGCCTTACTGGAGCAGCATCTCCAGTTTCAATCATATGCGGATAGTATTTAGTATGTCCTTATTCTGCAGTATTTGTTGCAAACACATCTCGATTTTTACCGAGAAAAACCCATAATTAATGTTTTTGTTCTTTGCTTAAATTTGAGTTTTCCAGATCAATACCAATAGACTTTGCAATATGTATGTATTCTTCATCAGACATCTCATCACTCTTGTAAGATATTTTATCCATATTTTCTATAGCTTCAGTGTTAGACTCCCAATCCATTACACTACTTTAACTTTACCGTTTTCGGTTTCATGTTATCGTATTATAAAATGCTTTCGTTTAAAACAGGAATAACATGCTTTTTTATAAAAAAAGAACTAATTAACATATAGCATAATTTAAATGCGTACTGGAGTAAACATTCAGTACAGTTTTCGCGAAAACAGTACAAATTCCAATGATATATGTAACATTAATCATCTGTGTAAAGGTCATTGTTTTAATTACTACTATCTCTTATATTGCTCATGTCGCACATTTATAACTATTGTGTTTGCTTAGGTCCTATACTTAACGTACGAAGGAAACTTTAATGGCATTTGTTGTCCTAACTATAAACAAGACACACTGTGACGACCTTCATCGAATTTTTAAAATGCATTATACAACAGCACCAGATTATCGGCGTTATTCTAAAGATAAGATGCCCGCGGTGAGGTGCATGTTTATGACACTTCTGCAGATTAGTAATCAACTATCAAATGAGAGACGCCTGTTTGTTTATTGATGTTATGTAAGAAACAAAGAAGAAGACCCGACCAGTAGTAATTTATGTCTCTTTATCTTTAAATGATATTCTAGACAATATTTTTAGCGATAGAATATTCGATATCACTGATGTTCTCTTTTAAATACATGGGTGTGCATCTCATAAATCGGCTTTTGTAAAACATACAGTTTGGTATTTTCCACATGTATAATAAATTGAATTCGCCACGCAAATAATATTTCAACGTATTGTGATATTGCTTACTTGTAAAAATTATTAAGCATAATTAAGAATACTGGCCGACATGATAAAATCTAGATGAAACTATAACGTACCTAGGATATTTATCATAAAACCAAGATTTTTCATTCCTAACAGTACTTACAGTCTGAAGACGTTTAATTCCCATGAATTAATCAAACTCAGACCCATCTAAGGTCCGGCACTGGACACAAACATAATCCAATTCCATATCTGACCACACGTTCAGTTCGTGTTCAGACATGATGTATCGAATTCGCCTGCCTTCGATCAGATTGTTTATAATAGTAGAGTGTAACCATTGTTCTATACGGCCTCGTCCTCTTACAGTTATTCGGATAAAATAGATCGGACGCTAGCATTTCAATTTGGGTAATACACATATTTATATTCTGAAATTAATAAAACAGTTTGTATTATTGCCTTACAATATAACTTTGTTACTGCATGACTATAATTGGTAACTAACTAATGTAAATCGAACATTGTTTAATAGTATCCCATTGCTGTTTCATAAGGATGAAGTAAATTAGTTTTCACCCATTTTGTAGAATAGTTTCGTCTAGGGTATCACGTGACTTGTCTGTATATAAACAGTGGTTTCTCTGCATAAGGATGATTTCGAAGTTGGTTCTCAAAGCGTACACATCGAACAATACTAGGTAAACAACTGTAGCTTTTCTGTCTACTGAGTAATTCCACATTGTGGTCGGAAAAGTGACAGAACTAGTTGTTAGCTTGTCTGCTGAGTAAACCAAGGTGGAAAAGCGACAGTCTAAATCTAATACTAACAGTTTAGGCTTTGACGTTCGTCTACGCATAGTTTTAGACTAGTCTCATCCATAGTCTCAGACCAGTTTCATGCATAGTTTTAGACTAGTATCATCCGTAGTCTCAAACCAGTTTCATCCATAGCCTCAGACTAGTTTCATGCATAGTTTTAGACAAGTATCATCCGTAGTCTCAAACCAGTTTCATCCATAGCCTCAGACCAGTTTCATGCATAGTTTTAGACTAGTATCATCCGTAGTCTCAAACCAGTTTCATCCATAGTCTCAGACCAGTTTTATGCATAGTTTTAGACTAGTATCATCCGTAGTCTCAAACCAGTTTCATCCATAGTATCAGACTAGGCTCATAAATAGTTTCAGACCAGTTTCATCCATAGTTTCAGACTAGTTTCATCCATAGTTTTAGACCAGTTTCATCCATTGTCCCAGACCAGGCTCATCCATAGTTTCAGACTTGTCTCATCCATAGTTTCAAACCAGTCTCATCCATAGTTTCAGACTAGTCTCATCCATAGTTTCAAACCAGTCTCATCCATAGTTTCAGACTAGTCTCATCCATAGTTTCAAACCAGGCCCATCCATAGTCTCAGACCAGGCTCGTCCGTTGTTCTTATTAGCTTGTTATATTGTCCCGGTTTTGTTGATTTCTACTGTGATTTATTATATGCACCAATCATTGTTCCAAATCCTTTGTTTCTAATCACACTGGTAAAGCAGCCAGGCGAAAATATTATATATCCTTTGCCAGCGTGAATTTCAGTCTGGTTTAAGTCACCTTGCACGTTACAATGTTTTGGTATTTAATATGAAACCAAGATCTACATGTAGCACAATACAGACAAAACTCTGAACATTTTCCTTTACAGGTACCACACGGGTATCTAAAAACACGAGCCTTACTTAAGCCGGCCATATCTATTGCACAATATTATCTTTAATTTTACACGGACAAAAGTTTTTAAAGCAGTTTAGTTAAGCACTTTGTTCTCTCAAGTCTGGTGTATATTGTAGTAGTAGTATATCAGAGTTTATTGACAGGTCTTACACGCCCCTTCACGAGGTCTTTGAAGTCCGACCTGCCCCTGTGACCTTTCAGGGGAAAAAGATTATTTAAGAGCCAAAGTAGGTCAAATTTACCCCGGCTTCTCGGGTTTTCGCCAAAGATATAATTTAGAAAATAAACCAGTGCACGGTGGCATTTAGCAGATGGCACTTTTATTGCCATGTGGTGAAAGGGACCCCAGTGGTCAGCTCTGGCTAATATCCCTTATACCCTTGAAGTTATGAAAGTAGGAACTGCTCAAGTCCGGGAGGGGGGTTGCTTAAAATCTCAAATAAAATGTACGATTCACTAACCTTATTTACTCAAACCGATAAGTGTGACAAACAGCTGGCGATCTCTATAAAACTCTTTAAAAAATTGGAAAAAATCTCGGTTTGTTACGGGGAAAATGATTGGTTGAAAATTATTCCAAACAAACAAATGTAACAGCAGGCATAAATATATACCAACAGTCATAATTTGTCACCGCTGTGACAAAATTGTTACCGCAGTGACAAAATAGATATCAACGCGGAGACAAAAAATTTACCGCAGTGACAAGCAGTGACAAACTGTATATATATATATATATATATATATATATATATATATATATATATATATATATATATATATATATATATATATATATATATATATATATATATATATATACTCTTAGCTGTTGGCGTATTTGTACTTTTGACACAAATGGTACGGCACATATTGCTATCATGGTCATTATTATCACGTTTTATCATAATGAATATTACAATCAGGGCAATTTTAACCGGAATTTTTAATATGTCAATATGAAATTGTGTGCTTCATTTAATATTTTTACTCAGGTTTAAGAATTTGGAGCGGAAAACACAATTTCTGTTTTCCTGTCTTTTTTTTGGAGCGGAAAACACAATTTCTGTTTTCCCGTCTTTTTTTGGACAGGTAATGTCACCTTAGTGCCACCGTAAGTACTGCATATGAAATATAAAAAATCATTGTCGTTCTTACTGTTTTGAATTGGTTTAATAAACGCTGCACTTGGTCCATTGTAAAATAATTGCGTCAACAAGCTTTTTAAAATTTTAGCGTTTATTTATTTTTTTTACATATGTTTCTATTTCTGATACAGAAATTACACTGACAACACGTTGCTGTCAACCGAAGCATAAGTAGGCACTTTATGGTTATGAACACGGTATATTGTGTTCAATATTCGTTGTTTGTGATTCTAAATTAAAAATGGATACTTCTCATACACACCCTTCTTTTTTCGTTATCCTCATCTTCGTCACCATCATAATTATCATCAGAACATCGACATCATCATCAACAACAGCAATAACAACGACGAACACACCACCCGTCATTATTATCATTATTAAGAACAACACTATCACCGTTATTTGCTTCATTGTCTTCAACATCAAAGGTGTATCGTCATGATCATCTTTAGCGTAATCATGTTACTATCATGTTATCAGCACTATCAGGATATAAGTCAGTAACTAGACATGAGAATACCCTCGCTTTCCATGATCACATGGTTTTGTTCGATGATTGCAATAATGATAACCTGAGGATGAGAAAAATTCTGCTGACTGAACTCATCCTAATTATGAAGGTTATGATGATTGTGGTGGTGACGATGTGAAATGACAATGCTGTTCAGTCTAAAATAATAATGAGTATGGTTATTTTGATGGTGAATAATGATTTAGAATCATGCCATTTACCAAAATGACGATAAAAACGGCGATGATCATGATATTCCAGGCACAACCAATGTTTGTATCGTATACATCGTGCCACTCCAACGAATAATAGTGTTTACCCAAAAGCGAACGCTATTTGCTTTTGAAAACCGAAATTGTGTTTACGCCGTAGTGCGTTTCTAGAGTGATCTGTCTAAACAAAATAGAGAACAACTGTTTTGTTTGATGACATAAGATGATGAAAATAAAAATATTTATTAGAAATACGACATTTGAGCATAATAGATAAACAAGTGGGTAATCGATATGTAATCGAAATTGTTATGATGAGTATGTTTTCAAAACAAGAGTTACAGAAGTAAATAATGTCATAATAAAACAAATTAGATTAAAATCGATAAAGAACAAAAATGTACAAACAATTATTAAACTTAATATTTTTACATTTATTTAAACTCCGTTGTAGCGCCATACTTCTCTAAATATTTTCTTAAAAGTAACTGGTTTGACGTTCTTCGTAGGGTCGTAACCTCAAGAAAGATATCAAGAACGTTTAGAGATTGTATTTATGGATATGTTAATAGCTGCTGCAAAAAAATAACAACAACAACAACTTATTAGGGTTGTGTATTTTACATTCGAATGAAATTAACTTATTCAGAAAATCCCTTTGCGTATAAAATAACAGTTTTTTTTAAAGATTCATTTAACAAGTTTGTTAAGTAACAGATTATCGAATACAAACTTGAATTATATTCCTTATTTCCATTTGAGAGTGACTCATTGTCCTTTTTAGAAAATTTAAATGACGTGGTGTATTTTCTGTCGATCGTTAATATATGTATGTGTATCATTTTGGAATTAAATATAAATTATAATGCATGTGAGATATTATATCTTTTTTTTCAAAGGAAGCAATTGCGATTTTCTTTTTTTTACAAATTGTATGTAGTTTCATTTACCACATGCGGGTGACCCTTTCAAATGTTCCAGTTTTAATTTTTTGTTTACGTTGCAAGTATTCGTCGTTTGTCATATTACACATCCGTTCAGTTGTTACATGCGCATTGTAAACTGCAAGTTACATAATTATCATGAAATGCGTCTTAAAAGCGATAGTTTGGAATCAAGCTTTTAACATGCATTATTAACATGAGCTTCCAGTTTAAATCTTGTTTAAAGTTTGTTTCCAGACTATCACCTTTACAAAAGTGTTATAATGAGGATTTTTTTCATGAATATATTAATATTACTATCACGAAGGAATTTGATAATAAACCCCGATATTAAAACTACTTCGAAATCCTACCAAAGGTTTATTTTGAACAGATTTAGCAAGATTCTGTTTATGTTCAAACCTTTATTTGTAACACTTTTTAAACAAATCTTGATTTTGAACATTTCTGCCAGGCGAAGAAAATCAACAAGGTGGTTAAGACCCCACCCCGCCCACCCACAAAAGGAGTATTTTAATGCCGGAAAAAGCAGTCAAAAATATGACCCCAAATTGGAGAGCATGAATACAGAAATGTTAACCCAGGGCCGTTAGCCGACATAACTGATTTATTACCAAATAATTCATATATGCATATGTATTGCAAGCCCTTCCCCAATCGTAAGGACTTAGGTCAGCTCTTCTATCAATCAGTGAAGTATGCATAGTCGGGTACTTCATCCTCTTCGAGCTTTGAAACATGTAACATGTCTTAACAAGCAACGTTACAGTGGATGAGCTATGGTTCATTTTTGTAACAAGTGTCTGCAATTACAGAAGGCAATACGTTGGCAATCGGACACACTTTACGTTAATTACCTTTTGTATAATTGGAAATGCCAAATAAAGATAAATATCTGCAAGAGACAGAAACCGCAAACGCGTTTTCTGATATACTCCTAGCCTTGGATAACCGGTATTTCGCCTTTGTCACTTCAAAATGGCTGTCTATTTGGAAACCATATGTACTTATCTTGCGTATTTGCAACGAATTCCGATGCAATATAGATTATGACAGCTCTACTTTAACCATAGCTTGAAAATACAGAATGATAATAAATTGCCAGTATTGATTGCAGAAAGGAGGGGATGTTAATATTGGGTTGTGCATGGAATTACAAATGTAGTAAAATAAACAAGAAAGCATACTCAACGCACAGGTCGCAAAAGAAGAAATTGTAGTCTCAATCGACAATAGTCAACATAATCATGCCGAAGAAGCTCATATACAAATTATGTAATGTAATAAAAGGAACTAGAGCTTTTAGGTTTAATGTTTAATGTTTCTTAAGGGGTTAATACCTATGTTAACATACTCCTCATATTTTGCATGGGTTCTCTGACTACAGAGATAGTGTTCAGTACTGCATGTGTGAGTATTCTGTACCAGACACCAGGTGGCAAATAGTTGCAACTTATTTTATTCCTGGATCTCATGACTCTGTTCCACTGACGTGTTGCTTGTGGAGGAGTTGTCGGAAATTCTCGTATATGTTATCAACCGTGAGCTGATCGTCAACGCTAGATTAGTTCATTCTCCTGTGATGAACTCTCCATTCTCCATCCACGGTCGTTTCCAGATTTGACGCGCTCTATAATCCCGGAATCAGAAAAACTGATGGATGTTTGTAGTTGGAACAAATCTTGCTGGGCCTTAGCAGCCACAAACTGCAACATAAGGCGTTGTATGTCTCCAATTTAGACAAAACAATAACTTATACTAAGCCTGCTCTTTTTATATGGGCTAATTGAAATATCTCCGCAAAGCTCAAGAGGTTCTTAATTATTACCAAGAAACGTATATGCATTGTGATGCGTTGAAATTTGAATTGAATTAGAAACATACACAAATGTTCGCTACATTTCATAATAGTTCGTAAATTACATAGATTCGTTAAAGGATCGTTCTCGGTCATTTGCTACAAAGATAATCTGATTTCGTTATTCTAAATCATTATTCACCATCAAACTAGCCATACTCATTATTATTTTAGACTGAACAGCATTGTCATTTGACATCGTCACCACCACAATCATCATAACCTTCATAATTAGGATGAGTTCAGTAAGCAGAATTTTTCTCATCCTCAGATTATCATTATTGCAATCATCGAACAATACCATGTGATCATGGAAAGCGAGGGAATTCTCATGTCTAGTTACTGACTTATATCCTGATAGTGATGATAACATGATAGTAACATGATTACGCTAAAGATGATCATGACGATACACTTTTGATGTTGAAGACAATGAAGCAAATAACGGTGATAGTGTTGTTCTTAATAATGATATTAATCATGGGTGGTGTGTTCGTCGATGTTATTACTGTTGTTGATGATGATGTCGATGTTCTGATGGTAATGATGATGGTGACGAAGATGAAGATAACGAAAAAAGAAGGGTGTGTATGAGAAGTATCCATTTTTAATTTAGAATCACAAACAACGAATATTGAACACAATATACTGTGTTCATAACCATAAAGTGACTACTTATGTTTCGGTTGACAGCAACGTGTTGTCAGTGTAATGTCTGTATCAGAAATAGAAACATATGGAAAAAAAACGCTAAAATTTCAAAAAGCTTGTTGACGCAATTATTTTACAATGGACCAGGTGCAGCGTTTATTAAACCAATTCAATAAAGTAAGAACAATGATTTTTAATATTTCATAATGCAGTACTTACGGTGGCACTAGGGTGACATTACCTGTCAAAAAAAAAGAAAAGAAAACAGAAATTGTGTTTTCCGCTCAAAAAAAATAAATACAGGAAAACAGAAATTGTGTTTTCTGTTCCAAGAACAAATAAAAAAGACGGGAAAACAGAAATTGTATTTTCCGCTCCAAACAAGACAGGAAAATGTTTTCCGTTCAAAAAAAAAGACAAGAAAACAGAAATTGTGTTTTCTTCTCCAAAAATAAAAAAGACAGGAAAACAGAAATTGTGTTTTCCTGTCTTTTTTGAGCCGAAAACACCATCGCTATATTGTGCGCACAAGATAATGGGCCAATCACAGACGCGGATTATATGGAGCCATTAATCAGCCAATGAAAACGTCCTAAAGGCAAGGCTCTGATATAACATAACATACTACTACTACTTCTACTACTACTACTACTACTACCACTACTACTACTTCTACTACTACTACTACTACTACTACTACTACTACTACTACTACTACTACTACTACTACTACTACTACTACTACTATCGCTACTGCTGTTACTGCTCCTCCTCCTCCTCCTACTACTACTACTGCTACTGCTGCTGTTGCTAGTAGTAGTAGTTGTAGTAGTAGTGATAGTAGTAGTAGAAGTAGTAGTAGTAGTAGTAGTAGTAGTAGTAGTAGTAGTAGTAGTAGTACTAGTAGTAGTAGTAGTAGTAGTAGTAGTAGTAGTAATAGTAGTAGTAGTAGTAGTAGTAGTAGTAATAGTAGTAGTAGTAGTAGAAGTAGTAGTAGTAGTAGTAGTAGTAGTAGTAGTAGTAGTAGTAGTAGTAGTAGTAGTAGTAGTAGTAGTAACAGTAGTAGTAGTCGTAGTCGTCGTCGTCGTCCGTCGCTCGTCGTCCCGTCGGTCGTCCATCGGTCGTCCCTCGTCCGTCCGTCGGTCGTCGTCCATATGTCGATCGTCGATCGGTGGTCCATAGGTCGTCGTCCCTCCGTCAGCCGTCCATCGGTCGTCCCTCGTCCGTCAGTCGTCCATCGGTCATCCATCGGTCGTCCCTTGTCCAACCATCGGTCGTCCCTCGTCCAACTGTCGGTTGTCTTCGTCTGTCCGTCGGTCGGCCGGCCGTCGTCGGTCGTCCTCGTCGTCGTAGAAGTGGTGATCGTCGTAGTAGTAGAAGTAGTAGAAGTAGTAGTAGTAGTAGTAGTAGTAGTAGTAGTAGTAGTAGTAGTAGTAGTAGTAGAAGTAGTAGTAGAAGTAGTAGTAGTAGTAGTAGTAGTAGTAGTAGTAGTAGTAGTAGGAGTAGTATCAGTAGTAGTAGTAGAAGTAGAAGTAGTAGTAGTAGTAGTAGTAGTAGTAGTAGTAGTAGTAGTAGTAGTAGTATTTGTAGTAGTAGTAGTAATAGTAGAAGTAGTAGTAGTAGTAGTAGCAGTAGCAGTAGTAGTAGTAGTAGTAGTAGTAGTAGTAGTAGTAGTAGTAGTAGTAGAAGTAGTAGTAGTGGTAGTAGTAGTAGAAGTAGTAGTAGTAGTAGTAGACTAGTAGTAGTAGTAGTAGTAGTAGTTGTAGAAGTAGTAGTAGTAGTAGTAGTAGTAGTAGTAGTAGCAGCAGCAGCAGCAGCAACAACAGCAGCAGTAGTAGTAGTAGTAATAGTAGTACTTAAAGTAGTATGTTATGTTATATCAGAGCCTTGCTTTTAGGACGTTTTCATTGGCGTATTAATTTTAGGGAACAAGATAATATCTTGTTCCCTCGATATAATCCGCGTCTGTGATTGGCTTATTATCTTGTGCGCACAATATAGCGATTGTGTTTTCCGCTCCAAAAAAAAGACAGCAAAACACAATTTCTGTTTTCCTGTCTTTTTTTGGAGCGGAAAACACAATTTATGTTTTCCTGTCTTTTTTGGAGCGGAAAACACAATTTCTGTTTTCCTGTCTTTTTTTTTGAGCGAAAAACACAATTGCTGTTTTCCCGTCTTTTTTATTTGTTTTTGAAGCAGAAAACACAATTTCTGTTTTCCTGTCTTTTTTGGAGCGGAAAACACAATTTCTGTTTTCCTGTCTTTTTTTGTTGACAGGTGAGGTCACCTTAGTGCCACCGTAAGTACTTGTAATATTATTATTATTTTAAATAGACATTAATCAGTGGCATATTTATTTACACAAAATATAGACGACAAGTTCTTGCACATTTCATGTAGAATGTATGACAGATACACGTAAGATGCATTTCTTTGGTATATAATTTGATTATCACAACGAGACAGTTTAACTTCAATCCTTGTAAAACAATTGAGCATAGACTAACACTTTTAAGTCTTTTGCACGTTTTAAGTTTACTGCTCTAAATACTTTTGTTAAATTCAGACTATATAAATTCTTATGTATGAGTACAATGGCCATAGATCGTGAACATATATCAAAACCCAATCGTCTTGATGTTCGTGTTAATACTAGCAACACCATGGTTTGTATTGCATTAATAATGGATAGATATGGCCTGTGTCTGATTTTATTTCACCTAGCAATTCACCTAATGTTTTACAGTAAGTGAACAGCACATTAAAGGGAGATTATACGATTTTTATATGTGTTAAATTATTATATATTGATAAAAAATATGTTTCAAAAACACAAAATAGGCACGAAAAATTATACATTGAAGACGAATTTCATAAAATGCAGCAAAGACAAATTAGCGCCCGAGCCGATTGTGACGAAGATATTTCGTACATATTTTCCTACAATAACCGAAGCATTCGTCTTTTTATTAGGATCGGAGTTAGTGTACGTGTGTCGAATGAATAGATGTCGTTGAAGGAAATTGAAATGATCCGTTAAAGTAAATTTAGATTCACATCGTACATACATGATATACATGCTGGCGAATTCGACTGTTCAGACATTATCGATTTCAGAATTAAATATCTGGCTTATGTCGCATTTTTCAACACATGTTCTTCTAAACTTTATTTTTAATTTTCATGGAAATATATGTATAATAAGTTTTTTTTACACATTTTATATACAGTAATTTCAGAAATATTTGACAAAATCGTATAATCTCCCTTTAACCGAATGAATGTCTGTCTTTAAAGGGATATTCAACAATTAAATTTACGAAAACTTCATTTTTATCAACTGTTAATACAGACAAAATAATAAATTTAAATTACATGTATATAAAATACATTTACTGTGTGAATATTGTAAAATTTAACTTTTTTTGCAAAGCGTTCGAGTGTTTATGTGGATTTTGTTGAATATTTCTAAAATACCGGCTTAATTGTACTGGTGCTTATGCAGCTGAAATTCCCCCTCATTTTTATTTTAAGTCCTTCATTATCGCAATAAACGATATCGATAGTATAATAATGATCGAGAAACACTATTCAAAGGGTGTAGAATGTGCTTGGTATACGTGAAATGTATTTAACTATGATTATTTTTTCCAATGTTATATTAAACTTTTTTTTTATACGTACACAGATGTGACTGATTAAATTCTTAATAACTATCAGTGCTGTCAAAAGTGTGTATTTTTCCGTTATTTATCATTTACTCTCATACCAAAGGTATGGGTGTGTTGGTTTGTGATATTTTTCTTGAACGATTGAACGGTTAAGAGGTGTGTTGAATAACCATAAGACAAAGCACTATAAAAGTCGAAGCACATTAAACTATTTAAATTTTGTGTTAATTTTGATTTCACGGTGTATTTACATTTAACCTATACAGTAGATGTTGTTGTCATGGGCCACTTCTTAAATTAACTCACAAGATGAAACTCCTAACGAACGAACGAATGTTTTTGCGGACACTTACAGGTGGCTGACATGCTAAAGCTATACAAGTTAACAGGGGAAGATTTAAATTGCGTCTGTTTTAAGGCGTCTGGGATTGACGACAGTTACCACACCGCAGCCACTGCACGTCGACACGCGCAGGAATTCTCAAACAGCTCAGACCGGAATATCTTCGACGTTGTCACGTGGTACTGAAATGTTACCAATGTACTTCTCACAAAGTCACGGCATGTTCGTATGTGTGGAGCGTGCCCACACAGGTGCAATAATAACACGGTGAGGGCAACTAATGACACATATAAAAATTACTATTCTCATACGAGTGTTACCGGAATCTTGGCATATCTAATATGCTATTCTTAATCGCGAGAGTGTTCAACTTTACAGGTTTACTTCATGAGTATAACGAAATTAGTATAAAGAGACATTTAATCAACATTTCGAGGGACATATGCACAGCCAATACGGCATTATATTTTCGAAAGTTGTATCATCTGTTAAAATTAAAAAATACTTATTAGGTGATTGCGAAACACATAGGTCTTCTTTTTGTAATCGCTCAATAACAACAAACTTGAGCAATATAAACATGTATATATAAATGTTTTGAAGGCGCATGAAAATCGGCAGTCGTAGTTATACAATTTCGAGATTTGATATATCGTACAAGAACGTGCACGCCCATTGTTGAACCCGTTCCTGATGGTCATTGCCATTGATTGAGGGCCCGTTTATTTTGGCATGAGGAAGCATTTTAGGAGAGGAAAACGTTTTATGTTTTCTTTTGGCATCGCATTATGTTTTATTTAATCAGTACATCAATCTATCAGTAAAACTCAATAAATTTATGCGAGAAAAGTGAACATGTCAAACTTACATTGATCTTTATTTGAATTATTTGACGATTTTTCTAGGAATTATCTTGGTTGCGCTTTATTTATTTTTAATGGATTTATAATTTCTTGCTTGCTGTGTACAATCGATATTTGCTCTTGCGTATGAATTTACCCTAAAATGAATGTCCGATCTCTGCATAGTATACTATTTTCTCCCGCGATTGTGACTCATATGTTGATTATGTAACACTTAAAAGAATCTAAACAATCTTTCTATTTTGAAATAGTTTAATGCAAAGCATGTTCTAATGAACTTCTTTATCACCAAGATGATTGCGTTTGAAAAATTATTATCATGAAAAGCAATTAGACGCTTTTTGGGGTATTTTCTGTATCATAATTTACCATAATTTCTGTACCATTATAATACTCTTACGAAAATAAAGAAAGTGAAAGAAAGTGAGGAAAACAAACAATATTATTTTAAAATATTATCTCGAAATAATTATACCGTAAATAATGTTATTTTATTTATTGAATTTACGGAAATTACGTTTGATGGCAGTTTTAATTTAATTCTCATTGCACCTTATTTGAACCTAATATAAGTGCGTTTATGTTCTTGTTGTTGCTTTAAGCATATTATTGCATAATTATTAAAGACGAGAAAAACATTCGACATCTATTAATTATTCTGTGTTTTTTGTATATGTTTGAGAAAGTTTTCTAGCATTACCACAATCAATCATCCCAATTGTATAACAATGTATGATTTTGAGTAGTATAATCATGATGTACATACATAATGCATACAACCAGATATTTATTGAGAAAAACAAATACAAAGATTGGTTAGTGTTCTGATTTGATTCATTTGAACTCACAAAAGGCTTGAAATAAAGTGGTGCAAATGCATTCAATAAAATCGCAGGCAACAATTTACGTGTTCAATAAGTTTAAACTAAAGTACTAAGTCGCGCATCATGCTGACGTTAAACTATTCTGTCTGACTGCTGATGATGTTTAGCACTTAAGACGGAGACACTTTAAAACGACTTCAATCTTTGAATGTGCAGATGCATCATTTATTAAAATTCGCTATATCTTGTCGGAATTTAATTAATCGTAAACCATACAATATTACAACACAATTTAACATGGATAAATTATGTGAAGCATATTTTCTTGTAAATATTTAAAGACATGCGAGATGAGCATATTTCTGTCTTGATATAATTAAGAAATTTGAAAAGCATTTTTTTATTTTATAAAAAAAGAACTCAAATTAAATTTATTTCAGTAATTTTATATCTGGCGTATGCCATAAACCAAAACCGTGTTCGTAATAGCACCACATTACCTTTTAATTTCAACAGAGCTAACGAAAAACATTTTTGTTTCCACGACAACAGTGTATGCGTAACCTTATTTCTTAAAGTTAAATATACCCTATATTTGACATGTATGACAGTATTAATCCGATTATTGCAAGGAGTTTGCAGCACAAACACCTTCGCGAGAAAAATGAAGTTGCCTAAAAATTACGTCCATGCTTCAAACGTTAACGAAACGTACGTCATATACCGTATATTATTCACACGGCAACGACCATTACGCGCTTCATACGTCACATACCGTATATTCTTCATACGGCAACAACAATTACGCGCTTCATACTGCACATACCGTATATTCTTCATACGGCAACAACAATTACGCGCTTCATACGTCACATACCGTATATTCTTCATACGGCAACAAAAAAACGCGCTTCATACTGCACCTACCGTATATTCTTTATACGTACACAACCAGAATGAGCTTGTTGCTTCCATAGCCAATACGTGCTTCATTCGTCCGCAAACAAAACGTGCTTTAAATGTCCTCAACCAGTATTGGCTTTAAACACAGCGTGTACGTGATATTTAAATGAAAACAATGTGCATTTGCTTCATATGTATATCACCCGTACGTGCTTGAAATGTGTACAGCTTGCACGTGCTTCAAGTGTAAACAACCTGTACGTGCTTTAGATGTACACGACTCGTACGTTCTTAAAATGTCCACAACCTGTACGTACTTCAATTGTACACAAAATGTACGTGATTTAAACCAACAAAATCTGTTCGTGCTTCAAATGTATACCAGCCGTACGTGCTTCAAATGTGCTTTTTTTTAAGGTTATTGTGTAGACAAAAAACGACAAATGGATAGACGTACAGACTGACGGACTGACAGACAGACGAACTGAATCCATTCCATTCAATTTTACAGTTTCTCATCTCTATCCGATTCCTGGTTTTTGATATTCATACTTTCTACAGCTTTAGTTAAATTTTGAAACAAACATTGTGTATTCTTCTTATTGTCTAGGTTTATGTTCTTCTTTCAAGACCTACCTTCGCAATGTGTTTTTTCGGACGCTTACAGGTGGCTGACATGCTAACGCTAAACAAGTTAACAGGGGAAGATTTTAATTGCGTCTGTTTTGAGGCGTCTGGTATTGACGACAGTTGCCACACCGCAGCCACTGCACGTCGGCACGCGCAGGAATTCACAAACAAATCAGACCGGAATATCTTCGACGTTGTCACGTGCTTCTGGTATGTTACCAATGTACTTCTCACAAAGTCTCGACATTGTCGTATGTGTGGAGCGTGTCTGGTGCAATAATAACACGGTTAGGGCAACTAATGACACATATGAAAATTACTATTCTCATACGAGTGTTATCCGAATCTTGGCATATCTATAAATATGCTAATCTTAATCGCGAGAGTGTTCAACTTCACATGTTTACTTCATGAGTATAATGAAATTAGTATAAAGAGACATTTTAACAACATTTCGAGGGGCATATCCACAGCCAATACGGCATTATATTTTCAAAACATCTTTTAAAATTAAAAATACTTATTAGATTATTGCGAAACACATAGGTCTTCTTTTTGGAAACGCTCACTAACAACAAACTTGAGAAAAATATTCATGTATATATAAATGTTTTCAATGCGCATGAAAATCGAAAGTCGTAGTTATAAAATTTCGATACTTACCATTTCGTACAAGAACGCGCTCGCCCATTGTTGAAACCGCTCCTGATGGTTGTATATTGCCATTGATTGAGGGCGCTATTTATTTAGGCATGAGTTCGAATCTCACAGGAAGCATTTGAGGAGAGGAAAACGTTTTATGTTTTCTTTTGGCATCGTATTATGTTTTAATTAATCAGTACATCACTCTATCATTAAAACTCAATCAATTACTGCGAGGAAAGCCTAATTTCAAACTTTAATAGATCTTTATATGAAGTATTTGACGTTTTTCTAATAAGAAATAGTAATAAGAATAATCTTGGATACGCTTTATTTATTTTTAATGGTTTGATAATGTCTTGCTGGTTGGGATGTTAATTCTGCAGGCAAGTTAATTAAATTCGGAGATTCATCAAAGTATAAACACTAAATCATCAATATATATAGCGGAGTACCTCAACATGTCCGATACGGTGTCCATCTATCAAACACGCATGCGCCGTTTCCCCGCTTACAAAAGTCAAATGAGTGACAGTATTAAACGACGATACTGAACTAAGAGACGTTATGACTACCCCCTAGTATTCCATATGTCCGCATCCGTATCCGCATCCGTATCCGCAAAATCATAATACGGACGCTATATTCCATTTATCCGCATACGTCGAACGTATCTTTCTCTTTTTTGAAAAAGAAATATGGATGAAACTGAACATTATAATTGAGATAATTATGAAGGACAAGCGTGAATTTAAGTAGATATAAGGTACAAATCATCATTCTGATTGTTAAAGAATACAAATGGTCAATACCTGACACATGTTCGTCTAGTGTCTTGGCTATGCTTTTCCAAACATTTGAAGTGAAATCAGAGTCACGATATGCAGAACTGCGTTGGTTGTATAATTCCGGGTAATTTTTCACGAATACGATTAGTTTTTCAGTTGATTTATGAGATAACAGCTTCCTTCATTGTGCTAAATGCCGTCCGTATATACTATGAGCCTTGTTCTGAGAAAAATTGGCATAATGCATGTGCGAAGAGTGTCATCCCAGATTAGCCTGTGCAGTCCGCACAGGCTAATCAGGGACGATACTTTCCGCCTAAACTTGATTTTCGGTAAGGAGGGATTCTCTTGAAACTAAAATACCATAAAAGCGTTAAGTGTCGTCCCTGATTAGCCTGTGCGGACTGCACGGGCTAATCTGTACAACACTTTACGCACATGCATTAAGCCACTGATGCGAGATATACAGTGTAAACGCTCTCAGACTGAATAATTACGTGATAACACTCAAGGCGGAAGAGTATAACTAGACAGACTAAATGTCTATAATTCAGTAACATGGCCAGTTTAACCAAACATTCTAACAATACATATAGCAACAGTATGACATTACTTACTACTTTGAATGATGAACTACGTTACAGATTGATTGTAACGAATACAGAAAAATAACTACACTTTTGATGGTCTAAATGCCATACAGAATAGATTGCAAAAGAGTTGCCAGTGAATTTGCAGACGAACTTCCTATCACCAAGTAAGTAAATATTTTTGAAAGGCCAAATTTCTATTCGTATAACGCGGACATACTTAAGATGATATCGTATTGAAGGATTACATAACTTGACTAATTAACTGACTTTTATAAACTTAGGTGACAATGACAAACATCTTAAAGTGAAACTATTTCGATATTGGTTACTTGGTCGATAAGGGAGGGTGGCAGGCCTAATGCGGCTATTCTTAGGTGTCAGTCTTTGAATTATCTCCTAACCTTCATTACCAGTCCCCAATATCGACCTGCTCTCTTCAGTGTACTGTCTATGTTTCGCTATTGGAATTTGCTTATAGCGCAACGATCAGTCTCAAGTGATGCTCATTGTGTTTACATGATGATCAAATCGTTCAAACTAATGGATAAAGGATGCTTGATTATTAAGGAAACTGGCTGTTGGTATCGCTAGCTATCTTGTGGTGGCTGTAGTCTTCAAATACTCGATTTCTTCACGATAAAATCAATGCTTGAAATTCAATCCAGATATAGTACTACTCGGTTAGCATGGTGATAAAAACGCGATAATTTGAAGAGGTTTGCTAAAATTTGCGGGATTACTTGAGTAATGTGAAAGATATCCACAGGCCTTTCGCAGCCTAATCCGTATATGGAATCAGCTATCTGGATACGAGACAGGGAGCGACAACATTCGCATAACCAGGTGGTAACTGTTCTCGCGTCTGTGTTGAATATGGACTAAAATTTTGATAGGATATTATAGGATATATTTATGATGTTCGACTTCCCGTTGGAAGTTTTACGGGACTGGTACCTCCGCCTGGTGCTGTTACAGCTCCTCGTGCGATTTCCTGTCGGACACTCGAGCTTTTATCAGTGCCCGACCATGTGCAAGTGTGAAGCTGCGCAAAAGGAACCCCCTGGGGTATACGTAGATTGCACGGCAAAGAACCTCACCAGAGTGCCGCCAGGGCTCGGACCCGACACCATCAAACTGTGAGTATCCCAGCATACTGCGCAGCTTTGTTGTTATAAAACAACACCAACGTTAAAGGAAACACATGATAAAGTAGTACAACCTATAGCCATCCTAATTCATACGGTTTTCTTTTTTGTGTTAATACATTCGTACGCAAACATGCATTGGCATTAATCAAATGCGAGTATTTTACTTTCTTTTAAAATACTATTCTATTATGTGTTCTTTAATAGGCCATATATCAAATCAATCGATAAAGCTCGCGTAAATTTGACAGTTCCCATTGAGGACTACGATTGTTTCTTCCCTGACACGTCTCATGGGCATTCGGGTGTAAAATGTTTCTTGAAATTTGAATGTTAAAGAGAGTATGCACGATTTTGTCAAATATTTATGAATTTATATAATATATGTTTAAAAAAAAATATATTATACATATATTTCAATATAAATTAAAATAAAAGTTAAGAAGAACATCTGTCGAAAAATGCGAAATAAGCGGGATATTTAATTCTGAAATCGAAAATGTCTGTACAGTCAAATTCGTCAGCATGTATATCATGCATGAACGATATGAATATAAATTTAGTTTTACGGATCATTTTAATTTCATGCAACGATATCTATTCATACTACACAATAACACTAACTCCGATCCAAATAAAAAGACGAATGCTTCGGTTATTGTAGGAAAATATGTACGAAATATCTTCTTCGCAATCGGATCGGGGCGCTTATTTGTCTTTGCTGCAATGAAATTCGTCTTCAATATTTATTTTTTCTTGCCTATTTTGTGTTATTGTAACATATTTTTATCAATATATTACAATTTAACACAGATACAAATCGTGTATATTCTCTTTAAAGTAATGATTCTTAGCACTGGTACATGTCAATGACGCCTAGCTTGTTTTCTACTTGTGAATAGATTACAGCGAACATAGCTTTTATTTCTTTTACGTAATGAAAATAATTTTTCAAAGAAGCTTAATACTTTCTTAGTCGTTTTATACTACATTTTGGCTTTTCCGTTCACTTTCCATTTAGGACGGTTATCTTACTACTAAATAAATATTGAACATTTTTTTTTAAATCTGTACTTTTATGATGACAAAAATTAAATTTCACATGAAGTACGTATGTACCTTTTCACTTTTCACATGCAGATCAACGACCTACAACAAAAAGATCGATATGGGCGGCTAAGACATTTCTGAGTTGCACCTTTTTACCTCCTAATTCTAATTATCGGGAAAGTTTAACAGCAAATCTATAAAGCAATAAATACGGAGCATCAAAGTTGCGAGATTTAACTAAAAATTGTGACACAAGTAAAACAATATTACGCGTGTTCACGTGTTGCTTTACTCATTGTACATTGTGTTTATTCAATAACTAAATGTGCAACACTCTGACAGAACTTAAAATGTTATATAAGGTGACTGATCTACTGTCTCGAATTTTATTGAATACTAGTACATAGGAAAGTAGTTTGAAAAACCCTCTGCGCGTATTACGCGTTTGGTAATGCACAGATTTCGACCGTCTGATCTTGAAAACGAACGTGAAAAAAATACAAACAAATGCAAATTTTGTGTAGACTTTTATTGAAATCTGAGAATTAAATCAGCGTATCTGGATAATTTGTTTAATTTTCAATCTAACAACAATTTACTTTGTCGGGTATTGGGTGAATGTAAGCGGAACAAACCATTTTCTGAAAACGTCATTCCCCGCGTTATATGAATAAAAAGCCAAATAAACCAAACGAACATTAACGTCACCTTAAATAACCTAAATGTTCCGGATGCTTTAGCTATTCATAGTAAAACATAAGGAACGAAAACTAAAATAAATTGTATCATAATAACCAGAATCATAAATGTTCTGTATATATACATGTAATATATAAACAGATGTGTCGCTTGAGCACAGTATGACAATTGTGATAATAAAAATGGTAAGAATACTTGAAGTTACTCAGAATTATGGTTAATGATTTGTTGAAGAACTTAAGTTGTGGGATAACAATTTAAGAGTAATCTTTAGAAGAGTGAATATATCTGAAAAACACTTTGTCATGGATCGCACAAATAGCTAGGGATTTCTCAACACCGCCTCCTCGACTCATCATAAATTCACTTTTCTGAACAAATATATTTTGAAAGGTGTGCGACATTTATCGTTGAGGTTGCTACATATAACGAACGTACACTTGATTGCAACAGGTAGCGTTTCTCTAGGAGTTGTGTGACATTAATGCTTGGGTTAGACTTGTGGGGTCAGCCATTCAACGTGAAGTGCATCCTCAAGGGTCGACGCGACATTATCTGTTCTTGCATGGCCAACCATCATATCCACTATTTTAACCGATTTTATTTTGTTTAAAATATGGACAAATGAATACAACATTTTTTTACACCATCAAATGTGAAAATTGATAGTATATCCTGTTGCCGGTTTGATCTTATCTATTAAAGATTTAGCCGGTTTTACTTATATAAGACCAAATTAACTTTTAGTTACGTTCACTTTTTCGATGAAAGGTTACGCATGCGCAAATAAATTAATTGTTTTGTTTTTAACTATGATATGGAAAGTTTGATGTCAAGGTTGATGATGTGATAGATCACTACACATTTTTAATAACTTGATGACACGTTAAGGTTACGCATGCCCAACTAAATTCCTTCCTTGTTGCATTTAAACTAAGCAGTATTTGATGTCAATGCTGTCTGTACGATATATCATTATACATGGTTAGTAAGATTAGGCCGTTCACGTTTTTAAAATGTCATAAAAATAATTGGTATACGTTGTAACTGTACCAAAGCAATCTCTTGCACGACGGTTACATTACATTCACCGTACATATATGTGAATGTATGTGAGAGCAAGGAACGACAATTCTGCATGGAGATTGATACCAGAAAGGGTAATCACGGCATAGTCAAGATGGCGACATCCGCGCCGAGGCATGTATTTTTCGCCGTGTTAACCTATAAGTACTTGTATTTTTTTTTTAATGACACTCACTCTCCAGCCATATCAGCATGACAGTTACTAGCGTTAATTTAGAATTAATATCCGCACTTCATCATCGACCTAATTACAGCTTCACGAAGAAAATTCGCGGGGAGTTAAAGTCGAGACAGCTTATTTTAATACGAAATAAACCTTAATCAAGGTTTAACTGATATGGCTGGAAAGTGAACGCATTTTAAAAATTAAACAAAAGTACTTAAGGATATAAAACGGCGAAAAATAGCTGTATCGGCATGGACGTCGCCATATTGACTATCACGTTATTACCTCCTCTGTGTACATTCTTATTGCTTAGATGTAGATCTTTAATTTGCTACCAAACTACATGTATATCATTTAAAATACATCATGCATCCAACTATTAATGTTTATTATAAACCTGGAAGCATGTTTCATATCTCTCTGGACTTCCAATTAGACGCATGTTTAACCTTTTTGTTGTTCCAATCTTGTGTTTCTCAACCAACATTACTGTTGCCAATAGATACATTCTTAATGGGAGAAACAGTTTTTATAAATTTTGGTCAAGCAAACGAAATAATAAACTAGAACACAGCTATGTGAACAGTGTTGTGTCGATAAGAATAATGTAGGTTATATTACACTAATTCCGATTCCCATAGGGTCCCATTATAAAACTGACAACTTTCACAGCATTTTTCTTGCCTTTTCGACGTATCAATTTTTCCGAACCTGGTATCGTTTTAAAGATGGATCTGTCCTCTTCCAATAATTGCAATCAAAAACATACCGTCTCGCAACTTCTAAGAAAGTAAATCGCTGTCGAATGAACCCACCGTAGAAAAACGTGTTTCGGAATCCTAATTTCGACAAAAGCCCCACACAATAGAAAACACACCCTCAAAAGTCCATCTTTTAAGTTAGCTTCCAATCCAACGCATCAAAGTACTCCAGACACATACAGGATATTACAAATAATCACAAAAGACATGTCTCACATTGTTAAATGGCTTATATTCAAGAAGAGAAAAGGAACTCTTTAGAAATAGGCACTACTTTCGAATGGACCACGGAGGGATACACAATGATTTAGTGTAATGTAACCTGTATATGAATTACCTCTGTACGCATGCGCAATATCAATATCGATACTCTCGTAATGTACGATTCTTATTCGAAAAAGGGCATTTTTTAAAGATGTACATATATTTATGGGAATGGCCTTCGATATTTTACAAGGAACTTCATGACAATAAAGAATATAGAAAGGGAACTTCTTTGTTAACACAACTTTACGAACTTCATATTAATTTCGTTTGTTCAATGCACGCGTTGACAGAGCTTTATGGTTCTTTGCATACATTTATGATTGGCTTCATACATACTAAGTGCATGTAACGTTGAAGTGAACCTGTCTTGCGGCAAAACGCACTTTCAACTTCTAATATCATAACAGATACCACGCCAGAAAAGCACTCTTTTTAAGTATGCATAAATGTACATTTCAATATACCTGATACCATAAACAAGTAAGTATCAAAATGCTTGTATCATAGGCTCCCAGCTGACCGCATATTGTCGTCGCGTTTAAACATGTTAATACATTTTAATCATTTGTTCGCTAGTGCGTCAATAGATGGCATTGTAGTACCGCAGTTTGGTGTCAACCCAACTTCGGTTTCAAAAACCATACTGCTTTTGCATTTTGGTAAACATCATACTACGTTGAAGTGGAACATTTAGATACACAGAGTGAAACAAAACGCACTTTGGTAATGCCATGGAATATACACATTTCGTTCCATCATTATCATCATCATCATAATCATCATTATCATCATCATCATAATCATCATTATCATCATCATCATCAACATCATCATCATCTTCATCATCATCATCTTCATCATAATCATAATCGATTTTGATAACATGATACTGATATGATGATGTAAATGCCGACCTTGATCACGAAGACAGTATAAAGAATAGCGGGGATAGTTGTGCTGTTAATGATGCTGATTGTCGGAGTTTTGGTTTTGTTGTTGAGGATGATCAGGAGGATTAGGATGATGACTGAATGGTAACATTGTGTGGAGGAGGATTAGGATGATGATTGAATGGTAACATTATTTGGAGGAGGATTAAGTACAACTGCAATCCAATCATATTTTTGTGGTCGCAAACAGCAATCATTGCACATAATGCACGGTGTTCAATACTGCAGTCTAGTTGACACCAAAGTGGATTGCGGTAACGTACTTTGAAGTTGGACACCAATGATAAATGAAACCTAAACGCAACAATTGAGATAGGCTTGTTGACAAACTTAATGTAAAAGGTAGTATGTGCGGCGGATAATTAATGCATTCATTGTCCTGATCACTGAATAGCGGCAAAATTGGGAGCTAATCATGCCTCCCTGGCAGGAAAGTGAGACCAAATTAATGACTTCCCACCTAGAAGAGGAATGTCATATTCGCTGTTTGTAATATTACACCAGTATTATTCGTAATATAAAGGATACATTCTAATATAAAAAAATGTTTAGTTTTAAAAACAGATACTATAAACATGTTTTCCCTGACAGAAAGAAAGAAACAACTATTTTAATATTCCTGGTTTATACATAATCCGACAAATTGAAACATTGATGCAATCTATCATGCACTGATAAAGTCTCACCGGAATAATTGTTCTGCCTGTGAACTTTCGCTGTACAGAACGTAATATGTTATTGACATAACAATGGTAACGTATCTTGAATCCATGTTTCGCTATTTTCTTCGTGCAGACTATGCACTGTTCAGTTGCGGGTGTTTTTTCACTTTGTTTAGGCGAAAATCACTTTATACTATTTTCTCGTATGTGCGACAACATAATATGGCTTCTATAAGAACCGGCGTACTGGTTGATGCACGCGCATCTCACCTAGGCGACCCGGGTTCAATCCTCGTTCCAGTAGGTATGTGAGTTTGATTCGTTGTCACTTTACCGGACAGATGGATATTTTCCTATGGGTTTTCCGTCTTCTCCTCGCAACGTGTGACAAAAACAATGGAACAATTTTCAGTTGAAACAGTTTGAAATCCTAGCTATGTTCGTGCCAACGTTCGTGAGTTAAGTTAACTAGAAAATGGTTCTATGATCACTCCGGGTCTACACACAATGCAGCCTCAGGACCACGAGGACATAATAAACTTCGAAATGCACTCACTCACATATTAGAACACCAGGTAATAAATCTACGCTGTAAGCACGCATTTCCTCACCTCAGAGGGGATTTACGTGGCTATAGAAATGGTTACATGAGTCTTCAATGTAGTACAGATGTGCACTGTCAGCCTTAACGCTTCCAGTGCGAACTAAATCACTTTAATCATGATTGATTGTGCGCAACCTATTACTTAATAAAGCTACCGACTGAGGTACCCTTCTCCGGATGATAACACAGTTGATGTTCATTTAAAATATATTAGTTATCAGATATACCGCACATGGGATTTTATAAAGAAATCCATTTTACCCACCCGTTGTATCATTTTAAGTAAACGTTAATATTTGTTTGCGATTCTTATCAAAATTCACATATTTCATGTTTTGCCCCAGACCTTATTTATTGGTCTGTTCCGAAATAGATGCGCTTTTATCGGTTTTGCATTCGAATGTATTTGTCGTTATCAGCACGACGGTGGGGCCACATTAACCGACCTAAATGGATTGAGAACATCCTGTCCGCTTATAGAGGTACCGGTAATCGACAGTTATTTACACGAAAACAAAATTGATAAATAACCCATCTAAAATAGAACTTATATTCCACATTTCCGTATGTCATAAAATATCTAAAATTGAAAATTGTTTTGAGGTCAGGTAATGCGGATCTTTCTCACCGTATCATATGGTTGTTTTAATTATTGACTCATCAGGCGAGCAACTGTTTAGATATTTTCGTTTGAAATTAAATATAAAAATACACCGCATTAATTGTTATACAGAACCATAGTATCAATGTCACATAATTCATGCGCACCGGTTGCTAACGACCATTTTCTAGATAAGCCGAATGCCTTGTTTTCAATTATTCAACGATTTTGTTTTATTTTGTTCGGAAAAATATCAGATGAAATATTATGAAACGGTGTTGATAAGATTTATGTAAATCGGACAGTCGGTATCCAGATAGATAAAATGGAGGAATTTCATTGACGCAATTTCCAACGCGGAAATGTTGTTTTGTCAAGTGCAGAAATATGGTTTTGACAAGTGCGAGTGGAAGCTTCAATGTGTAGAATAGCCAAAATTACCAAAAGCCCCCTTACAGAAAATTATTTATTTCAGGAAGTGAAAATGTCATATAAACAATATCAAGTATGCATTGTATCACGTGTACCGGTATATGTAAACTAATAGGGAATATTGCTATTTGTGTAACTTAACGAAATCACCGTTTAAAATCGCTTTTCATGTGAGAAACAAGTGACAACTATTTTATACTACTATTTTAATAAATACTTATCGATGCCACCGATTTGTTTTTCTGCACGTTCAATTATAATGATTGTAAATGTCCCATAAACATTTTTTATATTATTAATATCACTTTTACAAGTAATAACATAGGAGATTTCGGTACCCGCTCGTCAATAGAAAGCGTCTACAACTAAAGCGAAATTTCAGTTATACAGCGCTATTCAAGTCAAATTCATGTGGACAAAATGTTTCGTTAGTATTTTCGTTAATAAAATGGGTAAATACCAGTGTAGAGGTGTTAATGTATTACTACCATTACACGTAATGATAGGTTAGAATTCGGTAGGCGCACAGATATTTGGGAGCGTGTTCAAAGTACCGAAATACCCGTTATACAGTGGAACCCCTCTTAACCGGACATCCCCGGGACCGAGAGGAAATTCCGGTTTAGAGAGGATTCCGGTTTAGAGGGGACATTGAATATTTTACTTTCAGAAGATCAATTACATAGTCTAATTGGGAGAAAACAACACTTTCAGCAAATTGTAATAGTTTATTTACATATAATATTCATTCATACTTCATCATATATAACAATACATGTCACTTAATCTGTTGTTTCGAAAGCACAACATAAATCAAACAGTGCACCCTGAAAAACAAACAATGGTATATTTATGCATTTGTTAGTTTAATTTAGTTCCTTATTACTCTGAAAAACATGTCAAGAACGCCCTGTATTTTCAAACATCTACCACGCATAATAGTCTTCTCCACCTTGTTTATCATAGCCTGAATGGCTTTCTACATCAAAAACAAAACACACTAAAGAACTCTTTGTTTGTTATCAGTAATTATAATCAGTATTCCCACCTCTATTGATCGATATGTACATCACAGAACAAGTATCTTTAAATTGTTTTGCGATATTTACAGTTTGCAAATTTTTCGATCACCTTTATCAATTTCACGCGTCTTTAATCCTTCTCAACTTGTTGACACTAGGTCTGAGGTGCGATAAACCAACACTGAGCGGTTTAGAGAGGTACAATTACGTATGGAATAACCTAATTTTGATCCAAAGAATGACCGGTATTCGGAATTGAGGGGATTCCGGTCTTGAGGAGATATTTTACGCATATTTTTATAGGAAAAAATTTGGGACCGGACAATTTGTACAAACGGTACCATTTCAGCAATTTAGCAATTTCTAATTTCCAATCGAGCTGAATATATGCATGACTGCGTTTGTGTGTTTAATCAGAATGACGTGACACTTATTGCACTTGATTGCATCAATGGTCGGTGTTCAACAGCAATCCTACCATGTGTATTATCAACTGGTAGTTCTTGCGTTACACAATTTTTGTTTAGAACGACTGCAAGGATAAAGCTGACGACTATCGGCATAATATATAAATTGTATATTTTTTATAGAAGACGAAATTGCAATATCTCAAGTGAAACGAATACATAAAACTCAGAAAGATTAATATGTCCTCCAGCGTTCCGGCCAGACGTCTCGACGCCATGGTCTGAACTTGCTGATGCCGTAGAGTTGGTCTTACTTAGACTGTCAAGTTTCTAAATTGTTCGACTTTGTCAGAAATGGATATGATTTCATTTTAGTTGTCCCTTTAAGGTGTTCTTGGTTGAACTTCAAACTGCATTGACAAAAGCAAATAATGTTCACTTATAACAATGAGCATGAAAAAAGAAAACAATTAAAATGAGCAGATTAGTGAATGAAACGGCCATTTAGTCAATCAACGCTGAATTTTTAGTACATCATACATTTGCCCTGTTGGTGCAAAAAGGTACCATGTGCCTTCTAATTGCAATGTCACACAGTACCAGTGTGCACCTAGGGGGTGATATTTTTTATGAATGTTATTCAAATACTGATTTTTGCCCTTCGTTAAGAATGATTTTTTGCATTATATACTAAAACTTCAATACCCAAAGGTTTGTTATTTGGCATGTAATATGTTATAGTAGCCTTCTGCTATATTTATTCAAATCGTGCCACTTAGGTCTAAACTTGTCACAAACTGGAGTGTAAATTACTATAAGGTTTATATAAATATAGTTAATAATCTAAAAATTCTTCTTTTCTGAACCGGCAAGGTTATGTTTATAATTACTTGTTGTATGACATCAATTGGTGGTCGTAAACTTAGGTTTCTGAAGTCACACCCATGTGGTCGAACTTAGACCCACCCAAGAGTTTACTTTGTAAAAACTTTTTGTTTGAGGATTAAACAGTAAAACGTTGTTATAATATTGTCTAAGACCATATAAAATCTGTGTCAAACAGTGTAAAAAAACGATATAAAAGCCGCAGTTATAATACAAACATTACAAAATTTGAACATACTATTTAAGTTTCTTCATGTTTCAGATTATCCACCTATGCCTTTTTGATTATTATGACATTTAACAGATTATTTTGAGTCGCTGTATAATTATCTGTCTTACTAATGCAAATGGGGTCCCTTCAGCTTGTTGGCATGTTAAAATACACGTTTATGGCATTCAATAATATAATGGAAACGTTCTCGTAAGCTGCTAATAATTCTATGAATATTGAGGCGTCATTAACCCATATATGCCTAGCGTCTCGAAAGAAGGCCTTGGCAAACAGCGTAGGCCCAGATGAGACGCCGCATGATGCGGCGTCTCATCAGGGTCTGCGCTGTTTGCTCAAATGAATTTCTGTAAGTAATATTTTAAATATAGAAATAAATATACTAGACATACCTAATTTTGGAAATGAATTGATCCAATTAAGAAGGATGGGAGAGTCCACTAGGCATAAATGGGTAAAAGTTTGCAGCGAAGCATACAATGATACATTACTGAATAACAACACAGTGTAACGTAACAGTTAACACGACACTGATGGAGTTCTTGCTTGATTTTTCTAGTTGCTTTGCTTTTTTACCAGACGATTCATTATCATGTCTGCGCGTATTACAAAAAACGATTCAAATAAGTAAACTAATAGTCTTTCCAGAAATTCTTCACAACTGGTGTTCTATATGATGTAAAGATGGTGGTGAAATCCTTTTTATTTACATTTCTCTTTCTCATGCTTTTTTGTTGTAAAATCTGTCCTGTATTGACCCAACGTAGATCAGGTGATAGAAATTAACAGTAATCTTTTTCCCTTTTTATGTATTTTCGTACATTAACTCCTCGCTAAACTTTCAATGGTTGACTTGTGATTATCTGCGCGCGATGCTGTAGTTTCTTGATATACTCTTTTACTGTAAGATTGTTAGATGCGGTTATACGTATTCAATGGTTTCTTATACTTATTGTACCAAGCAGGATTTATGTTTATCACGAAATGAACGTTCTATGAAAATGTATATTGTGGAATGAATGTGAGCCTTTTCTCAAATTACGACATTAAATTGTCTACTGCCATCATTCTAAGAAACAACGTGGACGATAACTAAACTAGATACGATTGAAAGAAGATCGAAAGTGACAATTACATGAGAATTTAACGTCTCTACGAAAGCATGGTTATGATAATATATTGTTTTAAATCTAAAAGCGCATTTGACAAATGGAAGTTCGTCCTCCCTACAAATAAGTGCACCCTAATTATTTATATTTCTGTTATTTATTCCATTCATTATTTGTTGAGAAAACATATGGGAAGGCTTATAACTCGAGTGATATATGTAGAGGAAAGCATTGAGTCATTAACAAGGATACCATTCATTTTGCTACGCATCAGTGTGGTCTGCAATTGTTTTGTTATCACTTTAGTAAATTTTTTCAAGATATCTTAAAATTCCTATAAGAACACTTTTCCATTGGTGACATTGACTGTGCTTGCGATTAAAGTAAGCGGGAGATATATTGTGTTCGCGTTCATTAAAACGTATCAATGGAAGCTATGAAGTGTCAGGAGTCATTGAGTGTCTTCGTCGGCATTCAAGTCTCCTTATCAAGATCATCGTATTTAGCACATCCCTTTCATATTTATATAGCATGTTATAATTTAAGTTGCACTTCTTTACGAAAATTCGAAACACTGATATGCACCATTTCGATAAATGTACCATTTATGATTTGCCTTAGCGTTTTAGACGTATATTACTGTAAGAGTGTTCCCTGCCGACCAACCTAACTTTACGATACATATTTATGATCGTCTAATGTGAATACAGTGTATCAACGTATTGACAGTCTCACCATATGTTGCGATTGCATTTTTCATCGTAAAAACACACATTACTTGACTCATTTTCTAGTTCGTAGTTAAAACTAGGTAATCGTTTTCTTACAGACGAAAATACTTAAAGGTGGAAAGAAGCAACATCTTTCTGTTCTGTCAATAGCAATATTATTCGTGGTGATTGCATTTTTCCACAAGTGATTTGTATTGGAAAGATTGGCATAAACTTACCCAATTACATTCTAAACTTTGGAAAATACGAAACAAAGTAAAAGTTACTTTACTCAAACGTGCTCATTTGTGTAACTTGCATATTGATTCGAGTGTTTCCGACAATTACGAATCTTCGATTACAAATGAATTGAGCAGCAAAAGGAGGCCAAATTTCTTTCTTTGCAAAGGCGTACGTTTGGATTCTGAAACAACAAGCTATCAATTATGTGAACGCTTACTATTATCCTAATAAACGAGTAAAGCAACCTATTTTCAGTGATTTAATAAGTGTTGGTATACAATTTTTATAGTATGTTTTCATCGCGCTATAATAGGACACGAATTTAATCAACACTTACTTCCCCGTGTATTAAAAATTAAATGCCACTTGGTACACATGTTTCTTATTCTGTGAAAACTGGGCATAATACATGTGCGTACAGTGTCGTCCCAGATTAGCCTGTGCAGTCCGCACAGGCTAATCAGGGACGACACTTTCCGCCTAAATGGCATTTTTCGTTTAAAGAAAGTCCCTTTTTACCGAAAATCTAGTTTAAGCGGAATGTGTCGTCCCTGATAAGCATGTGCGGACTGCACAAGCTAATCTGGGACGACACTTTCCGCACATGCATCATGCACAGTTTTCTCAGAACAAGACACACAAATACGTGTTGTATCAACATTTTTGAAGCGATATTTCCCGCGCTGTAACCGGTTTCTTACTTTAAGATCATACCTTAAAGGATACTTAATTTGTAATCAAGTATAATGCACAGATGACAATGTTGATTACGAGACGATGTTTCACGCACGAATCAAGTCTTCTCCTATATTCACTGCCATTCTAATTGGTAAAAGGTCATAATAAAGTGCCTTCTTGCTGTATGTCCGATCTTTTAATGCTATGTGAAGCTTAAAGAGGATTATATTACTTAAGAGTTTTATTTTCTCGTTATTTCCAAAAAGCATGATACTCTTAAATTTAGCGGAATATTTTTGTTGTATCAAGCTTTTAATAAGCATGTGTGTTAATTGCTCTTAATGAATCTTAGGACTAAGATAAGAAATTGGCCTCTATTTTTGTTTCCAATAACAGCTCGTACATAAGATAATTTTGGCTATCACAAATACATTGTTTTTCCCAATAATATCTTATTTCTGAAGTATATATTGCCTTTTGTTACCAACACAGACTTGAAATAGCCCATGACAAACAGGATTTCATGAAATAGCCCATGAGAAACGAGATCTCATGTCGATACTTCATAACTGAAACTTGTGGCGCCCCCGTCAGACCTCCCGGCACCGGAGTGGGCACAAACCTGTCACGAGCCTGATTCATAGGCACCGGAATATTATAGATGGTCATATGAATGCTGTCCAATTTCCGACTTGTCTAAATTTGCCATACTGGGAAATTACTTCTTTCCTATTTATCATATCAAAACGTCTTCCTAGCTTGCTTAGCAAATGAAGTTGTGTTGGAAAAAGTTTCCCCATTTTTGGGTATACTTATTATCCTATTATATCAGGAATTTGTTCTCAAAGGATTTGCACCCCTTCTTGACCCGTGTTTTATGGGATTTCGCCTTTAAGTGATAGGATTTATTCATTGTGGATTTCTAGCCGGAAATGATTCAACATTTAATATTATGTGAGATAACACAGATATTATCCAAGTGAGCTGCATCCACTTGCTAAAAAACTTAAAAATAAGCGAATGACCGTCAACTTAAGTTGTAATTTCAAATCGAATCAAAGATTAAAATTATAATAAATAATGTGTAAATTGGTATAGTTTTCAAAGGTAATTTTTTTGTTGGTTCTTTTATGTAAAGCAATATTTATTTTGATAATAAGCTAAGTAAATTATGTTTGTCAAGTAATAATCATAAGCATTTAGCATGGAATATATTCGTTTCAACAAGAACTTCTCTTACTTATGTCAATTTCAATAGTTCAGTACCCCTACTTATGTACATGGTGTCAAGGAACACCATGGGTTCACGTTTATATACATGGCTTCATACATTAGTCCATTGTCCGAAGTACTATAGGAACTTCCGTGCGATGTTGTGAGCCTTTGTGTAAGGTCATTAATGGACTGAGAAATTAGCACATTAGCAATTATAATGCTCTAAATCAACCTACATGGTGTTCATTGGTTAAAAACACTATACAAAATACTTTATTATATATGTTTGTAAAACAAAACACCTTTATTTTAAACAGTTTTGTTTCACAAGGTAATTGATTCTCCTGTCTAAGTGTCTAACGGAAAGCTATAAACGCGGCGGAATTAATTGCTTAACCAGAAAGTCTTGAACAAGGTTGTAAGCTATGATGTGAAGTCGCTTGCAAAACTATGCAAAGCAATGTTATGTATCCTACTTTCTTTTTCTGTTCTTTTCTTATATAATTACCTGACACGAAATGTACGACAAAAAAGCTATGAACATAATTTCACAACTAATAACTGTCTACGGGTAATTTAATATTTAACTCCTCTTTGAACATGTACCAGTATATGGTTGTGCTCTAAAAGATATTATTAACGTCTGATTGCGATATTAAAGATCATAAAAATAATATTTGATTTGGTAAGATATGGGTAAATGTGGTTAACCCATTTATGCCATCAGGGTCTGCGCTGTTTGCTCAAAGGAATTTCTGTAAGAAATATTCTAAATATAGAAATAAATATACTAGACATCCCTAATTTTGGAAATAAATTGATCCAATTAATAAGGATGGGAGAGTCCATTAGGCATAAATGGGTATAGATCTCTTGCGGTTAATGATCTAAAACATCGTTAGGAACATGTATTGCAACAAACCTTGAAATAAATGTCAAATGGAAATGGTATATTAAATATGGTGTGTTGCTGAAAAAGCTGTGTCTTAAATGTATATTCTATAATGTCTTTTGCAATTATACTAAGAAATAGCATGCTTAAACGAATCGCTAATATCAATTTCAACAAGGCATTACAGTTGTGATAACTTAAGGTAAATAGCGAAGCAGACAGCATCTGCTTGACAAGCATTAACACTATTGATCTCATTTGACATTTCCGTGTTTGTCCTCCATAACAACGGGTGCATTCTGTCACAACTCTCTGGACGATCTAAACTGTCATGAACCACCACATGCCGGTTCAGTATATCTATAAAGCACATAGATCTTAAATCAATCTTCTTTCTCTGCATGAACATGTTTCATCGGCGAAAGTAAGCCGAGACACGGTGAGAATCGCGAAGAATGAAATGTCTTTTTTCGGTGTCTTTAATTGTTGGGAAATTTTCCATTGCTGACCTAATTTTCTTGGGCGTTTATTTGTTCGTAAACATTACATCGCACACCCTATGCCATATTTTCTCTCTTTTCTCTCTTATATGCATTCAGTAAGTCTACTATATACATTCAATGATCAAACGATAAACATTCAGTTAGCCAGCGATATGCATTCAGTTAGCCTACGATATACGTTCAGTAAGCATACGATATACATTCAGTGATCAAACGATATATATTCAGTAAGCCTACGATATACATTCAGTGATCAAACTATATACATTCAGTTAGCCTACGATATACATTCAGTAAGCCTACGATATACATTCAGTGATCAAACGATATACATTCAGTTAGCCTACGATATACATTCAGTTAGCCTACGATATGCATTCAGTGATCAGACGATATACATTCAGTTAGCCTACGATATACATTCAGTTAGCCTACGATATGCATTCAGTAAGCCTACGATATAGATTGAGTTAGCCTACTATATACATTCAGTAAGCCTACGATATACATTCAGTAAGCCTACGATATACGTTCAGTTAGCCTACGATATACATTCAGTTAGCATTGGACATGTACTCAGTATTGAGTTAGCCTACGATATACATTCAGTGAGCCTAGGAGATGCGTTCAGTTAGCCTACGATATACATTCAATGAGCGTAGTTGAGTTACATTCATTTAGCCTTTTCGATATACATTTGGTAAGCTTAGTCGTAAAGTGACCCACATAGTTTTATTACGTGCGAAACAAAGCCCTTATGAGACTGTAAATATATTTTTAGAGACTGTTGGTGGAAGTCCGTTGTTTTTAAAGAAACCGTATTTTGGTTTTACCTTCTGTTTCAGCCGTTGGCAAACGTTTAAATGACACTTGTTTGTATGGCATAATGTAAAATAGAAAGCACCAAATAAAAAGCGTTGTTTTCATCGATTCAATTCCTAAGAGTGGTGTCCTAGAGACAACGGAAAAAGAAGGTTGTTGTGATGTTCGCAATTTAACGACTTATAGTACAATTGCAAAGTGAACGATGGAAAGTAATGGCTACCGGCTTCCATAATAAACGAGTTGTATTTAGCGAGGCGCGTTCTACGAAAAAGCGCACAAAAAGAGAGCAATTTTGCAAGACTTACAGTTCCATTAGTGAACTCAAGAGGAAATAGAAAAGGTAGGCAACATAATGTTTCAACGACTAGCGCCACAAAGTAATCGCGTATGAGCGATTCATTTCTTTCCAGCGATCAACCCGTCATTCGAACACAAAAGACGAAGAAATAAAATTGAGGGAAGGCATCTTTCCCTATTATTCAGAGTTCTTAATAAAATAACTTCAATTTACGTAACTCTCATCCCTGATAAGGGCTTACATGGTTCTGATAAAAAATATTCATAGAGGGGAGGCAGCTTGATTTAAGGTTCGAATTATGTGGCTTATAAAAATACTTAACGCCATGTTGTGTTTTCTGTGAGATATTATATTCCAGAATGTCGTGACAGACTCTGTCAATTGGTAGGTAGAACTAACTGTTAAACAAGATCTCAATCGAAACAATAAGTAATTTAGTGTCGCGAATAAAAGCAAGGCTGTATCAAATTGAATCCACGATATACATGCAAATTTATCGTTCATTTAGTTCATTCAGTAAACATCCTTATTTGGACATATATACCCGTCAGAGAGTATTAAGGACCGATTAAATTTGAATAATTAATGAGGATAATGATGACAAACATTCACGTGGCAAAAACAATAAGACGAACGAAATATATATTGTCGTATAAACTGCAATAGAAATTCCGACGGACATTTTTCCGAATGTATCATTGCAGTTAATATGCTTTCGGTTTATGAGCACGATTCATAGACGCTATGCAAGTCGGAGCATGACAACAAAATCAAACCATACGCTTGACATTCACTTGGTCAACATGCTGTTGGAACTATGAAGGGAGCATACTTCGAAAAGCATGATTATCTTAATGTTTTTTAATCCACGTTTCATGTAAATATATATCTTCGTTGTTCGTGTATAAGTCATAATATATGTGCGTGTATGTGCATAATTCGTAACGAATCGGACGTTAATTATCAGAAATGTATAAACAATCATTTCCTTTTTTTCCTTTGATAATCCGTGTATTGGATTGTTTTGATTTTAACGAACACATTGTTATTTCTGAAGAATATCTTGTTTATGAATAATACATTTTCTTTTATGACCACAACGGAAATGAAATACTCCAAAGAAACGAGATCTGATGTTGATACAATTTAGCGTTCTGGTTAGACCTTCCTTCATATTATTATGCTCCAATTCAACAAGATTGATTATGTAATAAAATAAAATAGACATGTCGATAAAGCCTCTGGAAATATTGTAAATATTAATATAATATCAATTATGGTAATAATAACTATTTTACAAGGCACACATTTGCACAAATTTGCAAAGTGTCAACATTCCCAATAGATCCCACATAAAGTGTCGTAAATCCAGTTTAGCTTATTTTCTATGACATTGGAAGGGGCAATATCAAAACCATATTTTTAATGCCACAAAAGCACTGTAGATTTTCAGGCAAGTGATTTCTGAACATGTCAGCCCCAATTAATAACCCGATGAGTTTGTAAAATGCAAAGTCAAAATAGATCATTTGATTTGAGTGCGCGTTTATTCTATTTATATTCTTAAAGCTTAAGCAGAAAGGATATATTATGTACGTTCAGTTCATGCTTTAAGTACATATATTGCAAAATATAGCTTCCATGATAAATTAATCCGGTTCATGCTATATATTTCATCATGTAGCTTCGAGGATATATTTCTCAATGTAGGCTTTGTATTTATTTAATTACACAGCCTCCATGACAGATTATCCCAGGCCATGCTATATATTTTCCCTCCTATATCGTCGATGTTAAATTATTATAGTTCATACTCTATTTATTAAACCCTATAGATTCCAGGATATATTATTCCAGGCTATGGGATATACGCATTCAATCATATGGATTCGAGGATAAACATGTATAAGCCAAGTTAACTCGACCAAATTGCAATACAAAGTTAATATCCTTTACATTCATAGAGTTTTAATGTGAATATTGGCCAATTATAATGTTGTTATTCGGGTTGAAATGTACCAACATAGGGTTCATAAGCTTTAGATGTGTCTATATTTCTGAACAACCCCATAGTAAAAAATATCAGTTTACAGAAGCGGGATAGAATTCTGTGTTCATTCCTTGTTTTACTTGATAATTTATTCTTACGTGAAGTGATTTATGGAAGAAAATAAACGCGTTAGAACTAATTGGCTAATCATTATTTCTTGAAAACTGCTGAAGGCGATGATGTTAATATGTCACATAAAAGTACGTTCTGAAACGTTGTAAAATCTATTTACATATTGTCCGTATCTCTTTGTATTAGATTGTGTATATTAACTCCTCTTTCAATTAGTGTAAGCGTTTACTAAAAAACATGTCATTGTCTGATTGCGTGTGGTTCTAAAGGTTACTGTAAGTGTAATAGTGCATGGTATTTTAAGATACGGGTAAACGCGGTTAATGATCTCCGACACTTATATGTCAACAGTAAAAACAATCATAAAGTATACATTTCATATTATACATGCACAACGACGCGAATTAAAAATACCTTTAAATTGAAAAAAATCAGTTTAACAACGTATTATTTCTTTTTTTTTAAAAGAACACGATATCATTGTGAACCATCTCCCCAAGGGCGCTACTCAATGCGCCCCCCCTCCCCCCCCCCTCCCCGTCACGAAATTGTGGAAAATGTCAACTGACCGTAACCAGACACACGCCTCTTTATCTCTATAAAAAAATCTCAGTATGGGCGTCTTTTATCAGCGCCATGTTAAGTCACAGCACAGAGGCAAATCAAAACGCCGACGGCATTGGAAGAATAATGGGCAAGAAACAGGGAAGTGTTTGCTGAAGTACATGTCAAAGGAACAATTGACTGAATGAAAATCTAAATAGATATACAAACAATATTTTTTTTAAGAATAACTACAAATAAATAAAACAAGAAGTGATGAAATAATGTAATCCATACAATATATATAGGAAAATCAGAAACACGTATCAACGGAGTTTGTTCGAGCAAGTGAATGCCCGGATTATATTTCTGATTGGTTGGACATTTATTTATGCTCTTGTATTTTTTTAATTTGGAGTAGAAAAGTTCCCTTAAGGTTTGTCCGTTGTTTGTTTACTTAAAAGATGAAGTCAATATTTCTCATAACTTGTACATGCTCCTTTAAACTTTTTTTACCAGGTTGTAAATAACGTTATCATTATATCGTCATCTTTTACGAGACTGATCGACATTCATTTGGAAGCTGAGGTCAAAGTTGTACCTTTGTTTTGCTTTTTTTCTTTGGTTTCGTTTGCTTATGCTGTTACGATACTTTCCTTTTCATTTAAACAGAAAGGAACCATTTGTTGTAGTTGTGTTGTTGTTGTTATTTTTAACGAAAACGTTACTTACGCAAAATAGTTTATGGAAACTGAATTTCGGAGCACACGCACTAAGGATTTCCATCCTTATTCAAATTAATCAAATACTTTCAAATTATATGCAAAATATTTGCCGATTGATATCAAAATACTTTAATTTGACCACCCTCTCTCGCCGCCCAAAATCGCAAGGTAAATGTTTGCCGTCACATAGTTAAAAGATGTTAAAGTCATCAAAAATTCGCCAGTCTTCTTCAAGAAACAAGACAATTATTTATCCGTTAAAACATATTTCATTGAATTCATGTTTTACGGGAATTGTTGACAAAATTTCGCTTTAAAAATGTCATTTAATATGCTTTTAATATATAATGTTTTTAATAGTCTTAGCTAATTTGAATATGTAAAGCTGAAAGAAAAACTTGCGGTCGCCAGGAGCGTATGCTCGCAGATCTACATTTGCGCCACGCAAATTTGTATCGTATGCGTCGAAACTTAACACCTATAGTTAACATTATATATTTCTGCCCATGCTATATTATGTATGTCGATTTCGGCATCCGCGAAATTGACTTCAATAATTTTCAAATACTTACCGAACATTCCAATAGATGATCTTTAAATTTAAGTCAGTGTATAAAACAGTCACGCAAAATATTTACTCCATCTGTTCAATGAATAACTACGGAAAGTTCTGTAGGAGACTATTTTCTTTACATAAAACCAGGCGCTTTCATAAACGTCCTGCATATCAGAAACAATGGTAACATCGGCGCATGTTTGCCGGCATCCGAGCATGTTCGGACCGCAAACATCCAAAGTGACTGCGATACGTGTTTCTTATTTCCAACTAAAAAATATGTTGACATACTGTCAACAGCTAAAAAAATCTTTATCTCAATGCTGTCAATATTTCTAAATTTATATTGGAGTTTACTCGTTTAAGAGTATCTTCGCACAGACTTGAAGTCGAAGCAGGGCGATGCCATAAAGCCTGAAAAGACACCAAATGAATCTATGATTACAGTAAATGTAAACACTGTAACATTCTCAAAGACACGGCCGTTAGTCACGAGAGCCACCTCTTTTTTGAGATGCATTAATAAATGGGCCAGTGCTACTTCCGAGGTGGCGCTCAGGCCCGGCTGTTTTGAAATTTAACGGATAATTGTACAGGGTGATAAGGTTTTATATGTTTGTCAACACATTTCGCATTATTTTTAAAAATCTGCCAATGTAGTGAGACTCAGCGATTCTAAATTCATCAAAAGAATTGTAGATACATACAAGCACTACCCATTTCGGAAACGTGAGGACATTTTTAGGTTGTGGCATGGTAGAAGTCGTAAAAGCAAATCGATGTCTTTTCCTGTGTGACGAGCAAATTCCCAGCTGATTTTAAAGCAGCTTAACTGAGAACTGCATTGTATTATCAATAGTTTCTTTCCATAATATTACTGTCTATTTGGAGTCATAGCAATGTAAGCTATATGTAAACACATTCTTAGAACATTCCAGTTAACTTCAATAAGATACGACACTACAATATGCATATTGTATACCTACCTTAAATAAGTACGTTAAGGTGAACAGTGTTATAAATATATATGTACATGTTAAAAAAGCTGTTTATTTTCAATATGCATGTCGTTAGAGTTGCAAATTCTTTTAATTGTTAATGTTAAATTTATTTTGCTAAAATGATACATTTATATGCCTTTATGTCATTGACCACTGTTGACTACATTGTGTCTTATATGTATGTGCTCTCATGGTCTTCAAGCCTAGTGTATTCTGGAAAAAAATTGTATTTAAAACCATATGATGCAGCTCAAAAATCTAGTTGGAATCACAACGCGTCTTTTGTTTAGCGTTTTCAGCCTCGTGACGCTCGAGAAACACATCATTATAATTATGTTGCATTGTGTCATAAATGAAAAAAGTTAAATGTTATTAGTTGGTTCAACGTTCACAATCATCTGACATTTGAAGAACTAAACATGAATGATTTATAGCTGTATGTTTATATCTTACCGACTTCTAAAGTTATAATGCATGTCATTAATCGCCCGTAATGTCCCAACGTTATCAGCCTCTGTCTCTCTCACATAACGCTCAGTGCCATATCCGGTACAGTCATGTCTAGGAGGCTTACTAATGAATGCGTCCATACTGCGTCTCGGTCAGACATCTTGATGGTTTGAATAATCCAGACATACTTTGCTGGCTTACGCACGAGCTCTGCAGCAGTCTAATTCGCCTTGTTTTCAATGATAACGATAGGTCTTGTAAAGTTTGTGCTCAAATATAGTGCCAAGAGCAATTATTCTCATATGGTTGGTACGATCCATGGTCTGAAAAACGTCGTGTGTGCTATGTAATATTAGTTATCAGTCATCGTAGTAGCGCGAGATGGCATTCGTATAAAAAAGAAATACGCGCCTCCCACTGTCTTTTACAAGGCTCGGGGTACCGTCGGCTCCACCGGACACTTTCTGACTTTCATGCATTGGGATGAGACATGTCGTTTAATATTATAATGTTTATCATAATAGTATTTTTGTTACGAATTTTTTTTCTGATTGTTTTCAGAGGCCTTAGTATGAACAACATCAGCCAGCTACCGGATCGTGCCTTCTCACACCTACCGCGTCTTGAGCTGCTGTAAGTACCCCTATTTTTCTTTCATTACGATGATGCTAGTAACAAATGCTCTCATAAACCTGCTGTAAGAAAACACTTTTTTCATTACGAAGATATAAGTACTACATATCCACATTTAGTCGTTATAAGTACTACATATCCTCATTTAGTTGCTATCAGAACAACATATCCGAATTAAGTTGATATAAGTACTACATATTCACATTTAGTTGCTTTCAGGACTACCTATTTACATTATGTTGCTATAAGTACTAAATATCCACATGTATTTGCTATAAGAACTACCTATCCACATGAAGTTGCTATAAGAACTACCTATTCACATTAAGTTGCTATAAGAACTAACTTTTTACATTTAGTTGGTATAAGAACTACCTTTTTACATTTAGTTGCTATAAGAACTATCCATCCACATTTAGTTGCTATAAGAACTACCTTCCCACATTTAGTTGCTATAAGAATTACCTATCCAAATTTAGTTGCAATAAGAACTATCCATTCACATTTAGTTGCAATAAGAACTATACATCCACATTAAGTTGCTATAAGAACTACCTATAAACATTTAGTTGCAATTAGAACTATCCATCCACATTTAGTTGCTATAAGAACTACCTATCAACATTTAGTTTCAATAAGAACTATCCATCCACATTTAGTTAGTTAGTTTAAACCTATTTATTTTAGCTCGATTGCATCGAAAGCCTAAGGCTTATATAAACGCTCTCGAGTCCGTTTCCTGGGCCTAGAACCAGTACTTGGTGTCTTTGGGGGAGATCTAAAGAACGCTCCCGCGGTGGGGATCGAACCCGTGACCTCCCGGTCGCTAGGCGGACACCATATCCATTACACCACGGCGACCCACATTTAGTTGCTATAAGAACTACCTATCCGCATTTAGTTGCAATAAGAACTATCCATCCACATTAAGTTTTTTTAAGAACTACTTATCCTCATTTAGTTGCAATAAGAACTATCATCCACATGTAGTTGCTATATGAACTACCTATCAACATTAAGTTGCAATAAGAACTATCCATCAACATTTAGTTGCTATAAGAACTACCTATCCACATTTAGTTGCGATAAGAATTATCTATTCACATTTAGTTGCTAGAAGAACTACCTATCCACATTTAGTTGCGATAAGAATTATCTATTCACATTTAGTTGCTATAAGAACTACCTATCAACATTCAGTTGCGATATAAACTTCATATCCACATTTAGCTGCTATAGGAGCAATCTGTCAACATTTAGTTGCGATATGAACTGCCTATCAACATTAAGTTGCTATAAGACATACATATCCACATTAAGCTGCTTTGAGTAAACACTCAAATAAATTAGCTGATGTTATTCCTCAATCCTTCATTGGGATGATTCAAGTACCAACTCCCCTGTTTAAAGTGTGACATTATTCAAAAGTTTGATAATGTGATTGTCACCGATGAAGAAACCAAATCCATCTACATTTTAAATATTATAATTTTAAATAATTGTATTTCTCTATATATCATAATTAATAAAATACTTACGAGTGTGTGTTTTTTCTATAACCTTAGTAACAACATTCCCAAAATATAACTGAACACAACAATTACTGAAAATGCTTGATCTCTGATAAATACGCCTGTACGTATAATGGTTGATAAATACCATAACGGGCGAACAAAGTAAGCATATAATAATGCATCAACTCTGTCAGCAAATTGCATGCAGAGCACGTGACTGTAAGAGCGCATTATATGATTGGATATTTGTTAGTATGGTATACAACAACGGATTTACGTGCGCGTGGAGATTCGACTGCGGTTCCTTTGAAAGGACGAGGAGGTAGGTCGGCCCTTTTTTTATCTGTACCTTAATAGTAATGTGAATTTAATTTTTTACATTATCCTCCTTTTTAACAAGAAGAGAAATCGATTGATTTTAGTATGTATACAATGCTTAAGCCTATTTATTTTAATCGATATTTTCACAATATTTTTTTATTCGAGGTAACTGCAATTTTCTAGCGCATGTTGTGTGTTCCGATGCCTCAATTGGTTATTAGTATTGGTTGTGTCTAAAATGTGATTTTAATTTCATCTTTACGAATAGTTGTACATTTACGTAAGTCGACATAGTAGTTTGAAAAAGAATAACGTTTTTGCATCCACTGTCAAGAACGCAGATCGAGGACGCGAGTTTCACCCATTTAAGCGTTTTATTGCAGCATGCTGGAGAACAACAAGTTGACGGAAATCCCGCGGGGCGCTTTTGATGGCCTCCACAAGCTCTATTATCTGTGAGTACCTTGCGAGTAGCGCTGACTACTGATTGATATATGTTTGTTCACTCTGGGTATCTGTGAGTGCAATGAGATATCTGTGAGTACACTTCGATTATATGTGATGACACTGTGGGTATTTGTGAGTACATTAGGAGCATCTGTGAGTACCCTGTGAGTATTTGTGAGTACAATGCAACTATCTGTGAATACTTTTCGCATGTATATTACTTCCAAGCTAGTTTATTTGAACAGTATGCGAATATCTGTGATAATCATGCGAATATCTGTGAGTACACTTCAAATATCTGCACGAACTCTGTGAATATATTTGAGTACACAGCGAGTATATGTGAGTACACTGCGAGTGTCTCTGAGTGCACATCAAGTATATGTGAGTACACTGCGACTGTCTGTGATTGAACATAAAGTTTACGTGAGTACACTGCGAGTGTCTGTGGTTACACAGCAAGTATATGTGAGTACAATGTTAGTGTCTGTGAGTACACAGCAAGTATATGTAAGTACACTGTGAGTGTCGGTGAGAAATTAGCAAGTATATGTGAGTACACTGCGAGTGTCGGTGTGTGCATAGCAAGTATATGTGAGTACACTGCAAATTTCTGTGGGTACACAGCAAGTATATGTGAGTACACTGCAAGTGTTTGTAAGTGCACAGCAAGTATATGTGAGTACACTGCGAGTGTCTGTGAGTACACAGCAAGTATTATGTGAGTACACTGTGAATATCTGTGAGTGCATAGCAAGTATATGTGAGTACATTGCGAGTGTCTGTGAGTACACAGCTAGTATATGTGAGTACCCTTCGAGTGTCTATGAGTTAACGACAAGTATATGTGAGTACATCGCGAGTGTCTGTGAGTTCACAGCAAGTATATGTGAGTACACTTCGAGTGTATGTGAGTGCATAGCAAGAATATGTGAGTCCACTGCGAGTGTCTGTGAGAACACAGAATGTATATGTGAGTACACTGTGAGTCGCTGTGAGTGCACAGCAAGTATATGTGAGTACACTGCGAGTGTCTGTGAGTACACAGCATGTATATGCGAGTACACTTCGAGTGTCTGTGTGTGCATAGCAAGTATATGTGAGTGCACGGCGAGTGTCTGTGAGTACACAGCAAGTATATGTGCGTACACTGTGAGTATCTGTGAGTGCACATCAAGTATATGTGAGTACACTGCGAGTGCCTGTGAGGACACAGCAAGTATATGTGAGTACACTGCGAGTGTATGTGAGTACACAGCAAGTATATGTGAGTACATCTTGAGTGTCTGTGAGTTCACAGCAAGTATATGTGAGTACATCGCGAGTGTCTGTGAGTGCACATCAAGTATATGTGAGTACACCTCGAGTGTATGTGAATGCTTAGCAAGTATATGTAAGTACACTGTGAGTGTCTGTGAGAACACAGCATGTATATGTGAGTACACTGCGAGTGTCTGTGAGTACACAGCAAGTATATGTGAGTACACTGCGAGTGTCTGTGAGTGCACATCAAGTATATGTGAGTACACTGTGCATGTCTGTGAGTGCATATAAAGTTTACGTGAGTACACTGCGAGTGTCTGTGAGAACACAATAAATATATGTGAGTACACTGTGAGTGTCTGTGAGTACACAGCAAGTATGTGTGAGTACACTGCGAGTGTCTGTGAGTACACAGCAAGTATATTTGAGTACACTCTGAGTGTCGGTGAGTACACATCAAGTATATGTGAGTACACTGCGAGTGTCAGTGTGTGCATAGCAAGTATATGTGAGTACACTGTGAGTGTCGGTGAGTACACAGCAAGTATATGTGAGTACACTGTGAGTGTCGGTGAGTACACAGCAAGTATATGTGAGTACACTGTGAGTGTCTGTGAGTACATAGCAAGTATATATGAGCACACTGCGAGTGACTGTGAGTGCACATAAAATATATGTAAGTACGCTGTGAGTGTCTGTGAGTGCACATAAAGTATACGTGAGTACACTGCGAGTGCTGTGAGTGCGCATAAAGTTTACGTGAGTACACTCTGAGTGTCTGTGAGTACACAGCAAGTATATGTGAGTACACTGCGAGTGTCTGTGAGTACACAGCATGTATATGGGAGTACACCTCGAGTGTCTGTGAGCACACAGCAAGTAAATGTGAGTTCACTGCGAGTATCTGTTATTGCACATCAAGTGTATGTGAGTATACTGTGAGTGTCTGTGGGTACACAAGCAAGTATATGTGAGTACACCTCGAGTGTCTGTGAGTGCACAGTAAGTATAGATGAGTACACTGCGAGTGTCTGTCAGTGCACAGCAAGAATATGTTAGTACACCTCGAGTGTCTGTGAATGCACAGCAAGTTTATGTGAGTACACTGCGAGTGTCTAAGAACACAGCAAGTATATGTGGGTACACTGTGAGTGTCTGTGAGAACGCAGCAAGTAGATGTGAGTACACTGTGAGTGTCTGTGAGTACACAGTTAGGATATGTGGGTACACTGCGAGTTTTTGTGAGTGCACATCAAGTATATTTGGGTCTACCTCGAGTCTCTGTTAGTGCAAAGATGGTATATGTGAATACACTGCGAGTGTCTGTTTTCAATCGAGAATCTGTAAGTAACCTTTGGAGTATATGTGATTTAAATCGAAGAATCTGTTAATACAGTGGCTGTCAGTACCATGCGAGTGTCTGTAAGTATCTTTCGAGTATCTGTGTATACCGTGCGATTATCTTTGAGTACGCAGCGAGTATTTTTGAGTATTCTATCGGTCTATATAAGTTCCTATCGCGATTGTCCGTGAATATGTCTTCAAGCATAAACGTGCATACTGCTAATATCTATAAATACATTGCCAGTATCCGAAGAGTACCGTGCGAGTTTGCTCTGTGACTATACAATTAGTATCTCGTGAGTATCTGTGAATACAACATTAATATAAATGTGAACACAGTGAGTATCTGTGAGTACAACATGAGTAGTCAATGAGAAAACAGTGAGTATACGTGAGTAAAACATGAGTATCAGTGTGAACATAGTGAGTATCTGTGAGTAAAACATGAGTATCAATGAGATAACGGTGAGTGTCTGTGAGTACAACATGAGTATCAATGATAAAACAGTGAGTGTCTGTGAGTAAAATCCAGTATATGTTTGTGCCATGGGAATATCTGTATCTGTCGTATATCTGTTTGAAAAATTGGCACATCTGTTAGTAAACGTTGCATATCTGTGAGTACATATCACATGTATGTGAGTACCTGTATTACATATGTGAGTTCCGGTCTCATATCTGTGAGTACATATCACATGTATGTGAGTACCTGTATTACATATGTGAGTTCCGGTCTCATATCTGTGAGTACATATCACATGTATGTGAGTACCTGTATTACATATGTGAGTTCCGGTCTCATATCTGTGAGTACATATCACATGTATGTGAGTACCTGTATTACATATGTGAGTTCCGGTCTCATATCTGTGAGTACATATCACATGTATGTGAGTACCTGTATTACATATGTGAGTTCCGGTCTCATATCTGTGAGTACATATCACATGTATGTGAGTACCTGTATTACATATATGAGTTCCGGTCTCATATCTGTGAGTACATATCACATGTATGTGAGTACCTGTATTACATATGTGAGTTCCGGTCTCATATCTGTGAGTACATATCACATGTATGTGAGTACCTGTATTACATATGTGAGTTCCGGTCTCATATCTGTGAGTACATATCACATGTATGTGAGTACCTGTATTACATATGTGAGTTCCGGTCTCATATCTGTGAGTACATATCACATGTATGTGAGTACCTGTATTACATATGTGAGTTCCGGTCTCATATCTGTGAGTACATATCACATGTATGTGAGTACCTGTATTACATATGTGAGTTCCGGTCTCATATCTGTGAGTACATATCACATGTATGTGAGTACCTGTATTACATATGTGAGTTCCGGTCTCATATCTGTGAGTACATATCACATGTATGTGAGTACCTGTATTACATATGTGAGTTCCGGTCTCATATCTGTGAGTACACGGCGAGCACCTTTGAGATTCCATCGAGCATATTAAAATGCACTGCGAGATTTTGTAATTACCAAACGATTATGTGTGATCACTCTTCGTTTGCGGTGAGCTAAAACAGTGGAAGTTAAAGGTTAAATCTCGTTCGTTTACAGTGATGTCTCATTACAGCACATTCCAAGGAAACAAGCTTAGGTCGTTTCCAATGAGTGCTCTCCGGCAGCTTACAGCCCTGCAAACCCTGTACGTACCCAGCATTGCGAACGGTGATTTATTTCAAAGCTTAATCATGAAAGTGGTTATAACATAACATGAAATTGAGATACATGTTGTATTTCAATATATTTTATTCATACATTTTTTCACTTGAAAAGGATCGTTATACTTTGATTTTTGACGTATGTGTTCATACTAAAATATTGGTTGAAAAAATATAACGATTCTTTTTGCTTGCGAATGCGCCACTTTATACCGCTATCCATTGTTTCCCATATATATAAAAAAATCATAATGAAAATGCATTCTTATTATAAACATGTTTAAACTAAAATGTTAACGTTTTCATTGACTACTTTTAAAATTAGCAATCGTTCGGCCATTTTGGGGCGGAATCGCGTCAAATAAGTGGGCCCCTTTAAGAATGTATTAACATCTTGACCAAAGCATTTCTTTCTAATAATAAAACATGAACTCTTTTAACAAATATGGTGTGAAATGACAACTCAAGTCATTTCCGACGTAAAATACCACGTAAAATAAGCAACATATATCGGATGGGCTCGGGTTCGATTCCTACCATTGGAGTGTCCTTAAGATCTCCTATCAAAGACACAACGTAATGGTTTTACTTTGTACATTTGGTGTCTGATTTATCCTTATGCTGGCGACGCAATCTAACTTATACATGTATATGACAACTAAACCAACAAGCGTCACATTTGTCACCAACATTGTTGTATCTCAGATACCTGGACAACAACGAGATCACGCACGTGCCTGACAACAGCTTCAAGACACTTGGCAACCTAAGGCAACTCCGGCTGGACTTCAATTTGCTCAAGGAAATACCGTCTGCTGCACTCAACAAGGCGCATGCTCTCCGTGCACTGTAAGAAGTCGCTTTATATGATGCAAAATAATCTAAATCAGTTTAATAATAGCTATGATTTTGATGGGGAAGGTATACTTCATCATCCAGTCTATACCTAGCGCCTCAAGGTGATCGAAATAGGTCATGTGCTTTGTAAAGTAGTAACTCGAATCAATCATTGTCAGACAATGTCTTGCGTTTCTGTCTGCACAAATTTACTTTCCAAGTAATTGTATCCATTTAAACCGGTCGATTTCATAACAACGTTTGATTTAAAATAAAGAAAAACGATTAAGGGCTGCTTTATTAGGTTATTATACCAAGGCGTTGACCGATAGTCTGAGGACGTTATTTATTCTTTCATGAGAGTATTTACACCTGCTCGCAAAACTGTAGTGAACGATACCCTGTTTTCTCATTAAAAATAGCAAGCTAATCTGTTACATATCAATACCGCTTTCTAGAGACATTTTTTGTATGCTGCTCCCATACAAAGAGTCCTATATCAGATTTTCTACAAAGCAGTCCTGTCATAGACAAACGCTATTATGATTCTAAGTCACACAATAGTCAAAGAACATACATCAGATTGTACTATGCACGTATTTGAGTCGTGTTCTGAGAAAACTGGGCATAACGCATGCGCGTAAAGTAATCATGGACGACACTTTCCGTTTTATGACGTGTTTCGTTTAAATGAAGTTTCTTCTTAGAAAAAATCCATTTTAGGCGGAACATGCACATGCATTATTCCCAGTTTTCTGAGAGTGCGTCTCATTTAAACACTTTTAAAGCGTATGTATGTGTAGAGTGTACTTTGTAGGGATCTGGAGCACAACCAGATAGAGACAGTGGCCAATCACTCCTTCGTCAACCTCACCAATCTGGGAGTCCTGTATGGGCAATTGATGTTGTCACAGTGTCGCATGTCGGAACCAGCATAGCGTGTTGTATGACATCAGCGTTTCACTCATAATGCACCGTGTGTATACGCTCATAGCATTTGTGTTGAACAACGTCGCATGTCGTTACAGTGTGTCATAGTTGTTGTATTGACACCAGCGCTGTAAATGTATTAGAAGTGAATTATTTTAGACATAACATGCTTTTTAATCATGGCGAAAACTCTTCAATTTAGTGTTATGGTTGTGTTGTTTTTAACATGAACGTTGTAACGTATGTTGATGTTGTAATAGTATGTACTGTGTTGTATTAATTCAGCTTTACATTTATTTCGTATCATGTGTTACGACGTGTTTTCGACATATACAAACTCGCATGTTTGATTTACATCTGTTGTACTATATATTTCCTCGCAACCATGTCGGTTAATTGGATGGCTTTAGATAACACTCGGCGCCCCTGGCGTACGATTTTATATCCAAAGCTATGCTATACTTTTGTTAAATTCAACAAAAATGTGGAATTTTCAATTGATAATATATGTGCACGTCTTATAACTCCAACTCGGTCTGTTCGTGTATGTAGTTGCAGTCCATGTTCACTTTTATTGTATAATACATTATTAACTTGAAATAAAACCATCTCACCACACAATAAAACAATATTATTTCGTTGAGAGACATCTTCTAAAGTGCTTTATTATGAACAAAGACAAGAAAAGCTCTATATTAAAATCAAAAAATAATATGGCGTATAATACAATAAAGAACCTAAATATTTTTAAACGATAAACGTATTTTTACAAAATTACATTATTATTGTTATCCAATGCGTATACCACCTGATTACGAAAAAAGTATTTTCTGAATAACGGAAATGCATATTCTGGATGACAAAAATGGTTATGCTCGATAATGAAAAGATACATTCTAAAAATAAAACAGGTAGCCATTTGCAGGATAACGAAATGAATATTTTGGAAAACGAACAGTTATATTCTGGAAAATGAAACTGTATATTATTGATAACGAACACGTATGTTAAGAAAAGGTCTAACTCCAGCTGCCTTATTTTACAATTTCACGTCATTGGTCAGATAGTACCGTGATAAATGGACACAAGACACATTTATATCTACCCGAAATGCCTGTCGTACACTGAAGCCATCTTGTCTCGTTGCAGTTTGTTGTCCCACAACCGGATCCGAAGCGTAGAGCCGCGGGCCTTTGATGGGCTTCCCGTCCTCTACCTTCTGTAGGTGCCGCCAAAGCTCGCGTATTAACTTAACCCAGTTATGCCTATCGTCTAGAAAAAGGCCTTGGCAAACAGCGTAGACCCAGATGAGACTCCGCATGATGCGGGGTCTCATCAGGGTCTGCGCTGTTTGCTTAAAGGAATTTTTGTAAGAAATATTCTAAATATAGAAATATATACTAGACATCCCTAATTTTGGGAATAAATTGATCCAATTTAGAAGGATGGGAGAGTCCACTGGGCATAAATGGGTTAAATACAAGCATATTATTCTCATGATATTAACGTATACGTTATTTGGCTTCAGTCTTTTATTAATGTCCAGTCGAACATACGCACTGGTCGTTATCTGTTTACATGACCGATCACGTCTGTGTTTCAGGGAAATCAGTAACAATGAGCTGACGGAAATTCCGAAAGGAATCGACGCGCTGCCGGATCTGGTGGATCTGTAAGTGATTTATACTGCTCTCTTGGGTCTTTGGCATAGAAACAATTAGGCGGCAATTGGCATCTTCGTTGATTTTGTGTTATCAGATAATTCTCACATTTCCAAATATGTCTGTTGTCTTTTAATCCCGTTTGGTTTAACAAGTTCAACATCACACCATAGCGGCAAACACAAGTTCCCAAGTGTTCTGATGTGATTGTAGTCAAATACAAATGTAGTTCCAATTCATTTCGTAAAAAACCTTAATGAAACTATTATTTGTTGTATTCAATGAAGCTGTTATATTATTATAACATGTAAAATACAGTTGAATATAGAAGTAGGCCTACTTTGAATTGTACTCTATTGTTCAATCTATAGTTTGGCTTAAATTTTATATTTTATGTCCTCACAAACAAAAAAATGTTATTCTATCTATAACTTCCGAGTCGAAAAGTTAAGTTGTTTTCAGAAAATGAAACGACTTTTACATTGTTTAACCGTACGACTTTTACATTGTTTAACCGTACGACTTTTACATTGTTTAACCGTACGACTTTTACATTGTTTAACCGTACGACTTTTACATTGTTTAACCGTACGTTTAATCATCAGAGTAATAGCCCAACAAATTGCTCAATTTGTCACATATTTCCCGTTTTGTTTTCAAAATTGACCTTCGAACTTTAAAAGTTACTTTACCATTTGAGGCAAATGGAGACGGAGTTTTGGACGTTTGTCTTATGATGGTTGTCATACGTGCCAAGTGATCATAGAATCCATCAATATATTGCAAGCATATGCGGGAACTAGAATTTGTAGATTTGACGTGCGACATCTACGTGTGACTTTGACCTTTGTGCCGGTAAACATTTTTATCCTGTCACATGCCTTATCAGCCTGATTACCAGGTAACCTAATAACCCAAAAGTTATTAGGCTAGTTGACCACGTGACATTGAATATCCGCCAGTCGCTCTCCGGTGACGTGGTCATATCATGTGGTATTAAAAATATAGCGTGACGTAAGGAAATCTATACAAGGTCAAACAAGTATGGAACACCACTTGGGCTTTATGTACGAATGGTGTAAATGTGACATGATAAATAGAATAATAGGTTGGTGACATGATAAATAGAATAATAGGTTAGTGACATGATAAATATAATAATAGGTTGGTTTCGGCTCACCCGATAAATTCCTCTGACTTGCCAGATAACCATTCTCCATCCACGTCACCAACCTATTATTCTCTATATGCCAAGTTGTTTTAAAATACATCAATGTTTTGCAATGTTATGGCTGAGGCAGGTATTTGAAGCTGTTTTATTGTCTGAATGTAATATTGGCCTATATGTGTGGGTTTGACATTTGTGGAATTATGCGGTGCTATACGCTTAAAGAATTATCAAGCAGATTTATGGCAAAATTGACTTTTAAGGTTTACTTTGACTTTTGAAGTGCCATGAAGTCAAGTACGATTCCTTACACAAAACTACCGGAATAATGTTATCATTCAAGATTCATTTTGTGGTAATTTTCTTTCCTGGATTTCCTTTTCGTGCAGCTTTTAAAAGGTCTACTCACAGCCTTATTTGCGCTAATCTTAATTAGAGGACGTAATGTTTCACTCATTCTATTTTGGATCTATATTTGTTTATATAAAGGTTTTTAGTAAAATATATTATATTATCTATAATGAGTTTTAATTATGTGGATTTTTCATGTATGGATAAACACGTTTCAAAATTTTATTTTTTGTTTAAGTACGCACAAAAACATATATTTGTCGAATAAATGCGCTATGGTGAGAACTCGTTCATCGTTGATCATTTACACTACCACATGCTGCGAGTGTTCGTGCTATTTCAGTTTATATTCTGATTGCAATCTTTAGTCGTTTTATGAAGTCCTGTTAGCAAACGGCGCCTTTCAATACAACACGGAGGATGGTGTAGCAATAAACATTTTCAGAAGCAACTGGTTCTAATTCCGACAGTAACCTTAATGTACTTAAAGCTAGATATTCCGCTGTTTGCTACAGGGAGATTGCAAACAACCGTATCTCTACCATTGCGGACAGCTTGTTCCGATCCAACCGGCGGCTGGAGTTCCTAAAGCTCAACGACAACCCGCTTCAGACCGTAGGCAGCGGCGCCTTCAGCGGCATGCCCCACCTCCGGCAACTGTAAGTGGCCACCCCGGGCAAGGAACTTTGTGTTGTGGATTGCGGGAGTAAACCAATAATTCTGAACCTGGGTTATATATAGTTTACTTTTCGTGTAGCTCTTAGCTTATTATAAATGCTGAGTATCTATTATTTACGGAATTTATTTATTTCTCGCTGGTTCCATTTTAAATTGTTTCAGTTCATAACATAGCATTATAGAATGTCAAATTGATGTGGCGTCTAAAACACTCGTTGTCACATCAGTATAGGTACATATTAATTCTGCCATCTGTCCTTTGTCTACATCTTTTGTGTCATGTGCAGGGAATTATCGGAGGTACGCGGGATAAGTGAATTCCCGAACCTGACCGGAAGTGCGGGGCTCAAGAAGGTCATCCTGGACCGCGCCTCCATCGGGCGTCTCCCAGAGAACTTGTGTGAACACGTGCCTCTGCTCAACGTCTTGTAAGACCTTTTTCTTTAACAGTCTAACACATACACATGTGGACTGAGGTAATACTTACTCGGTGCAAAAAGTCAATCAGCTCATGGAATGTTCTGGCGAATATTTAGGAAAAGCGGAACATGCCTTCCGGCGTGAATATCAATTTGTGTGCACGTTATGTTTGCAATCACTGAATCGTAAGTCGTAGGTCATGCGAAAGGCAACTGTGTCATAGATTTAATGGCATTTATTCTGAGTAAATACATCGATTGTAAAACGCATTTTTCTCTTATTAGTTATATGCATGTTTCTTTTAATTATTATTTGATCAGCTTTTTATGTCCGTGTCGAACAATGTAACCTTTCCATGAATGTCATGAAAACGATTCGACTGTCGCAACATTTTTATATCCGTGTCGAACAATGTAACCTTTCCATGAATGTCATGAAAACGATTCGACTGTCGCAACCGGAAACGATTGGCGCATGAACTAAACAGAAGCCATGGCATCAAGATGTAATTTTAAATCAGAATAGCGTCTTGCGGAAGTGCGATTTTAACGCATCAGGGGAGAATGGAACACATGTCAGTTTAATTCCTGTTTTAAAAGATCCTTTATCGTGATTGATGTACGTACATGTACTTTGTACATCGGGCGGAATCGGTTCTTCTCTTCATTATTAACTTATACAAAATCGACGTGTCCGTATATCATTATGACATTTACGTGTCCGTAAAACATAACATAGTATCGAAGTAACTTTTACCCATAATATTGCATCGACATGTCCGTAAAGCATCACATGGAATCGACGTATCTGTAAAACATTATATGACATGTTGGTGTTCGTTAAACAGATTACGAGATCGCTGTGTCCCCAGGACATAATATGCCATCGAGGTGTCCGTTAAATATTATATTACTTAAAGTTGTCCGTAAAACATCAAATGATAAAACGTCTCCTTAAAACATTACATGAAATCGATGATTTTCGTTCAATATTTTGCTTTTTAAGACATTGGTAGAAAATATTTTATATTTTAAATGATGTCGTGTAAGAGAGAGTGAGAAATGAATGTTTGGACCAGGTCCTCAGATAATTCTGTACATTAAAATGCGCAAACCGTTATTACTGAGGCAGACAAATCCGTAAATCGTACAATCTAAGAAAGTCAACACAAAGCTCCGAGTTTTATTTTCGCGATAACTCTGATTTTTCTTTTTTTATGAATTGCCATGTCGCATTTTATTAACATTATGATCTGTCATGCCTTGCAACACGCTAAGTGCAAATTATATTAAACATGATACTAAATAGATGCGTTTCTCACGCAAGAATATTTTAGTTACACATATCAAGTAACGGCAGACGCAATTAAGCTTCTTCAAAGTGCAACCAAGTGATGGGAAGAAGAAAAAAGGTGCCCGGAAGTTGAAGTGGGTTGGTAGCAAATAGAACCACGCAGTAAGATAAGTCATATCATATACAATCATATAGTGTAACATGATAAAGTTGTCATAAAGAGCAATATGCAGTTGTTATTTCGGAACATTAATGAACTGGCAGACATTTCGTTCCATACAATATATGTATTGGCCTATATGTTGTTATGATATGTAAATGTTCCTTGTCAATGTTTTGGCGTTTTCCAATAAAATCAACGTATTTAATAATATAACTATAATATAACTATTTATATAATCAACTGCTTTGGACTATGATAAATTATAAGTTGAAAGTGAGAAAAGTATATAACGTGTTTGTAACGCAAAATGTTTGAGAGAAAGAAATCCATAAGAAGTAGTTGTACGTCCAAGTGACTTTCTGAGTTTAATCTACGAATAAATCCTTTTGCCTTGTTGCTAAACTATTCTAAACAAGTGCATTTCTTTGCGTAATGTACTGTCAGAAAAGTAGCATGCACCCCGAAAATTAAATCTACTTGCCCAAGTTGTCTCCCAGTTTAAAGATGTTCCCGAATTGTTCAATCGATTTTCGCTGAACTTAATTAAATACCACAGGACATGCATTAGAAAGGTCGATTCCGTACCCTTATCTCAGAAGAAAGAAAGTCCAATGCCCTAAGCCACATGATGTAGTCCGAATTTGCTTTCGAATATAGCAGCGGACAATCAACAATTTGTAAAGCACTTTGCATTTCATGCTAAAAACAAATTATGATTATCATTGGACAAACAATATGCGTTAAGAAGCATTAGAAGTGAATTGTTTGTGTAGCAAATGCAAGAAACAAACACTCAAGTAATTCATATGTAAGTAATTAACACAATCATTTCATGTACTGGCGGATAAACCATCCCATAATATTTATGTTCTAAGCGTTATTTTTGTCACACACGTATATTTTTATTATTATTATTATTATTATTATTATTATTATTATTATTGATTTAATAAAATGTGTTCAAGACAATCCAGCGGAAAACTATTGATTCGCAAGTCTGTGAAATATACGACACTGCCTTATCGCTAAGAGATCATTTCTATACTTCCATAATCGTGTACGTAACATTTAGCACATAACACCGTGCAATCAAATTTCAATGGTTACGTGCAGAGAATCTTGAAACGTATTGATCGCCGTTCATACTTCGAGGCAGGTTAATTTATGTCGCATTTACTGTTACATAGTACTGCTCTTGTGTTCATAATCTTGTTTCCCCATCAATATTATCATAATAAATTCCCCTAAATTATTTCACAGTTTCGCAACATGGCGTGCGTGTTGTTTTTATTTGCATTGGTCGGTTATGTTTCAGCGACGTACATGCCAACTTTATCCGGGATATTCCACCCATGACTGGATGCAGTGAGCTTACGCAGCTGTACGTATGCACAAGTATATGGCAAGCGGTTCGACGCATAATCCCAAGAAACTAGGTTTCTCATGAAACCAAGGTTCTCATTTGAAAACTTGGGTTCTTAAAGCCATGTGCAATCTTCAAGCGAGAACCTAGGTTCTCATTCTGAGAACCTAGGTTCTCATGCGAAACCTAGTTTCTTGGGATTATGCGTCGAACCGCTTGCCATACAATTACCCTTATTTACCTCCTTTACGCCCTCTGTTTTAAACGCCTCGCTATTCTAAACCATTTATGCCTAGCGTCTAGAAAAAAGGCCTTGGCACACAGGGCAAACCCAGATGAGGCGTCTCATAAGGGCCTGCGCTGTTTGCTTAAAGGAATTTCTGTAAGAAGTATTCTAAATATAGAAATAAATATATAAGACATCCCTAATTTTGGAAATAAATTGATACAGTTTAGAAGAATGGGAGAGTTCACTAGGTATAACTGGGTTAAACATTACCGATTAGTCGCGGTTAGTGCATCATCAACACCTGCGTGTTACAGGAACTTTGGCAACAATGACATATCGAGCATCGAAAACCGGCCTTTTGATGGTCTTCAGGCCCTGAAGGATCTGATCCTGTCCAACAACAAGATCACCTACATCTCCGCGGAAGCCTTCGCCAGTCTCGTCAGTCTAGAGTACCTGTAAGTATGCGCCCATAAGACCCCCGTACATGTAAGTCCTGAGCAGTTGTAATAACCATAGGTGGTTAGCGTGTGGCTATGATATTAATTAGTAAAATCATCGTTTTGAATGAAAAAATCAAATTATAACGAAAAATGAACTCCTCTGAAAAAAATCACTATCAAATATATGTTTTAGAATACAATGTATGTATGTTCGAGCACATAAGTCTCTAGAACCTGTATGTACGAGCACACAAGTCTCTATAACCTGTATGTACGAGCACATAAGGCTCTAGAACCTGTATGTATGAGCACATAAGTCTCTAGAACATGTACGCACGAGCACATAAGGATCTAGATCCTGTATGAACGAATAAATAAGGCTCTAGATCATGTATGAACGAGCACATAAGTCTATAACCTGTATGAACGAGCACATAAGTCTCTATAACCTGTATGTACGAGAACATAAGTCTCTAGAACCTGTATAAACGAGCACATAAATCTCTATAACCTGTATGTACGAGCACATAAGGCTCTAGAACCTGTATGTACGAGCACATACGTCTCTAGAACCTGTATGAACGAGCAAATAAGTCTCTAGAACCTGTATGTACGAGAACATAAGCCTCTAGAACCTGTATGAAAGAGCACATAAGTCTAAAGTCTCTAGAACCTGTATGAAAGAGCACATACGTCTAAAGTCTCTAGAACCTGTATGAAAGAGCACATACGTCTCTATAATCTGTATGTACGAGCACATAAGGCTCTAGAACCTGTATGTTCGAGCACATACGTCTCTAGAACCTGTATGAACGAGCACATAAGTCTCTAGAACCTGTATGTACGAGCACATACGTCTCTAAAATCTGTATGAACGAGCACATAATGCTCTAGAACCTGTATGTACGAGCACATATGGCTCTTGATTTTGTAAGAACGAGCACATAAGGCTCTAGAACCTGTATGAAAGAGCAAATAAGTCTCTAGAACCTGTATGAAAGAACACGTAAGTCTCTAGAACCTGTATGAACGAGCACATAATGCTAGAGTACCTGAATTAACGAACCAACGTTCTTGATTATCTGTACGTATCTATACATATAAGGTCGTCAGTCTAGATTTCTATAATAATGAGTTCGCAAATCTTAAAAGTACATGTAGTTATAATGTATCGCCAATCTGGAATATATAAGTACGAGCTTTGAGTAAAGCTAGTTTGATATTCTGGAGTAAAAGTATTTTTGATATTTGTATGTGAAAACTCACTAGTCAGGAATATGTGTAAATCCGAGCTCGCGAATCCTATATGAAAGTGAGAGCGTGTCAGTCTTGAGCAAAGATAAGTGCGGAATCATTAATCTAGAGTATTAGAAATTAAAAGCTAGTCTGTCGAGATTATTGAAAAGTACGAGGTCACCAGTCAGGAGCTGGAGTATTGCCTGTCAAGGATATTGTTAAGTAAAAGCCTGCCAGCCGGAATTATAGGCTAGAAAGAGATCGCTAGTCTGCCTCGGTACGAGTTTGCATTTCTATTTTTCTAAAGCCATGTAGACAAAATGTGAGTCCCTAGTATTACCGCTGAGTGATGCATACATATTAAATGACATATCTACTATCGATTATTATTAATATAACAGTCTAATATACAAGATAAGTATTGATGCAAAGCATCAAAGGGCGTCGGGAATTTCAGTGTAAAAGGCACTCAATGAAGTTACATGGAACGATTTTTTTCGGCATAGCTCTATAACGTCACTTTTGACCTTAGGTGACCTTTAATCATCATTCATAAAAATGCCCGCGGCTAGACACAGATGAATACACTTCATTTAGTCCATTGGCTGATTTGAGAAACCCACTATAACATTGGAAACATTACCGCGTCTTTCTAGCACTGTTGTACTGCGTGTTCAGCATTAAACAATTTTATCTCTAATGAAAAGGCATGATAGGTAGAACAGTTTTACTCAACTGTTCACATCAATACAGTTTGTGCGCACACCTTCTTACAAGCAACACACTATTTCATGAAATATACGGGTAAATGCGTGTTCAGCATGAATTTACTTTATCTCTTATAAAAAGGCATGAGAGATAGAACAGTTTCACACGCAATTAACCACATCAACACAGTTTACATTTAGAAGATTGTCAGCGACATAGCGTTTGTACTTAAAGGCTGTGTTTTCATATTTAATTATTACTACCGTATTGCATTTTGTGATCACGTATAGTTTAGATCATATAAATATTGTTGTTTCCTATTCTGATTTTAGTTTTGATCAAAATATGTTAATTGTTTTCGAAACACCTAAAACATGTAAAAGTATAAAGCTTTGAACAATCCGTCGTTCCAGCAGTGAAATTGTTACCCCACTTTAATGCATAGCATTCCATCTCGCAAGGTATACAGTTCAGTTCGCGGTCAGTTCAAGACTCATAACATAAACTCTATCGCATAAATCCGGTGAACAATATCTTAACTGCAGATATTCGGCGATATAATTACGGTATGTCAATAAAAGACTTTTTTTAATAATTCCATGATTAAATTTTAATTAATTAAATAAGAATTATTGCACCATAGCGATCAATTTGTTATGCATGAGCGCGATGATTCAAGATACTATTTACAAAAGAATCAGAACTATGTCCGAAAACCCACTTCAACATGTCTGTTCTAAAAACGCGCGCATTAATATTTCAAATATGTACGGTTGATTGGTATGTGGCCATTGACTCGTATATTTTCATTTAATTTTCATTCTTCTTGTGTTTTTCTGTTATATATATATGTTGCTATGATAGTGGAACAAAGAAGTTTTGTTTTTATACTAAACCAGAAAGTTTCACCGGTTCGCGTATTTGCCCAGTCCCTGTGATATTTTATTATTGCCCAGTCCCTGTGATCAGTTATTAATTAAAAGAATTAGCTTTGCATTATTTTGGCAATAAGTGTTGTAGCAAATGTAATAGGCACAAATGCAGTACTTATTTAAACTAATTTACACAAAAAATCTTCACTATGCAAGATATTATGACAACAAAAATATATAAATTGATCCGTAAAATAACTTTTCCTCCCATAAGCGAAAAGAAACGTATTACATACTAGTCGCCGCACTTCAGTGCGACGCCAATAAAAGTGTGCATGTATGTATTGTTGCAATTAAACGTTTTACTAGTTTGTATAACTGTATACAATCTATAACTATGTATACTATATATAACTATATTTTTTATAATCACAAACTTATAATTTGTAACCACTTTACTTGGGTCCGCTTGCGCTTGTGGCCCTCTGGATGTATTGATTCATGAAACTAAAACTTAAAGAAAAAATAAAGTACCGTAACGAACGGTAAGTTAATGTCCGCAGAGGAAGCAATTTTAATCAATTGAAGCGTAATTCACGAAGTATACTGCTATGATTTCAAAACGTGCAAGAACAAAACCAAGCGCAAATATAGGACATAATTCAGGTAACAAATCATCAAAAGAGTTAAAGAGTTATACCCTACCTTGGTATAACTTTATCAGGAGACATGGAATGGAAAACCTACATAACAAATATTACGAAGCGAACCAACTCCACTCTTGGATTCCTCAGAAGAAACCTCAGACACTGCCCTAAAACTGCCGTAGAAACGCCTACCTAGCACTTGTCCGGTCTAAACTTAAATACGCCAGTGTCATATGGGATCTATTCCACCAAACAGACATTGATCGCCTAGAGCGTATCCAGCGTTCTGCCGCAAGGTTCATCACCAGGGACTACCGCTCCAGACAGCCGGGCTGTGTCACAGACATGCTTCAAAATGTGGACCTCCCACCACTCCAAGACCGACGTTGACCCCACAGGCTGACACTCTTGTACAAGTTGTGAAAGTCATGTACAAGCCATCCCAGTTGAACACTACCTTAAGCTACAAAGGCCTAAACGTACAATCGGGGCTAAGAAATACGAGGACTATATACATCAGAACATCGTGTGCAATCAAGTGAACAATAACTCTCAGTGCTTTCGACTAATTCCAGCAACAACTTATACCTTTAAAAACTCTTTCATTGTTAGAACTGTGCCTGAGTGGAATACACTTAGTGACGATATTGTGAATTCTCAAACTATAGAAACGTTCAAAACCAGTGTATTCCAACAATGATACTATTTATAGTATCATTTTTATCATTTGTATATAATACCAAATAGTGTTGACCCAATATATTGTTTGAACATGAAACATTGTATAGTCCTTTAAGTTGTTCGATATAACGTGACAACTGGTCAGAAGGTATATTTCAGGTCATATGAGCACGAAGAGACACGATACATGTGCTTCAAAATAGCCCAAACATTTAAATCGAGATACATAATCGAACATAAGAGTCATCACATTCATTTTGTGAACTTTTGTGATAGAAAATTACCAGAACATGTTTATCTTCTCTTTATATACAATCTCATACTATAAGTAATATAGTGGAAGTGATAGCATATGCATGTAAAGCATATTGTTTGTTACTTGCCACTTTCTATCCTATTATATTTTTTTTCAATTTCAAATTATACTCAAATTAGGGCAATTTGTTTTGGCCATCATGACACTGTTGTGATAATGTATATTTGTGCATATCGTCATAAAAATGTATTATACGTACAATAAACAAATTGACATCAAGGCATGTGTAAGAATAATGTTGGTGCTTCTGTCTACATTGAATCTATACAAGTATAATACGACACGTTGCTTCCTCATTAAATACGTTTTGATCATTTGGATTTCCTCAATACATTTACTTGGCCATGGAAATGCAACTTTGTACGATGACCAAGGATGTGTCTATCTTAACCCATGTATGCCTAGTGGACTTCTAAATTGGATCAATTTATTTTCAAAATTAGGGATGTCTAGTATATTTATTTCTATATTAAGAATAATTTTTACATAAATTCCTTTAAGCAAACAGCGCAGACCCTACGCTGTTTGCCATGGCCTTTTTCTAGACGCTAGGCATAAATAGGTTAATATATCAAACCGTATCATCAATAATGAGGCTCTGAACTAAGTCTAGTCCCGTTTCTGTTGTCAGAGACCTATCCTACAACAAGATCGGGCACATCAACACGGAGGCCTTCGCCAACCTGAACTCTCTCATCGATCTGTAAGTACGATGGCTTGACACCCTCTGAGAGAAAAGGCACTTCCAGTAAATAAGTTAACGCCTTTAAGACACAAGACACCAACACCAACTGTAACTTTAAAACAATAAATAGATATTGTCTAAGTGTGTTTATTAATATGGATAGTGTCTGAATGTGTGTATAAATATGGATAGTGTCTGAATGTATATATAAATATAGATAGAGTCTGAATGCGTATGTATATATGGATAGTGTCAGAAGTTGTATATAAATAAGAATAGTGTCTGAAAATATAAATATGGATAGTTTCTGAATGTGCGTATAAATATGGATAGTGTCTGAATGTGTGTATAAAAGTGTCTGAAAATATACATATGGATAGTGTCTGAATGTGTGTATAGATATGAATAGTGTCTGAATACGTATATAAATATGGATAGTGTCTGAATGCGTATATACATCTGGATAATGGCCCCGTTTCATAAACGTTCGTACGCACGGTTTCTTACGTAAGTATACTTACGAAGTCCGTAAGAAAATTCAAGCGTTTCACAAAAAAATACTTTCGCAACCACCTGCTACGAATTCGTAAGTTCCAACGTTAAAGTTACGCATGGTCTAGGCTGTCGTAGCGTTCGCAAATATGGCCGCCTTAGCTATTTCACGTCTTCACAAATTTTCCAAAATAAAAAAAAAAGATTTTAAGCGCATTTTCGACAAAAGAAGCGTGACTTTTCTCTTGAAACTGACAAAATCGGTAAATTGTAATAAATTTATCTTTCTGAAGTACATTATAGAGAGCACAGTTGTTTCCCTTGTTTGCCAAATCGCGACGATAAAACAAGGTCAAATGTAAACAAAGTTGAATGGATTTTTGTTTTAAATTACCTCTGGCCATGCTTTGTACTACGGGATAAGCATTGTGTAAATACAGAAGAGAGGATTGTTACAGAAGTAAATTGTATATGAAAGTTTAATTAGATCTATGTCAAACTGGAATGTATGAAGCAAACTGGAAATTGGAATACATGGTCATGGATGATGCAAGACACTTGCATGTTTATTGGATCAACCACTTTTGGCACTAACGACTTAACAGAGTGTAACAAAATCAATGAGTTTCCTTCTAGGATTGAATTTACTGGAAGGTTATCTTTGATTCTGTTTGATGCGTCACTGAATTATTGTAAATGGAATGTCCAAAACAGGAGAAGCAGAACAAAGGTTTTCCCTTTGTAAATAAGGTATTTTTTTTATTATTTTATTTACAAAATTGTATTGTTTGGGAAGTATTAAATGTTTGGATCTGGATACATAGAAGATACCAAAACATTATCTGGCTTTTACTCAACTGTGGACATCTCTTGAGTCTGTTTCCTGGGTAGAACTAGTACATACATGCCAGACAGCTAATGATAATAATCCAAATTATGATATCACAACTAAACATCTTTTTACCATATTTATAAAGGCTTCAAAATCATGTTTCAAATGAACAACAATAATAGATTTTTAGTTATTAGTTGATATCCAAGCGGAAACAAACTTTTTTGATTTTCGGTGATAATTTTCAATGTTCGATGAACGATGTGTTTGATTCAGATCAACTTTTTTTGCCAACTGGTCTGCAAGTATCTTAAAGAAGGTAAATATATGTTTTGTTCCCTATAAAAATAGACCTTTAGTTAACATGCATAGATTGCTTTACCAACATCCAACTGAAATATTTTTGGAAATGGTTATTATTTTCAGAAAAAAACCCTACTAAATTCAGTTTAAAAAACAACAATCTCTTTAATTATGACTAGTGTATTTATATTGTTTTATAATTTATGGCATAATTGAAAAGTACATCCATGTGACTATTTTGAGTTAATTTGGTGTTCAAAATGTAGAAAAATAACAATGGTATCATTTAAATAAATTGGTTGCCATGGAAGCAAATGTACTACACAACACAAAATTGTATATTTTCATATGTTATTATTTTTATTTGAACAAGTCAGTGCATTTTAATCTTACAAAAATTACATTTACTTATAATAAGTAACTCAAAAAAGTAATTAAATGTTAGAAAACATAAAAATCTCAGAATTGCTTTTCATAATTTGAGATACAATAAAGAAGGGCTTTGCACGTTTTACGGCCTTATTGTTTAACAAGTACTTACCCGTAATCTCATTTACTATTGAAATGGTATTAGGCATTCCATTGATCACAAAACTAAGAATAAAGATCAAAAGGAATTGTGCACAGATAGTAAAACTGACCATTTTCCAAATTTAAGGAACAGATACAAAATAAAAAAGAATACATGTACTGTAAATCAGGGAGCAAAATGCCACTAATGATGTAGACTCAAACTGAAAATACAGCTTTTTTATGAGTATTCATCATGTGTAATGGATACAATTAAACAGGGTGATGATTGGATAATTTTTAATGATTCTGTTTTTTCTGTTATATTTTGTTATTTCACATGGGTCACATATATCAAGTATAAAATGAATGCTTAAATATAAAATTCAAGATGGCCGAGTGTTATAGGTTAAATAATTTAAGGACCCCCATGGATACCAATATTTTTCTGGTGTTTTTATCTCTTCTAAAATTCTATTTTGAGGTTAAAATCTAGCAATTTAAGGCTTCTACTGACATACTTAAAAAAAATGCCTGAATCTGTGAACAATTCCCTTTAAGGTTAAAACCCTTTGGATGTCAGCTTATGTTTTTTTTTATTACCATTACATTCAACATAAAAAAACATAGTTAAGGTGTTAAATAGGTCAAACACTAAATAAAATGCATCACTTAAACACTGATTTCTCTTAAGTTTATACAATTATTTCTATAATAAAACTGTGTTTGTGTTTAAAAATAATTCTAAATTATTTTAGTTTTACACTTCAAATAAAATTCCAGCATGTACATGAAAATGTTTTCTAATTATAATAATTCAGGTTTGAATTTCCATTGTTAGAATAAATATTCACAGATGTTCTCCATTAAAACAGTACATTGTGATCTTAATCTCCAACCAGCTGTAGCACTTTATGTCCACATAGTGAAGAGACATACACAGTTACAGCAAATTCTTTGACTGAGTCCACATCAACATTTCTGTAAATAAAAAGTACCAGTGCAAAAAATCAAAAATGTAATCCTACTAATGTATCTTAAAATAATTTGGAATAACACAAAACTGACAGTCATGGTTGAAACTCTTATGGCTGGTAATCATCAGGATACACCAAACTTTAGCATGTACAAGTTTCTTTAATCATTAAGATATGTTATGAAATCTTTATCTCAAATGGATTCCCTTCACATCGGAATTCTTAATTTAAACTTGTCAATAAAATTAACTTAACATTTAAACTTTTTTTTTTTTTACTTTTGTAGTGTTCCGATGCATATGTTTTAGTAAAACCAAAGTTACAAAGAATCATTTAAAGGAGTAAGAATTATAACAGTCACTATATGCAAAACATAAGTTCTTACAAGCAGTTGAACAATCTGTTGCCAAAGTGATCATCCCTTCTTTCACCCGCCAGGATGCATCTGTGCAAGTAGTTGGGTCCTTTCCCTGGTGATTCATATAATTCATGAAGTATCTGTTCACCTAAAACACAAACTTCTTTAATAACAAATATCCATAATTAAATTTAAACACGGTATTAAATTACAAAAAATGACTGACATGCATGATTTTATGAAAAAAATAATACTGTTTAACTCACATAATTAGATAGAATTTCATTTTTTTAGCAGGATTGTAGTATATTTACCCGACATATGAAACATAAAAATCTTACTTTTTACAAAATATTTTTTAAATCAGAAAATATGTCTTACCAAAGCAGAATTATACTTTTATTGAATTTAATTTATTATTGTCCAAATTACAACACACAAAGTAAATAACAGCTTATCTTAAGTGGATTTTGTCAATTGTTTAGTCTTATCTCAACAGAAGGGACTGTTAAATAATAAATAGAAATTTAAACATTACTTAAAAGTTTAACAGATGTAAATGACTTTTTTTATTCATGTTACATGTAAGTTTTGACAAAAATAGCTCAAACTTACACATATCTTTAATAATATTACAATCTGACATATAAACAAAGTAAGTATTAAACCTTTAATGCCATACCATCTCAATTTAAAACAATAACACACCTGCAAATTTAGCCAGTATTAATTTAACTTCCAAAACAAAACATTTGCTGTCAATGTTAAAGGGACTTGTTCACACTCTATCAAAATGAGAATGTTTCAACTTTTTGTCACATATTTAAGAAATAAATGAACAATATACATCAGTGTGCGAAATAACACTAATGCCGCAGACTTTTACTGAAAATACACTTTCGTTTACTAAAAATCATCGTTAGAAATTGATAAAATTATAAAGCGTCTCATACGCGAAACAATTTTAAATTTTTGATTTCTTGTGTCATCGTTATATTTTGTAACAACACGCAGATGGTTTTACAAAGTATAAAATAAATGTCAACCCATGTGAAGACGGTTTGTCAGGTCCGCACATAATGTAGTTGTAAAGACTCAATGACGACCAGAACATGAACTCTGAATTACACAAACCCACATGTGAAGACGGATTGCTGAGCGGTTTCGGCGCTTGGCTTTTACTACATGGGTCAGTGGTTCGAGCCCCGGTGTGATAAACTTTTATTTCTGTTTGTTTTCTTTTTACTTTTATTCTTGTTTTTATATTGGAGCTATAATTTGTTACATTACAAAGATTGCTTACATAAAGTATAAATAGTACACCTGAGCGTACTATATCAGTACGGACAGCCAAGTGGTTGGTGCTAGACTTTTACTCCAGGTGTCAGTGGTTCAAGCCCTGGTGTGGATTACATTTTTTTCTTTCTTTAATTTTATCATTGGTTTATACTGGACTGGAACTATTTAGTTCCGATGTTTACATTTATCAATTAAAAGCATTTCATGACTACCTTCAAAACATGCCAAACTTTGTGAACAAGTCCCTTTAGCAAAGGCGATTTTTACCATGGTGTCATGTAGATTCGTCATCTTACCTGATGCGGAATATCAACTCCTTAATTTAGAAATCCTCCATGTCAATCAATAGCAGTTTGTTCCATTGTTAATCAGCGCAAATCTATCCAACTTTGACAGTAAATTTCAACATCATTGTTACTCTACGCTCGTTTAACCCCAATGAGTATTTCAATTTCAACAACAAAGCAATTGTTACACTCAACAAACTTTAAAAACGCTGTTTACATTATAAGCGATAACTTCGCGAGGGGCCAGTGCCTTTTTCGTCTGAACTAGTTACCAAGATCACAAGTTATATATGTTTCAGTTCAACTGAATGAATTTCAACTAATCAAGTGCAGTTATTTAACGTCACACAAAAACACGTTTAGCGTCATAAAACGTCGACCTCATTTGAAATCATTTCTGCTGACGACTTTACATTTATTTATTTTAAAAGAGAAAAATAAATGTATACATAACAATTAGTTTTATTGCTTTTCTACTAGTTCTCGTAGTGTTTATTATAATCTGACAGATGGCGCCAAATGTTAGTTTTACGTCTTTTAAAACCTTCAATTAAAGAGCGCAGACTGGTTTTACGTTAGTAAGATTCGTAAGAATTCTTAAGTCTGCGAACGCGTTTATGAAACGTTCGTAGGAATTGGCGTAAGAACGTCCGTACGTAAAAATCGCAGAATTCTTACGAAAAACTTAAGAATTGTTTATGAAACGGGGCCAATGTCTTTATGTGTATATAAATATGGATAGTGTCTATATGTGTATAGTATAGTGTATTGATTCATTTTTATCATTATTCAAAGTTTTTTTCTGTTGCATATTCACTTCACCACAACCATAATTAGCAGCAGCAACAACAGCAACAACAACAAGCAAGCACATTATGATCTTCATAATTTATTTCGTGATCAACATAAGGATCTTCGTATATATGGTAATATATTCTTATTCCAAAGATAAGTTTTTTTAAACCTACCATCGAAACTGGTAAATTCTTATTATTTTAAACCCAATATCCTGCCACGACATAGAAACCTCGCCGAGAACCAATTCCCCACGCTGCCGACAGCCGGTCTTCAGAAACTGCAATACCTGAAAACGTACCACAACCGCTACCTGGAGACGCCGCCGTCCGCAGAGGCGATTCCTAACATCCTGCACATTGTCGCCGCCTACGCCTACCATTGCTGCGCCTTCCGCCGAGTTCAGCAGGTGAGTTTATTACTGGGACTAAACGGCTTACTTTATGATTTTACCAAATAAAATAAGCCAATTTTACTTTTTGGTCAGTTCACGACCGATTGTGTGAATTAATAGTATTATGTATGTATTTAATATATAACCTGTTTAGAGATAACACAAAATATTCAAGAGGCATTTCGATCTCTTGTTTATGAAAAATAAATTAAATCTTGCTTGCTTAATATTTTCTTAAAAGTTAGAAATCATTTGCTGAAATATATGTCGTATTAAAAGTAAGATCGTACAATAATACATTTATACAATTCATTTCATTGGTCATGATGTATCAATGATTAGCATGACTCGCTGAACACATAGATATAACTGTATGGACGAGGTTATTAGTCAGTGGTCATGTTAGCCATGTTTATTTCAGGAGCAAGTATACCGGAAGGACTTCATGCTCGACCAAACGGTCACGTGGCTGAGAGACCCAAACGGCAGCGCGCTCTGGCCCGAAAGTGAGAACTTTGGTCCAATTGAGTTGTGATCGCGCTTAATTAAATGCACATAGCTACATATCTATAATAAATACACGTATATACATTTGCATTAGCATGTATAGGTAACGTTCTTTTTATTGTTGCAATTTACTTTACAACACTTCAAGTCGCACAGCATCTACCTTAAGTAATATGAACATAGTTGATTCAGTATGTTACGTTTGTAACAGTGTGCACAGTATTATAAACATCTGACATTAAGTAGATTAGACGCAGTACATCGGTATATTTTTTCACAATGTTCAGCAAACAACCTCAGTGACCCGAACTTCCCGCTGTACTTGGACTACGAGGACGAGGACGACGCGCTGTTTAACGACTCGCTGCTTCCCAACGAAACGGCGTTCTCCACCTCCATCGACACAGAGATCCGCGTGAAACCCGTCGTCGAGTGCTCACCGGAACCCGGTAGGAAGCCCTGAGCGGCATACACTAGTTATCAAACATTAAATTCAGTATTAAACGGTTGCATTTCCGACTATGCAATTAATTTATAATCTTATTTTTCAAGTTAATGTACTTTGTATAACAAAATAAAATGTGTCTAAATGGAAATTCACACCGGGTCTCAATTATCTAATCGATGATTCTGTTGCTGCTGTGCCGGTTGCCGACAGACCCGTTCCAGCCGTGTGACGACCTGTTTGGCTGGTGGTCGCTGCGCTGCGGCATCTGGATCGTCTTCCTGCTGGCGGTGATTGGCAACGGCACGGTGCTGTTCGTGTCGCTGTTCAGCAAGTCCAAGATGGACGTTACCCGCTTCCTTATCTGCAACCTGGCCTTCTCGGACCTATGTATGGGTGTCTACCTTGGATTCCTGGCCATCGTTGACGCATCCACACTTGGTAAGACGTGTGAAGCCCTCTAACAGGACTTTCTCTAGTGCCAAACAAGTTTCGCTGCCACCAATAACCACACACAACTTTTGTCACCGTAACAACGAAATAATATAATTATCTACAAGACAACGACTGCCAACAACTGTTTTCGCTTCATCTGATTCTATAGGCACAACAAATCAACACTATTACTACTTTCACCACAAATTAAAACATAATTATTATATGCTTCAATATTTTATAAAAAGCTAAATAATAAATATTCAACCATACAGGATATCTTTGTCGGCTCAGGAACTACTAAAAAAACGCCTGGTACTCTTAAACTACAAAGTAAGAGTACAAAAAAAACTTTTCAAAAATTACCCAGGAGTATGACCGACTGCCTTGAAGCTGGTCGACAACGATAAATGCTCTATTATATAAGTTTTTTGAACTCATGTCAATTGTCTTACTAAAATGTGGTCGTGCCTTGTCTCTGTAACGGTCAATATCGCTGTGCAGGTGAGTTCGAAAAGTACGCGGTGCGGTGGCAGAGCAGTGGTGGCTGCCTGGTGGCGGGTTTCCTGGGTGTGTTTTCCAGCGAGCTGAGCGTCTTCACGCTTGTCGTCATCACCGTGGAACGCTTCTACGCCATCTCACACGCCATGCAGCTCGGCAAACGGGTGCGTCTCGGACACGCAGGTGAGAACCATGTAGCCTCTGATTCATTACACGCGTAGAAATATATTTCCATTCTAATAACTGCATCATTAAATATACATGTTCACTTCACGCATTTCACTCTTTCATTGATGTAATAAGTGCCGTATTGTGACGCGTCTTTCTGACTTTTGGCATGAGTTACGCAAACGTGGAATAATACGAATGTCAACGTTAATTTTTGAAACACCTGCATCTGCATGAACACAAAAGTTCAAAGCCTATAGAATGGTACATGCAAACTGCTTTTTAATATCGCACAACTTGCGTCAAGACGGCCTGTATTTCCCTCTGTGTTTCAGTTGTACTTGGGTCAAGACGGCCTGTATTTCCCTCTGTGTTTTAGCTGTACTTTGGTCAATACGGCCTGTATTTCTCTCTGTGTTTTAGCTGTACTTGGGTCAAGGCGGCCTGTATTTCCCTCTGTATTTCAGCTAAACTTGGGTAAAGACGGTCTGTATTTCCCTCTGTATTTCAGCTGTACTTACGTCAAGACAGTCTGTATTTCCCTATGTATTTCAGCTGTACTTGAGTCAAGACGGCCTGTATTTCCCGCTGTATTTCAGCTGTACTTGGGTCAAGACATTCTGTATTTCCCTATGTATTTCAGCTGTACTTGGGTCAAGGCGGCCTGTATTTCCCTCTGTATTTCAGCTGTACTTGTGTCAAGAAAGTATGTATTTCCCTCTGTATTTCAGCTGTACTGATGAGTAGCGGGTGGATATTCTGCATTTGTATCGCAAGTCTGCCACTGTTTGAAATCAGCGATTTTAGAAAATTTGCCATCTGCCTTCCATTCGAAACGGAAAGTCAAATTTCACTAGGTATGTGCGTTCATATCAAGTCCAAACTGTTTTGACCCTATAGAAAACGACGGTCATTATGTTAGTATGTCGGACGACCAAACTTTGTAAGATTCTTGATTTATTGTTAAGTGCGTCATTACTTGAAGATTTGTAGAAGGTCCTTGTCTGGTCTGAATTCGGGGGACCTGTCTTAAGTGCTCAAATCAAATGGAGCACAATATTTAAAAGAACTACTGTCTAATATGCAGCTATACATCCCTATGTAACTAAACATATGACGGAATCCTTTGATTACCTGTATGTTGTTCATTTGATTAGAAGATCGGTTCACATTTAACCACCTTTGCTTTTACCGTTTTCATTTTGTATCGAACAGTCATATATCGACTTAAACTACTACGGATTTTTTTTCTCTTATGTTACTTACCATTCTTGTAATTTTGTTCAGATATTGATTGGGACGCACACAGGGTTACAAACATGGCAAACAGAAGATGTATTACTAGATAATTTCTATATGTGGATAACTATACGTAATAAATTGCACTTGCTGTAAGGATTAAACATTAATATATTGATACATTGCAGCATTGTAAAGCCCGACTTATGATGCAGTTGTTGTTTCAGGTTACGTGTGCTTCATCATGATTTTCAACGCCATCTCGTTCGTGGTGATTCTCGTCTGCTACGCTTACATGTTCATGTCCATCCGCGCCGCGCACTCGTGGAATGCCAAAGACACTGTTGTGGCAAAGCGCATGGCGCTACTCGTATTCACAGACTTCTTTTGTTGGGCCCCGATCATATTCTTCTCTGTGACCGCAGCTTTCGGATGGACGGCGGCCGGAATTAGTCTTGACGAAGCGAAGGTCTTGACAATTTTCGTTCTTCCGCTAAATAGCTGCGCCAATCCTTTCTTGTACGCCTTTTTCACTAGACAATTCAAACGAGACTGTGTAAAACTGTGCAAACGAATAGAAGAGTCCAGTTATTCTAGACACGCCTCCAGCAGTGGTAATGGAAGATCTTCGGCGCTTCTTAATCGTCAGCAGCGGACAAACACTTGTGTGAGACAGCAAAGGGGATGTAACGACAAGGCCAATATAGCGAGCACATCTGGCGAGGCATCGACGAGCTCCAACAACGCGTCGGACGACTCAGATCTGACGCTGCGGAAGGTTCGTCTGACTGCGGAAGAGAAGCAGATAGTCCGCTATGTTCGCTCGCCCGACATGTCGCTGAAATTGCAGCCACTTCAACTGCGTGAGAATGCTTCCCAACAACTGAAAACCGGTCAGCCATCTACCCCAAGGAACACCAGTCAGAAAAATGCACAATCACCAAAGGAAAATCCTGTTGAAGAGGATCAAGATTCGTGGCCAGATATAATCGTACACACAAAGGAAGGCAATGCCTTTCTGAAAACTACAGCAGACGACGCACCATCCAAATCCTTGAGAAGACGCGTCTGCGGCAGCTCCAAATCCGGTTATAGTGAATGTCTAGAAACGTCCGCCAGGTGCGCAGGGCGACTGTGTAACCACACACTAGTCACCTTGCATCATCAAAAGGTGTCACTGCCCAGTCGGTCTGTAGAATCTCAGACGGAAGAAGTCAAAGCTGCCGTTGTGAAACCCGCGACAATTATACCAAGCGTACACGACAATCTGCTGTGTGAAGAAAAGATTCATGTCAGAAAAAAGTTCGAAGCAGACAGAAGTAAGGAAATAGGACTTAATGCGACACATTTTGTCAAAAGTAAAGGTGAACAATCGAACCTGATTAAATGTGACAATACAGTGAGTCATGCTGATGCGACCACACAAACTGACAAGCATGTTCTCCCGCTCATTCCACAGTTGAAGGGTTTGCATAGGGCAACGGCAAAACAAGAAAAAGATAGGCACATTATAGAGTGGCGGAAAACCTCGCAGTTGTCATTTCTTTGGAAACATTCTGGTACATTCGATGTGATGTGTCCAAAACAAAAGTCCAACAGTTTGGTCGAGCTCACTCGGCCAGTGTCCGTCGAGGCAACCACGTCCACAAAGCGGCATAGCCTTACTTCGAAACAGGAAGGATACATACTGTTGAAGAACTCAAGCAGAGATTCGGCATATGAAGACGATGACCAGTATGTGTTTTATGACCACAAACCGACGAGCGTTAAAAATCAAGCGGACAATAGACGCAAACAACGGAACGATATGCTATATAAGAATGCAGTATACAGAGACAATGAAGACTCGAGTATGGCGGTCCCGGGTTCTGGTGCGGGACAGGAGGGCGAGTGTGAGACGTCGCTGTGCATTCCGCAGCACCGGAACAGCTGTGATATCGAAAGCGGCATCAGCTCCAGCTCGTGATGGCCCCAGTTCCGCCAGGTCACCAAGGTCAATAGGGCGAGCCCCGACACTTCACCAAGGTCAATAAAACGAGCCCCGACACTTCGCTAAGCTCAATAGTGCGAGCCCCAACACTTGACCTAGCTCAATTGTGCGAGCCCCGAAAGGTCACCAAGCTCAATGGTGCGAAATAACGGCATTTATATTTCTTCAATTAAAACTATAATGCGTGGCATAAACAACTTTCGAATACATTCACGAATAATGCGTATAAAAACGTATGCACGTACACGAAAACATGCACAACGGCATAAATACGAGTATTAACAGCCTGAAGTGTTTAAAAGAGCAATGTGCGCGTACGCCTTATTTAAGACACTTTGTTTTATCTATGTTTATGACAATTGCAAAACATGTGGAGTATTGTTATTTCATTCAAAATGTTGCTTCTTTTATCGTGAATTTTAAAGTTGAAAGTTTGAATTAGGAATCTCATTTGTTATATACTTAACTTGACATATGGAATGCGTTCTGTTGTTAACGTGTTTCTTTATTATTTTTTTTCATGTTCTATTAATGTCTACTTATGTTGATGTTATTTCATCCTAATATCCATCCTAATATTGAACTCCAGTGTTGAGAAAGATTTTGCTCACTTAGATTTATTCGTATAAACTGACAATGAACTGATAATTGCGTATTCACTGCAACATGGAAATCGACTTGACATTTGCCGAATTGAATAAAGTGAATGCATGGTGTTTCATCATCTGCTCTTGAAAATAAACATTTTATCAAAATTTCTACGTTAAATATGTACATAAATTTGCTAAAATTAACACTTGATTAGGGATGTTCATATGACAACGTGATGGGTATTGTTGGAGAAACTTCATACTAAGATCTATATATCTTTTATAAAAAGTTCTACGTTAAAAAGGGTATATAAATTTGCTAAACATAACACTTGCTTCCGGCATGTTTATATGATTATGTGATGGGTATTGTCGGAGAGACTTCCTACTAAGAGCGTCCTTAACAATATATGAGTCGTGTTCTGAGAAAACTGGGCTTAATGCATGTGCGTAAAGTGTCAACCCATATTAGCCTGTGCAGTCCGCACAGGCTAATCAGGGACGACACTTTCCGCCTAAATTGGATTTTGGTAAGAAGACACTTCATTTAAACTAAAAAAAGTCATAAAAGAGGAGAGCGTTGTCCCTGATTAGCCTGTGCGGACTGGACAAGCTAATCTGGACGACACTTTACGCACATGCATTAAGCCCAGTTTTCTCAGAACACGACTCATATCAGGCCCGTACCCAGGCCATGGGCCCAGGGGCTCGGGCCCCCCCAGCTGGCTGTCGAACTATGATTTTTTTTTTAATAATCGGCCCACTGCAATTTTTTCTCTCGTGCAAGGGCCCACAGTACACATTCCCTCAAAACAAAAGAGCAGCTGTGTTTTATTGTCTCTGATAAACAAGGGGATTAACGCTCGCCAATCGAGATAAGCCTCTAGGCAATGTTTTCTTATCGCCTTGTACCCACATCCCCGATCAGTCCCCCATTGTGATCATGAATGCTTCATCTATCGATGGTTGACATGCATTTTGATACGTGCAGCGAATGGAAGCAACTGCCACAGGAGTTCGTAGACTATGGTCTGATAATTGCCGACGCAAGTTATTTTCCTTCTTTGAGAAGGCCCTAGACGTATTTTCCCTTCTAAAGTTTAATTTTTTTTTTAAACATTTTATTGGGAGTTTTTAGGTCCCAATATATACTTTTTGCATTGAGAATAGGGCCCTGAATTTGAACCGGAACGAAAACACTGACAAAGGTATTAAACATAGTATTTATAGTATAGTATTTATAATTTTTGAAAGGAAATCCCTGAAAAAGACTACGATGAGATAGTTAACATGTTTGTTTAAAAGAAAAACATATTCATAAATTTTCCGAGCAACAGATAAGAATTTGGCAGAATTCAGTATTTAATATAATTGAGTACCGAGAATTGAGTAATATCAACCTATTAATGGCTCATTGGTAAAATCAAAGCGCTGAAGGCACTGAAGATGTTCGCTATTGCATAATTTAACACGCAATTCATTTTTCAAAATCAATCGCAAGTTTGAAATGAACACACGCCATTCAACTTTAAAAAGTGTGTGTCATAGCGCACGGGTCGAGTTTTGTGTGCACTTTTTATCATCCTTATTATTTCATAGAAATAACTAAGACAAAATAAAAACAGCATGCTTTTTTGGAAGTTCTGAAAGCAAAGAAAGTATGATGAAAATGGTAATGAGAACTTAATATAAAGAAAATTTGCAGTCACCATCATATTAAAGGAATATTTTTTCTAATATCGAATGACTATCTCACCAAGAATATAAATTCATAATGAAAGTTCCGTGTACAAAACTTTTGATTTTTGACACCATATACAAATTCAAAATATACAATAATCTTCGTATCTTGTATATGGAGGAATAAAAGTATATAAACATTGCTGTTTATGCTTTACTTGTTACCCGAGCAGTTCACACGGTGTCAACAACGCTAACATAAACATAGGTATAGAGCACTAATGCGCTTTTAGGCGAATCTGTTTCAGTTTTCATCTTAGTGACTTTAACACAACGCCAACAGACACGCATGAATATTTTCGAATATTTAATAAGCTGATTCGAGATACAACCTCTGAATTTTTGCTACATCACTGCGTATGTGCTCAATTCAAAGGATGTAGCACTGTTCAGTGTAAGGAATTCCGGACTACTCTCTGTATGCTCAAACGACACAAATTGTGGCCCTGTTACAATTACGCGTTACAATCCATCTCGCAGAATTTCAATTTCGCCTCCAAGATGAGAAAACAATCATTAGCGAAATAGTATAGTGTCACGATAAGAGAAAATCGTTTAATTATCATACCACAATGTTTGCCGTACTTGGTCAGCACGTCTGGAAATCATTCCTTAATGCGTCGATAGGCTGCCATTATTAACAAGTTTGCTATTTTGAATTCAATTTTGTATCAAAAAGCATTGTTTTTAAATGTGGGATTTTCAATTCGCAATGAGATTTGTAATGACCCTCGTCATGCGAAAATGGGTCTTATTCCATATGCGCCCATCATATAAATAGCCCACTCAGCTATCCCTCCTTCTGGTAAGGAGAAACATAACATATTGAGTGATTTTAAAGCGAACAGCGTCGCCTATGGCCTGACTGCGCAAGAGCACATGTTGGGTTTAACAAACGCTTGCCGAAACGCATAAGACCCATTTTCGCATGACGGCGCTATTGACGTGTGATTTAAATGTGACGAAAGAAAACTGCGTTTAAATCAAATATAAACATACGATATATTTCGATAATGAAGAAAGATACTCGTAACAAGGCATATGAGGACACATATGAAGTGCTCTCCCGTAGTATATTTTTTATTTACTCACACTAATGTGTGGTTTGACAATGCTAACACACATTTCATGCGGTGAATATGCAGCCTACAAGTGAAAAACACAACACAATAGTTTAACTTTTGTTTAATTGTATTCAATTATTTAGAAAAGTAAATTGCTAACTTTATTTCAAAGTCGGCGTATACGCCGACTACATTTTTAAAAGACATGTATTGTTATAAATACATTTAATATAATATATTTAGTTGTTTTCGGTTTAAGCGATTATAAAGCATTTTCGAGGTTGCCTATAGTATGCCTGAGTAATTGATGAACTCATATCCAACTGTCAATGTATTGAGAACTGTGAATATAAACAAGCTAACCCTTCTACTAAGCTTCTACTTTTGCGTTGCAAACACCCGTAAATACAAAAGATCGCCGCTATGTGTTGAGAACCAAGAACGCTTTCCAGAAATACCCGATGTAGTAGCTTCAACGAGGTTATGAAACAGGTCATTCGTATTATTATTATAAATTATTTGTTATATTCGGGTTAAGCGATTATGATTTTTTTTAGTCTATCGTATCGCTGAAGTTATTGTTGAACTTATGTTCAACGTTTTATAAATTGAGAATATAAATAAGCGTCAACTTTTTCCCAAATCTCTCAATTTACGACCTGTACTACGTCATTGAGTTGTATGTGAGAGCGTAACCTATTGCGTTGTTATCGCCCGTAAACTTTCCTTTGTTTATCGACAGGCGCATCTATTAATAGCCTCATATCATGAATGCCAAAACACCCGCGAAAAAGAACCACGTGACCAAATAGGACGCTAAACGCAAATACCATGCGACTACGACTTTAATTATGTAAGAACGCTCCGCAATTCCTCTGAAGCCGGGGCCTTGTGATTGCTTTTACGTAAAGAATTGACTTCTAACTGAAGTAAGCAAAGGAAACGCAGCACCTAATTGACCCATTCCTTCTATGTGCGAAGGCAGATTGAATTTTACTAATGTATGGTTTGCCTATTATAACACACATTATAATGCGGTAAATATGCGACTAAAAGTAAAAAACACTATAATTAAACTTTTGTTTTTAATTAAGTTATTTAGAAACCAAAATTCCAAACCTTATTTCAAAACAGCAAGACTACATTTTTTAGAGAATATTCTTGTTATATTTAAATGTTTTTTAACAGTTTCAGCGATAATGAATCATTTTTATGTTGTCTATCGTATCCCGGTAATAATTGTTGAACTCGTGGTCAACGTGTTATTAATTGAGACCTGTGAATATAAACAAGCGTAACCTTATACTAGTGCGTAATTCTCACCCGGACTCCCCTTTGTTTATCGCCAGCCTCAGATTTATGAATGAGATGAGCGAAAATACTACGTCACGCAGACGCAGCAGAAAGTGGACTATTTTAATCATTCATAAACAATCTCCTCCGCGACACGTGCAATACGATCATTGTTTTTTTTATTCTTTTCTATAAAACACCATTCGAAACTATTGCATTTAACACGATATTAATATAATGTTTCCATTTGTGAATAAACATAATTGGAGAACTCAAACCTCTTGCATAAATTATACAACTCTTTCTTCGCGCGTAGTGTAAGCGGGAATTGGGCTAATCATACCCAGGCCGTATCGACCTGAATTTTACATCAAGCACATTAGACGGTCGCTAAAGCGACCATCTAAAAATGAAAAATGAATCAACAAATCGATCTCATTATATAAGTTAACCTGATCCAGTGTAGACAAAATATTGTATAGTTAAATTATCACTTTCCTTGAATTTGTTTGAAAACAGTAAAATATGTTAAATTGATTATTTAAGACTTTCATTATTTCCCCCAAAAATTAGGCGTTTCGCGCAATTTTTTTCCTCAAAAAATCTTCTTCTTACCCAAAAAAATCAGATTAAAAAAAACTGTGACGTTATTGATTTGTGAAAAAAATGGTGGAAGCAATACGAGAGTTGATGTGGATAATCGTCAGTTTAAACTTGTAAGTTTCGGAAATCTAAAGCTTTTAATTCACACCAATGTTTAAAGCTTAAGACTTCCGCAATGTGCTGATTTACTTGTTATATTCCATAAATTCATATCACAAAATACGTTTTTATAAGCATTAAAATTCACCTTGCAAAGTGCCAAATTAAAAAAAGTATATATATAGGGATGGGGGGATCCCTCCCAAACTCTCCCCGGTTGGGCCCCCCCCCCAGTAAAAAAATCCTGGGTACGGCCCTGCATATGATATTATTTGCATGGCTTATCGTTAAGGAGGGTAGCTAACACCAAGAAATAAATTACACATGTGTACGTCGTCCTCTAACGTAGTGCATATCATTGACGAACACATGTATCATTTATAAATGAATATACTGGATAAGTATACAAGCATGAAGCTCCGAGTACACCTTACGTTTACTTTTATGTTTGTGATTTTCATGTCTACAAGTACACACCGTATTACGCGTCACGTCGATGGCAGAATGTTCCGTCGATGACAGATAGCTTTACTCAACCGCGTACAACAGGTAGGTTACAAATTCGTTCAATATAATTATATAAAGCAAGTAAGGCCAAATTGTTGCTACGAACATATTGTCCATTGACTGAGGACGCCACCAGGTAATTTTGGACTCGTAGTTCAAGTTTATAAAGAAATGTGAACGAGTTAAAAGTGACAGTTTCCGAAAAATCATGAAAAATGACTGATTTTTGTTGAAAATATCTCAAATTTGAAATAAATGATATGATTTCTTGTTATACACATACGCATTTATCTCTTAGAGATATGTAAGCCAAATATCCGCCCTTTGAGTTGTTTAATGAACATGTTACAAGCGTCCAAACTGACCCCGTCGAAAAAAAATTGGTGCCGTAGTTGGCAGATATGTATTTTAAATGATGCCGCTGATGGCAGAAACGCTGTAGAAAATGCTAACTTAGATGACAGATTGTCAAAATAACTATTTCGTTTATTTTTCTCTTCTTTTTGTACTTTTATACACAATTGAGAAGCGAAACTGTCCTTTGTAATATATTCTCAAGAAAAGAAGGTTATGTATGCTGTAGGTGTATGAATATTCTGATCAATAAACTTGATTGTGATACCTATATAATATATATAACGAGGCTATAATATAATATAATGAGGGTGTATTTTTGTAGAAAACCGTCACCATGAAGAGGTTCAGGTGTTATTACTGTGACTCTTGAGTTTGATGTCCACAAAGACACTGTACACCACCTCATAGAACACCACGAATCTTAACCATTAAGTACAGGGAGCTGGAACTGAATGAGAAAATGGGTCGTCACGGCTACAGAACAAAGGATTATGACCATATGTTAAAAATATATGTGACCATACATCACAGTGGCATACACTGTATTTGATATTTATTATAATGATGCGGTATGAACTTTAAATGTTTACTAGTGCCTTATTTATCATAACAAGTGTCCGTGTTGAATCATGATTTCGTATATACGCAATTAATCCAAATGGCTATGTTCGTCGACATAATAATGTTTACCTCTTTTAAGATTTTCAGAACAATCTTTATAAGATTTTTTGAGTTTTAAGAAATCTTTTTGTTTATTATCAAATGTTTAATTGTTTTTCATTGTTAATGTTCTTTTGAAGCTAGTCACACTGTTTTAAACTCCGACAAGTCATATTAGTATACCAGTAAGTCCTGTAGGTCCGTGCATTATAACCATTACAATTTTTAAGTGAAAACAAAACACATAATCTGATTAAAAATTTAATGATAACAATTGTATTTCTAAGATGATAATTATCTAATATTGCTTTTATTGAACAAGTACGTTTAAAAATATAAATACAAGTCAAACGTATTTTGATGGAGATGGTAAGTCATCTAGAGGTTTTGTTTTGTATGTTTTACTTGTAACTTATACGTATGATTATGTTATTTTTTGCATCGGGCGTTTCTTGTTAAGTCGTCTGGAAAGTCAGCTATAGAGGTAAAACTAAAAGTTTTGGACTCGAAAACACGCTGATAAAAATTAAAAAATTCTCAATGTATCTATATCGGTGGGTTTCCATATGACTAAAGACGAGACGCTCAATGCAACGTATAGTAAAATAATTCGTTGAAGTAACAATTTAGATGTACAATCTCTCTCACATTATACGTTTTCACAGACATGCCATTCTAACACAAACAACGATGTCTCTAACAACATACACGTAATTTTATATCTCAGAATTTTAAAGTCGCAGTATACGTTATATAGGAAAAATGACGAACCCGATAGTGTATGATATGTAACAATAATGTTAAACTGTCCATATTCGACGTTTGTTTTGAGAATAATGTAACACAGTTGTAGCAGGGAGATTGCAGATTTTATGTTTTTGTTTACATGTTTTTACTGTTACAGTTCTAAATAAAGTTTTATCAGATGAATTGTGATGTGTTGTTGAATATCTTTAAGACCTTTGCGGATATGGGCTAAAATCTTGGATTCATCGCATGCATGAAATTGTCTCACGCCCCTTTGTCCATGCGCAAGTTGATCTGGAGCCGATATCTGTCCTTTCTTTCGTTTCTGCTTCTTGCGATTTCTTTCTGTAGTGTCAAAGAAGTGGTCTCTGAAAATTTAAATAAGCTTTTCTATATAACAGGTATGGACAGTTACATGATAGCGATACATAGTTTATATTTTAATATCACTAAATATGATTCCAACTATTATTAAATATACATGTACTTATTCATTGTCATTGTTACATATCTTAGAACATATTAAGACGGAACATTCTGCCGGATAAATATCATAATCCTTTGTTCAGTAGCCTTGACGACACGTTTTCTCATTCAGTTCCAGCTCCCTGTACTTAATGGTTAAAGATTCGTGGTGTTCTATGAGGTTGTGTACAGTGTCTTTGTGGACATCAAACTCAGAGTCACAGTAATAACACCTGAACCTCTTCATGGTGACGGTTTTCTACAAAAAAACACCCTCATTATATTATATTATAGCATCATTATATATATTATATAGGTATCATAATCAATTTTATTGAACATAATATTCATACACTTACTGCATACATAACTTTCTTTTCTTAAGAATATATTACAAAGGACAGTTTCGCTTCTCAATTGTGTATAAAAGTACAAAAAGAAGAGAGAAATAAATAAAATAATTATTTTGACAATCTGTCATCTACGTTAGCATTTTCTACAGCGTTTCTGCCATCAGCGGCATCATTTAAAATACATATCTGCCAACTACGGCACCAATATTTTTTCGACGGGGTCAGTTTGGACGCCTGTAACATGTTCATTAAACAACTCAAAGGGCGGATATTTGACTCACGTATCCTTAAGGGATAAATGCGTAAGTATATAACACGAAATCAAGTCATTTATTTAAAACTTCAGATATTTTTAACAAAAAGCAGTCATGTTCAATGATTTTTCGGAAACTGTCACTTTTAACTCGTTCACATTTCTTTAAAAACTTGAACTACGAGTCCAAAATTACCTGGTGGCGTCCTCAGTCAATGGACAATATGTTCGTAGCAACGATTTTGGCCTTACTTGCTTTATATAATTATATCGAACGAATTTGTAACCTACCTGTTGTACGCGGTCGAGTAAAGCTATCTGTCATCGACGGAACATTCTGCCATCGACGTGACGCGTAATACGGTGTGAAGTAGTTCGAATTAGATGACTGAGCTATAATCTCTATTGTCATGATCAATCTTATGGAAGAAAATATCCGCCAGTCCATGCATAATGTTAAATGACATTCTCATTTTAACTACTAGCATATGCTTTGTAATATATGGTAGTTGCATTTTGCCTAGTGACATTTGCGATGCCAACACTTCATCTCATTGTCACAAATTGATAAGTTTATAATTACTTCATGTATATCTTTTACTTCGTGTGTGTTATTGACAACTGCAGTTAAACTTTTGGTATTTGTATTAGTGATCTTTTCACGGTTTGGTTAATTGACAAAATTGAAAAAAGTTGTTTCAGATTCGCAAATTTTCGGTTTAGTTATGATATTTGTGAGGAAACAGTATTACTGAACATTTACCATGGTCTAATATAGCCATTATATGCATCTTTTGACGATTTAAAAACCTAAAAATTATAAAAAGTTATGACTGAATATTTAGCTTACAATAAATAGGCATTTAGAATCTGTATGCTCCTAAAATTAAAGGCATGTGAATATTGAAAGAAAACAAATACAATTGACCTTTGCTCTGGAAAAATTGGGTTTAATGCATGTTCCTTAAGTGTTGTCGCAGATTAACTTGTTCAGTCCGCACAGGCTAATCAGGGAAGACACTTTCTGGTTTTATGAGATTTTTTCGTTTAAAGAAAGTATTTTGAAAAAGAAAATCCAGTGTAGGCCGAAAGTTTTGTCCCAGATAAGCATGTGTGGACCACATAAGCTAATCTGGGACGACACTTCACACACACGCATAAAGCCAATTTCCACAGAACGCGGCTCAATTTGACGGAATACAAGGTCTACTAAACCTAGGCTGTTCACTGCAAACAAATTATCACTAATGTCTAAATGTCAGCACAACAAAATAGAATGGCAAGAAATGGTTACTAAAAAACTACACCATTGAAATCAAGCAAGAACAAAGCTGCTTACCAATCTACAAGATGTGTGATAAAGATGCTTGTAAAGTAATGTGAAATAAATCAATTTCTCTTATATTATGTTGAGCTTAAGCATGCCAAATGCACAAATGGCAAACAACAAATTGCTGCATGATTGCATAAACAGTTCAATTGTTCCAACTAGCAGAATGTTTTTTATTAAGATTGGCCTTATTTGTTGTAAATCTTACTAAAACACCACTTCGGATATTGGATACAGAGTAGCCAAAATGCTTAGCATTAAAACATATAGCACACTATATTATCATTATCAGAACATTTAGACTGGTCCCTAAAGGTTTTTCTTAAACTGCTTGTAGCTCCAGTTAATCTGATTCACCTCTGTACTGGTGTCTCTCCCGGGTCTCATCTAGCTCCTTCAACAGGTGGTCATTAGTTATAACCATGGACCTGCATTTACAGTAGGGAAGTGAATGCAACACGTTTGTCATGTTTAGGTTGAACTCTGTTAATATATAGCTTGACTTATGCAAGAGCTTTGGCCTTATTAAGAAACGTTAAGTATATGCAATTGTATAACTGATAACTTATTATAGTTATTATCCTTGGATTTAAGGACAAAAAAACATGTTCATTCTAAAACTGATACCAGCACTGATACCGGTATAGCCTTTGCAGTTTGAACCTGACTCAACTCGATACACATGTTTATTTGCATACAGTACTTATATGTGACGTGTTGTGGAATCTGATTTTCTGTGTTGCAGCGAAGTATTTACCCAATTGGAAAAAGGACAGGTACACTTGGGAATTTTTTTATTATTCAAAAGTGTTTGAAATATCCTAAACTATTGAACTCAAACCATAAATCTATTTAGAGTTAGCTGCTAAAAGCATTTTTCCTCATCATTAATTACGTAGGGGGTTTCCAGAACAAATTGAAAGTACAGGAAGGTCTTGTAAAAAATAATTAGGAAGTATCAATAATAAATGACTTCTGTAAGTTTGCACTGTAAAATAAGATGTATATGCATGAATATTATGAAACAATAGAAATCTTTACATTAACAAGTGATGTGTTTGTCAGAAACACAATGACCCCTACTGCGCCGCTTTGAAGCCATATATTTGACCTTTGACCTTCAAGGATGACATTGACCTGTCACCACTCACAATGTGCAGCTCCATGAGATACACATGCATGCCAAATATCAAGTTGCTATCTTCAATATTGCAAAAGTTATTGCAAAAGTTTAACCAAGGTTTAAGTTTGTGACAGACACATACAATAACAGACATACACATACAATGACAGACAGGCAGGCTTAAAACAATATACCCCCGATCATTCGATCTGGTGGCATAAAAAAGAATTAGTGTGGTATAGATTGTAGTTGCAAAATATCTAGCACATGCCTCTTTAATGATGCCTACCTGATTACACCTGGGTGTAATAGTCCAGTGCTGGCACTGCTACAGTTCCTGTATTTGCATGTCCATGCCTCCTTCTTTTACAGTCGGGTGCAAAAATTGCATTTGCAGCACTAGTGCTACTGACAGAGGTTACTGGTGCAGGTGCTGGTCAAGTGTACTCATGTCACTTGTGTTGACAGGGCCATCAATCTATCAAATCTGCCGCCGAATTTCGGCTGCAGTCCCCCACCTGAAGAGTATATTTTTTCCCCTAAAACTGATTTTTCCCCCTAAGAAAATATAAAACAAGAGCACCGCCTTGCGGGTGCAGACCGCTCATCTATTTTCTTTTTAAAGGTGAAGGGACTCTCAATTTAAATTACAAAGGAGTGAGAGGTGGAGTGAAGACGGGTGTATAGAGGGTGTGTGTGGACATTTATTACATTATCTTCCAATTATGCGGGAAAAAAATGCAAAAAAAAAATATTCGGGGGGGGGGGGTTCTTGGGTGCGATGGTTGGACGGTATTTCAAAAATAAAATAATTAAAATAAATATTTGTGTTTTTTAACCGTTTCAAACAAAAAATTGGGGGGGGGGGGGGTGGAGTGGGAGGAAGTATAGTGTGATGGTGTGGTGGTCATTTGTGAGATTATCTTAAAAAAAAATAAGGGGGGGAGGGGGAGGGCACGGGAGATGGTTTGGGTGGAGTCTATTGTGGTATGTCAGGTAAGAGTAGTTTTGTCAAAGTATCAATCAAATCTAATCATAAATAAAGAAGTTATGGAAATTTTAGCAAAATTGAATAATTTTACCTTGAGAATCGAGGTCATTCAAAGGTCAAGGTAAAATTCAACCTGCCAGGTACAGTAACCTCATGATAGCATGAAAGTATTTGAAGTTTGAAAGCAAAAGCCTTGATACTTTAGAAGTAAAGTGGATCGAAACACAAAATTTAACCATATATTCAAAGTTACTAAGTCAAAAAAGGGCCATAATTCCGTAAAAATGACAACCAGGGTTATGCAACTTGTCCTTTTACTGTCCCCTTATGATAGTTTGCGAGTGTTCCAAGTATGAAAGCAATATCTATGATACTTTAGGGGTAAAGTGGACCAAAACACAAAACTTAACCAAATTTTCAATTTTCTAAGTATAAAGGGCCCATAATTCCCGTCCAAATGCCAGTCAGAGTTACATAACTTTGCCTGCACAGTCCCCTTATGATAGTTAATAAGTGTTGCAAGTATGAAAGCAATAGCTTTGATACTGTAGGAATAAAGTGGAACTTAACACAAAACTTAAACAAATTTTCAATTTTCTAAGTATAAAAAGGGCACATAATTCTGTCAAAATGCCAGTCAGAGTTACATAACTTTGCCTGCACAGTCCCCTTATGATAGTTAGTAAGTGTTGCAAGTATGAAAGCAATAGCTTTGATACTTGAGGAATAAAATGGACCTAAACACAAAACTTAACCTGTCAAAATGCACGCCAGAGTTATCTAACTTTGCCTGCCCAGTCCCCTCATGATAGTAAGTAAGTGTACCAAGTTTGAATGCAATAGCATTGATACTTTCTGAGAAAAGTGGACATAAACGCAAAACTTAACCGGACGCCGACGCCAACGTCGACGCCGACGCTAACGCCGACGCCGACGCCAAGGTGATGACAATAGCTCATTTATTTTTTTCAAAAAATAGATGAGCTAAAAAATCAACAACAAAAAATCGCTGATTTAAAGTTGAAAATTGACTCCAATATATCACGGTCCGCTATATCGCTTTGTCCAATATAGTCCTAACGAAAAAGAAGTCTTGTTTCCGGATACCCGACGATCCTGTTTTTTAACCGCTGACTCAAAAGTTTTTTCTGTTACAAAATCCGCATCCGAATTTAATGTCCGAAATCTACGCAACTGCGGAAAGCGTCTGGATCCTTCAGAACTGTTTTTTTATATAAATTTTTTGTTTCATTGACATTTATTCTAATCAATAAATGCTTTATTTAAAATGCATTCTTCAGTTTTCAAAGAATATTTATTTGTACAGTAATTTACAGATAAAGGCAAAAGCTTTCTCTGTTCCAAATTCCGCGTCCGAATTTTTTATGTCCGAAAATTACGCAACTGCAGAAAACCGTCTTAATCGTTCAGAACTATAATTTTGTTAATGTTTTGTTTCATTTACATTTATTCTAGTCAACAAATGCTTTATTCAAAATGCAGTCTTTAGTTTTAAAAGAATATTTATTTGTACAATAATTTACAGAGAAATACAATCTGGATCAAACATCTTCTTATTAAGAACTAGATCTGAAAGTTAGTACTATGTCGTCATGCATTTCACACTGCTGATACCTGAAAATAATGACATTCTCATTGAGTTAAATATTCAATTAAGTGTTGTGGTATGAAAAAAACGCGTACCTACCGACACACATTTAAATAAGATAACTAATATAGTCATTAGATTGAGTAAAAGTCCACCTTTCTGTCCTATAGACAGTCACATATAGAAATATATGTATATAACAGTTAAACACAGTTATTGTGTTTTTTTTAATTCCCCCATTTACAAAAAATCCCCCCTCCCTAGGGCTGCGGACCCCTTCCTCCAAAGTAGTGTGAGGGCGCTGGTTGACATTCAACAAATCTGCTGCCTGCCTTAAAAGAGCATCTGCTCTTTGCTGTTGGCTCTTATCTGCAAATGTATTCATTTACATTATTTTTATTTATAAAAAGCAAGTCACCATTATGTAGTATAATGATAGATTATAGAGATAATAACTGTTACTTAGTCAGATATTACACTTGCTGATCTAAGTTTCTATACTTTTTCACAGAAATATGATCTTATCTGCTTTGATCATCTAAGTACCATCTTATAGAAATCTCCCCCCCCCCTTATCCTAAATGTACTAACATCTTGATGTGTTTGTTCGTATGGTGTTTATGCCCGTGTATTTAACTTACATTAAGGTAAAGATTTACTTAATTATGCTTCAGGGGTTTCACCAGTACTAGGCTAGGGCTCTGCCGTCTCGCCAGAGGAAACTCCCATGAAAAAATTAAGCATGTGAGGATCATACCCAGGACCCCTGAGTTTCAAATCGTTAACATTAACTGGGTCACTGAGCTACACATTAAAGATGCAAAGAAAAAATAAGATCTATCTACCATTTAAGTCTTTAAAAGAAAAATCTTCATTTAATGTGTCTGTTTGAGCCACCTATTATTAACTGTTCAACCCGTACTGTGGTCAACTCAAACTCATTTTGGTCCACTTACACCTGTTGTTTGGTCTGGTACCTATCCAAAGTCATCTCGTACCAAATATACAGAAATAGGTGTAAGATGGTCAACATATATTGATTATAGCATAAAACAGTATCAGAAATATAAACATTTGAAATGAAAAAGAGAAACCATTAAATTCCAGAAAACATAATTATTTTTGTTCGTTAATGAGGTAACTGTGCATACTTATTTTCTCACATTGCTTTCCATTTTAATTAGCTCTGTCTATAAATGGATTTCCATGCCGTGTTGGGGATAAATTAGGAAAAATATATTAAAATGAATAATTTGAATAAAATACAATTTTACCAACCTATGTACGATTTTATTTGATAAAGACAGTGTTACGAAGATATGCGATGAAAACAGTATGAAATTAATAGTTAAATTCAAACAAGCCAATAGTTAGACGTTTTGATCATCGTAACCCACCTTCGTTACAATGATACTCTGCCGTATGGGACGTTTGACGTGTTAATGAAAACAAGATAACGTCCATTAACTTCAAATAGACCTTAATCACAAACCAAATGACAACTCAACGTTCGAAATGGGGATTACAATTGTATGCAATTGTCCATTAACTTCAAATAGACCTTAATCACAAACCAAATGACAACTCAACGTTCGAAATGGGGATTGCAATCGTGTGCAATTTACTTAATAAACAAGTAGCCTTTACCTGAATAAGAACAGTTGAAAATACGTTCGAAAGGTCATAATACACTAAATAGTTTCCCTATATAATTCAATGTAAAAGCGACAACTTTGAGCGAAAATAAATGCAACATTTTGCACATAGAGACCCCCATAACCATACCTTTTCTTAAAGGCAATTCTAAGCGGAATCGATTTATGCAATAAAAAAGATATGTACAAAGCAAGAAAGAACTTGACACAAATCAAAATCGACTGTTTTTGCAACTTTTTTTTCGGCCGTTTCTTAGTGGAATGTAACCTTTTCTAGTGCAATGGTAAAAACTATAGTCTTCAAGTGTATCATATTTCAGGGATTCAGTAGTGAACACCTATTCATGCCCTACCATTATCTCCGCAAGATAACACCCGAATAATGGTAAAAAGTGTAAAACATGCCTTCCTGTCAACTATGATATGTTTTTAGAGAGTACAGCCCTACATGAAGCAATCATTTAGTGTATTGTAACCGAAACGACGCGGTAGAGTAATTCATCTGGTAGATGTATAATACAACACCGTTCTAAATATAAACCTTTTACGAAAACTACCGACAACTACCGAAAACTACAGAAAACTCTGGTTCTCCGTCGACTGTATGAATTCAGTATTACTAATGCATTCGTCTTAATGCATTCGGCATTCGGCTTACGTCATGTGAGCAGCTGCCTTGTGCTTATTCATTTCGTTTAGTAGAATTTACAACAAGTGCCCTTTTCTAGCAATAGTAAGTGTTGAAATGATAATAGTTCAGCAACAAGAAGATAGCCTCATGAACAATTTAACAGAAATATTTCAATTGTCATTAACTCGAAAGAATACATGACTAACATACATCGAGTAAACATTAAAAAGAAATATGCAAGAGGCATTTTACTAACTGATAGAAAACAAGCATTAAGACGCAGGGAAGACGCAGTTATTTTCTAACAAATAAAATAAAGCAAAATGCAATTGTCATTTAGCAGTATGCAATTGTCATTTAGCAATATGTAATTGACATTTGGCAACATGAATTGACTGGCAGATATTCCCTTCTATACAATCTGACCCATAAACAAATTGTTCTGTCGCTTTCCTTCGCCTTAAGATGGCCTAAGTACGGAATACCGTTAGGACCATCGTGGTTACACATTAAAATCCAGAGGGTGAGAATGCGAGAAAGCGAGAGTACGATGACGAGTGTGCCACAATACGATGACGACAGTTCGACAATACGATGGCGAGAATGCGAGAACGCGATAGCGAGAATGCGAGAACATGATAGTACGATGGCGACAATGCGACAGTGCGATGACGACAGTGCGACAATACGATGGCGACAGTGCGATAGTACGATGGCGACAATGCGAGAACGCGAGAGTACGATGACGAGAATGCGACAATACGATGACGACAGTGCGACAATACGATGGTGAGAATGCGAGAACACGATGGCAGTTAGAGAGATGTAAAGGTAACGATGAACTACAAAGTGTTAATGCTTTAACTGATTTTTGTGACAGCTCCCGCGCTAATTGGCTAATTGATTGATGCATCAACTGGACTAATTGATGTGAACAGCTTTATTAGTTTATTTAAGTCTCATCAGCATATAGATAGATGTTTATAGATATATACACACACAACATGCAATAAAACATAAGCATAATAATAAAATGCTGCCACTCGAAAGTGAAAGTCTCGAGTTATAAGAGACTAGAGTAATATATCAGCACAAGAATCATCATATGAGTCGCGTTCTGAGAAAACTGTGCATAATGCATGTGCTAAAAGTGTCGTCCCAGATTAGCCTGTGCAGTCCGACTGGCTAATCAGGGACGACACTTAACGCTTTAATGACATTTTTCGTTTTAATGAAATCTCTTCTTAGCAAAAATCTAATATAGGCGGAAAGTGTCGTCCCTTACTAGCCTGTGCGGACTGCACAGACTAATCTGGAACGACACTTAACGCACATGCATTATACTCAGTTTTCTTAGAACATGGTTTATGGTGAAATGAAAGGGAGCTTACCCCCGAATTCAAATTACAGAAACTGTAACATGAACTACAGAGTTACCTCTCTTCCAAATACCATTCAATTACTCTCTACAAAAACTGGAGATCAGTTAAAACAGCTTTGTACAATCTTAGAGTTATGAGACTAAGTCACATATGGCACAGTACAGTTAAAGACTATATTACATATTAAATTTTTGATTGCCCCCACTGACTTCACGTTGAAATTTGCTATAATAAATTAACCATAAAATACTAAAGGCGTAAAAAAGTACTTTGTCTTACAAAGTCATACATCGCCTATGGTCAGACCATCTACGAATAGAGTATAGAATGTACAATATTCGGTAAAGGGAAATTCAGCTTATTCTTTGCAAATTGCCTTTTACACAAATATATACCTTTTGGTCCAGTTACAAATACAAATGTTAAGGTCAGTGATCGGTCAGTAACTCATCACTAAAAAGCTAGAAATTGATATCGATCAACGCCTGTATGCTGATGACACAGTCCTGCTTTGAGATATATAAAACACAAACAATAAATATTTAAAAAAAAAGATGGCATTGAGTTTGGTTTGTGTTGGTGACAGACAACCAGGTATACAAATGAGATCAAATATCACGAATGTCTTTTTGTGCAGTTTTTAGCTGAATCCGACCCACATCTATCACGGAGAAAAGTACCAGATTTCTTGGTTAATTATATGGACCGTGTCTGTGAAAAAGGGCTCTAAATTATGTGCTTATATTAGTCTGTGCAGTCCGCACAGGCTAATCAGGGACGATAATTTCCGCATTTATAATATTTTTCGTTTAAAGAAAGTCTCTTCTTAGCAAAAATCAAGTTAAGGCGGAAAGTGTCGTCCCTGATTAGCCTGTGTGGACTGATTTACGAACATGCATTAAACCCCCTTTTTCGCAGAGCGCGGCTCGTATACTTTTAATAATATACATCTATCGATTAAACACAGAAATACAAACTTGTTTACATGGAGACTTGCACGTGTATGAGACGATGATTTCCATCATTTATTGTATAGACACGGCGACGATAAACATTAATTACATAATCCATAAAAATGATTTAAACAGCATGCGATGTGCCAAAAACACATCTTATAAACTGTAATAACAATGTGCGCAATAAACTTTAAAGATAAATGTAATTAAATAATTGCGAATAAAAGATAAACGTGTGGTACATGTTAAGCGTTAGTTTTGTGTGTTTTTTGTATTAAACTTCTTGTAATTATCTTTAATTGTCTATTGTGAACTCTCATGTTCACAATTAATTGATTTTTTAAGCCGTGAGTCCGAATACCACTGCAACCATGTTTCGCTTAATTAATATTGTCATTATATTGCTTTTTTAGCTACGCGGCTTCATAATGACCCAGGGTAGGTAAATTACTTTCGGACGGTAGCAAAATGCTGAGCATGGATTTGTTTCAGTTTTAATACAGCCTACGAACTAAATGTATTGATTCGGCGTACTTAAATATTACGTGAATAAATAATTTAAGTATAATGTTTTAATGTATAATGTTTCGACCGTATATTTTAACTTCAGTGCTCGTCTATTTCCACAACTATACAATTTAAAAACTCGGTAAGTTTCGGTCTCGCTGACCTCAATCAGTCTAACAATGTTTATACCACGCGTTTCAAAAATCGATAAAAGGATCGATCCGAGATCGCTGTTCTTGATTTTAACCATACAGTGTTGGTTATTTTCGACCGTCACTATGTAAAGGAGCGTTGCGAAAAGCGCTTTAGTACTAGTGGTCTGTAAATTAACAAGAGGTCGGGTGATTCTTCAGTCATATAAATAGACGCACACAATGTACATGTAACTATAGCGGTCTGAAAAGTGGCGTGATATGGTGACGACGTGGTCGATCTAAAGGCTTAACGCGGAGAGTGTCGAATAAGAACAAGTTGATATTTATAAGGTTCGCGTAGGCTGTAGCAGTTGTGTTGTTGTTTCCAACTAAGTAAACATTCGTTTCGTTCTGGTTACAACTAGTTAAAAGGATTGAGTGCATGTATCGTAGTGAGTTATTTTTTATGTGCCGGCTCATGTTTTAATAGATTGTTGAGCTTACTCGTACGGATATTAAGAGTCGTGTTTGTATGAGCGTTTGTTTTAATTGTTATACTTGTTAGAAGTATATAGTATAATATATAGTATATGCTTGTTCGTTAATGCTGTTGACTCTGACAGTTGTTCAGGTAACCAGCCTACGTTACATCAAATTTAACTTGTTTATTTTAATTTTCCATTACTTTATAAAAGACCGATCGATCGTTTCGTTTTGGTGTCGACTCTTAACTTTTTTGCTATTATTCAATGCTGTGTTTTCCTCAATTTATTTTCTACATTCGATAATAATTGAAGAATTACACTTTACTTATAATTTATAAACAAAATATGTAAAAAAAAAGACTGTCGAGCTTTCTGTCAATCAACATTTTGGAGATGTTCGTGTACACAATCGACTATTTTGCCTCTATATGATAAAACTGTCTCGCCTTGCACACATTCATATGGAAAAACGCACAATACAGATGCGATACTTAAACATGTAATATTCATGCTGAATAACAGTATTGAAGTCATAATGATTGCAGCAAAATCAAATATCGGTAAACTTTGTATTGATAAATCATTCTTACGCTATTTGCGGTTTCACTAACCCAGATAACGACCGACTAGTTTATAGGTTTAAACTTGACCATTTGTACTAGATTATATACAACAGTTCAAACTTCACAGAGCACGATTATAAATCGCGTACCCGGTGCACGTTGCCTTAAGAGCAAGCGTATATGTCTCACTTCTCGTTGAACCGCCAAGTTTGTTAACTCAAACGACTTTCATAGGATTTTAACCGTCTGATTACAGTTGTTTAAACAACAAGCTTGTAAGTTTTCCATTTTAACTCAGCGGTCTTGCTTACAACTGGATATTTCTAAGTTCTAACATAATTTTAATAATCTATGTATGCTTGCAAGTTCGCACGGGTTGGTACTTATTGTTTTTTTATTTTTATTTTCCCCAAAGATTGAGTTTACTCAGGACACTTACTCGAGAGCGTTTAAATAAGACCAAGTCTTTTAGAGCAGTTGAGCTATAATACATCTTTCTTGTAGTGATCGATTGACATCAATTGGATATGGCCTTCCCAGTTCGCGTGGAGAGCCCCGGGGTTCGGTACAGCCCAGAATACCTGGAGGCGGACTACACGTACACAAACACAGCCGTCCGCAGGGACGCCAAGGGCGCCTACATAGCTACGCCCGTCAACACCAAGTACACGTTCAGAACGCAGCGAAAGGTGAGAAAACGTGGTCACTGTCGCTGACATATCACGGTATGCTCTTTTGTATATTATATACATATAAATATACGAGCTATCGTCCTGTAAACGTTTAGAAAAGCATACTCTTATTCCACATAAGCGACTTTCCGAGTATTATGGGTCTTCATGATCAAATATATGCCTACAATTTACTTCCTCAGAAAAAGCTTTAGTATTTCGCCGCTTGTAGACAGACAACAGAATAAGCTCTGTGTAGAAGCCTTCAAATAGCCCAAGCAAGTTTGGTGACCTTTCTAATGGGTACATAACACGGTGCCCTTTTCCGTCTGTACTTATGTATATACACGTCTTTCTACAGGTACCCAAGCTAGGTGTGATGCTGGTAGGGCTGGGCGGAAACAACGGCAGCACTGTCACCGCCGCCATCCTCGCCAACAAGCACCGCCTGTCCTGGCACACCAAGGAAGGACTCCAACACGCAAACTATCTTGGTACAACGTGTTTTCTTTATTCTATCAGTAGCAAAGTAGCTAAAGCAAAATATCTGCCATTGTTTTTCGTTTTAATGCGGGTCCATTATAGAAACCCATTCCAAATGGAAAAAAATATACATTGTTCTCACATTGGATTAAAAATTGTCAATCAAAGGTTTAAAAAAGTATTTTTAATAACTTGCCAAATTGACCTTATCTCTCATCCAGCGCTATTGGTTTAACATTAGTAACTACTTAGTGAACACAATTTATACATCTATTTTAAAGCATGTGATAGCAAAACAACAGCACTAACTTTCCAATTTTAGTCAAAACAATATGATTTTTTTGCCAATTCCAAATGGACATGGCCACTTTCCCAGAACTGAGGAAATACACGGTCTTTTTTCTCATTTATTTTACCATGTCTGACATATACATGTACAGCATTTACATGTTCATACATAACACATTGGTAATATAACATATATTGATCACTCGTTCATAATTTTTTAGATTTTCAAAAGAGTAAAACAATATACAGTGCATTCATTCATATAGTTCACACACATACAACATTCATTGTCAGTATTAATCATTTCATGAGAGGCAGTAAAAGGCATGCACTCAGGCGAATTCACACTCGCTGTTACATACACACGCACACACACCTGCGCGCACGTACATGCATGCACGTTCGCACTTACATACATACAAACCATACATATTTTTGTTTAAATGGTCCAAGAAAAATTATCAAGTAATTTAAAAGCATTTACAAAACATAGATAAAAATACACGGTCTGGTAAGCATTAGTAAGTAGGTAAATGGGGCGATCTGGTCAACACTAGTAAGTATGTAAATGGGGCAACCTGGTCAACACTAGTAAGTATGTAAATGGGGCCATCTGGTCAACACAAGTAAGTAGGTAAATGGGGCGATCTGGTCAACACTCGTAAGTATGTAAATGGGGCAATCTGGTCAACACTAGTAAGTAGGTGAATGGGGCAATCTGGTCAACACTAGTAAGTAGGTAAACGGGGCAATCTGGTCAACACTAGTAAGTAGGTAAATGGGGCATTCTGGTAAACACTTGTAAGTAGGTAAATGGGGCAATCTGGTCAACACTAGTAAGTATGTAAGTGGGGCAATCTGGTCAACACTAGTAAGAAGGTAAATGGGGCGATCTGGTCAACACTAGTAAGTATGTAAATGGGGCAATCTGGTCAACACTAGTAAGTAGGTAAATGGGGCAATCTGGTCAACACTAGTAAGTAGGTAAATGGGGCAATCTGGTCAACACTAGTAAGTAGATAAATGATGTTATCTGGTCAACACTAGTAAGACTCGATTGGTCATTGTCGGCTCGGGTACTACTTACTTGTTCCCCGGGTACTCTTAAGTATACGTACATGTTCCCCGGGTACTGTAAATATACTTTTTACTTCGGATTTTTAAAAAAATTAATTATGTTCACATTTATGTCAATTTTCTGTAAAATTGCATCTATATTATCGGAACCCATACACAACAAGCATGTTGATGCAGTTTAAAAAAAGAGAAGTTTTTTTAAGGGGCCGTCCAACAGATTTTGGCATGTATTGAAGCTTGTCATTAAATGCTTTATATTGATAAATTTAAACATTTGAACTAAAATTATCCTGTAAAAAACAAGAATACAATTTAAAAAAGGAAAAAAGTAAACGTCAACAGGGCTCGAACCACTGACCCCTGGAGTCCTGGAGTAAAAAGCATCCCGCCTAGACCACTCAACCATCCACGCTCATGTTTTCAACGGATGTATTTTATAGCTATATAAGCAATCCTCGTAGTTTCCCAAAATATCGTTTCGCGTCGATACGACGCTTTATCTGTTGGACGGCCCCTTTAAGATAAACAATATCGTTTTACGGTTATCGGTAGCGCGTTTTACGACATTGGATTTTGGGCGGGAATACAACTCGGGTACAGTATAATATTGACCGGGTACGTTTAAGCATATTAACCGTACCCGTGGTACATGTAAGTAGTACCCGAGCCGACAATGGTCAATCGAACACTAGTAAGTTGTTAATTCAGGTTTTCTGGTCAACACTAGTAAGTAAGTTGGAACATGATCTTGTCAACTAGTCAGTTGGTAAATCAGGTTTTCTGGTCAACACTAAAAAGTAGGTAAATGAGGTTATCAACTTAACTATAGTAAGAAGGTAATATGGGCTTTTGGTGAACACTTGTAACTAAATGTAAATTAGGTTATCTGTTCGAAACTAGTAAGTAGGTAAATGAGGTTGTTTAGTGAACAGTTGTCGTCGTGTATATAGTCCGTTGTAGTCAATCCTTATATTTAGACAAACGTGTAGTTTATGTTGCATAATAACATAATATTATATTATATGAGTCGCGTTCTGAGGAAACTGGGCTAAATGCATGTGCGTAAAGTGTCGTCCCAGATTAGCCTGTGCAGACCGCACAGGCTAATCAGGGACGACACATTCCGCTTTTATGGTATTTTTAGTTTCAAGGAAGTCCCTTCTAACCGAAAATCAGTTTAAGGCGGAAAGTGTCGTCCCGAATAAGCATGTGCGGACCGCACAGGCTAATCTGGGATGACACTTTACCCACATGCATTAAGCCAAGTTTTCTCAGAACGCGTCTCATATAGTTTTCGAAACTGATATCGAAAGAAGTAAACAGCAGATTTGTGTGTTAGGTTATTCGTTTGATTTATATATTTTCACATTTAATCTTAAAAATAAATGAAACACGCGCTTTCAGGTTCGATCACACAAGCGAGCACAGTGTGCCTCGGTACCGGACCGGAAGGAGAGGTCTACGTGCCACTCAAGAGTATGCTGCCTATGGTCGACCCGGATGACATTATTATCGACGGTATGCACACACTCGTAGTTATCAAATGGCAAACAAATGCACGAAGTAGAATAACAATTGAAATGATCTTATGGTGTTGAATGAAGAATCGAACATCACTCTTGGTACATAGTAAACAATGGTTTTGTAAAAGTTTATAAACAAAATAATAAGTGTGTATTGCATAATCTTACTAGCATTTGCGAATTTAACTCCCATGGGCTACTGAAAACTTTTTTTCTGTATTTTGGGGCATTGCAGGCTGGGATATATCATCTCTGAACCTAGCTGACGCCATGGAGCGGGCTCAGGTGATCGACTATAACCTGCAGGTACAACTGCGTCCGTATCTAGAAGGCATTAAGCCGCGGCCCTCCGTCTACTTTCCGGACTTCATAGCCGCCAACCAGGCGGATCGCGCCGACAACGTGCTCAAGGGTACCAAACAGGAGCTTCTGACGGCAATCCGGCGCGACATCCGGGATTTCAAGGACAAGAGCGGCGTCGACAAGGTGATTCTGCTGTGGACCGCAAATACAGAGCGCTTTAGTGACGTCATATTTGAAGTGAACGGCACAGCTGAAAACCTTCTCAACAGTATCAAGAATAACGAGAGCGAGGTCTCACCATCCACATTGTTCGCCGTTGCGTCCATACTAGAAGGGGTGGGTAGTTTATTAAATGCCACTTTACTATGTACATTTTAGCCTTGTTCTGGGACAACTTGGCTTAATGTCTGTGCGCAAAGTGTCATCCCAGATTAGCCTGTGCAGTCCAAACAGGCTAATTAGGGACGACACTTTCTGCCTTAACTGTATGTTCGTGTAGAAGAGACTTCCTTTCAACGAAAAATATCATAAAAGCGGAAAGTGTCGTCCCTGATTAGCCTGTGCCGACTGCATAGGCTAATCTGGGATGACACTTTACGCACATGCATTAAGTCCAATTTTTTTCAGAACGCGACTCATTTGGTTAACAGACATAAGCTCAAGTACCTTGAAACAAGATCACCAGTTCTTAATTATGAGAGGTTTTAATGATGTTACAGTACATAATTATGTTACTGAGATTCATAAACATTATTTGATACTATGTTACAGATCACTTATATCAATGGATCGCCCCAGAACACATTCGTCCCAGGCGTGATAGACCTTGCACAAAAACGAAAGGTGTTTATAGCCGGTGACGACTTTAAGTCTGGTCAGACAAAGCTCAAGTCGGTGCTGGTGGACTTCCTGGTGAGTGCGGGGATCAAGCCCGTGTCCATAGTCAGCTACAATCACCTCGGCAACAACGACGGCAAAAATCTCAGCGCCCCACAGACTTTCCGGTCAAAGGAGGTACGTTGGCTTACTGTTTTTGTTAAATTTGTGTCTATACAACTCTTAACGTGTAATCTCTAAAGGTTGTATCTGTTAAACATTCATTAAAAGCTGCGTCCGTCCTTTTCAGATATCCAAGAGCAATGTGGTTGATGACATGGTCGATTCGAACTCTATCCTGTATCCAGACGGCCGGCGGCCGGACCACTGCGTCGTGATCAAATACGTGCCGTATGTTGGCGACAGCAAGCGCGCCATGGACGAGTACACGTCAGAGATAATGATGGGCGGCACGAACACTCTGGTGATCCACAACACGTGCGAGGATTCGTTGCTAGCCAGTCCACTTATATTAGACCTCGTCATCCTTGCGGAGCTCTTCGAGCGCGTCCAGTACAAAACGGACGCTGACGACGAATTCCGGAATTTCAACGTGGTTATGTCGATACTGAACTATTTGTGTAAAGCGCCGCTCGTTCCTAAGGGAACCCCCGTCGTTAACTCGCTGTTCCGACAGAGGAGCTGTATAGAGAACGTGCTGCGGGCGTGCGTAGGCCTGGCTCCGATCAACCACATGCTGCTGGAATACAAACATGCGCGCATCGAGAATCCCCTGCCAGAAAAACGCTCGGAAGCGGCGGCAGAGAAAGTGAAGCCGGCAATTAACGGAGTCATCGACACGAAAGGGGCCACCGGGGTCCAAGGACATAGTAGACGATCTTCTGACGAAGCGGAACTTTAAAACACATAACTCGTACATGAGTTAGGGTTTCCAATTTTTATAAATCTCTTCTATCATTGCAGATACCTGCGCATTCCACTGATCGTAGTTGAAAACCTAACATTTAAGTCGCAAATATTGTTTGTGTTAATCAATACCATAAAGTTCAAAATGCTATTTAGATGTTCGTTAACTTGAATGCGTTTAATGTATTTATTATGCAGTATGTAACATGTGTCGTATTATGAATGCCCAACGCAGTCATTTGCAATACTTTAGCAATAAAACCTTTAAACAATTATTTGTGTCCAACCAAGCAATAGCAATAAACGTTTCTTGTAGTATATAAGTTCAACGCCTTTTGATTGAACATAAAGCATAATCAAAATGTAATGCATAATAATATATTCGATACAAATAACAAATATAGTTAAAAAGGTAAAAACAATCAGGTCAAATTCACAATAAGGTTGCACGTAAATAACAAACATGACACCTTGCTCGGCCCTTCGATGGCTTAAGGCCCTTGTTTCGGCGTACTAGTAACTGTCCGCCAATAATGTCCTCTTGAGGGCACAGAAGTTGGGGGGGGGGGGACAAGAATGTTTTTATATAAAATTTCAAATGGTCATAACACTGTGAAAAATCATCCGACCTGAACCCGCTGATAATATGCACATCTCCTCTTGGTAGTTAAGCTTCCCATAAAGTTTCATTGAATTCCGGTCATTAGTTGCTGAGAAATAGCCCGTACAAGAATTGCACTATATGTACAGTTAATGGAAAATTTCAAAGGACCATAACTCTGTGAAAATTCATCCGACCAGAACCCGCTGATAATATGCACATCTCTTGGTGGAAAAGCTTCCCATAAAGTTTCATTGAATTCCGATCATTAGTTGCTGAGAAATAGCCCGGACAAGAATTGCACTATATGTACAGTTAATGGAAAATTTCGAAGGGCCATAACTCTGTGAAAAATCATCCGACCAGAACCCTCTGATAGTATGCACATCTCCTCTTGGTAGTGAAGCTTCCCATAAGGTTTCATTGAATTCCGGTCATTAGTAATACAGCCGAACAAAATTGATTTTAATTCTGCATCGGCGCATTTGAAGGCATGAATCATTGTGTTTTTAAATGATGTAAACTGATAAAATAATTTACATTGTTTTGTATTCTAGACATTTAAAATGACATTCAAACATTTTAAAGTATTATGTTTTATAAATAAACAAGCACTCTAGCAGTGCAATCGAGCAATCTGCTTAAATCTGCTTAAATACAGTACACATGCACAGGTCAGTGCGCAGTCAGTCTGGAAATCTTCATTTCAACGCTATCGCTTAAAATTGCTTAACCGACACAAGAACTATTTATAAACAATAAATATTGTTACAAAGGTATTCGGCGTATGCAGATATTATCATACTCCAAAATAATCGAATGTAAATAAGGTTAAAACATACATATTTAAACCAATATAAGAAGTAACAAGAGCAGCGCCTTGCGGGTGCAAACCGCTCATCTACTTCTCTTTTAAAGGTGAAGGGACCTATCTCAATACTTCAATCACAAAGAAGGGAGGGGTGGGGTGGAGAGGGATGTATAGTGTGGGTGTGTAGTCATTAACTACATTATATTCCAAAAATAGGAGAAAAAAAGTGCAAAAATGCAAAAAAAAAAATAAATAAATAATTGGGGGGGGGGGGGTATTCTTGGGTGGGATGGTTGGACGGTATTTCAAACATAAAATAATATATAAAAAAATGTTTTTTAATCACGTTTAAAAAAATGGGGGGCGGTGGGGGTATAGTGTGAGGGTGTAGTCATTTATTAGATGATCTTTACAAAAAATGAAAAAAAAAATGAAAAAAATTGGGGGGGGGGATTCTGGGGTGGGGGTCTATTGGTGTATGTCAGGTAAGAGTTGTTATGTCAAAGTATCAATCAAATCTAATCATAAATAAAGAAGTTATGGCAATTTTAGCAAAATTGAATGATTTGACCTTGATAATCAAAGTCATTCAAAGGTCAAGGTAAAATTCAACTTGCCTGGTACAGTACCCTCATGATAGCATGAAAGTATAAATTTGAAGTTTAAAAGAAATAGCCTTGATACTTTAGAAGTAAAGTGGATCTAAACACAACATTTAATCATATATTCAAAGTTACTAAGTCAAAAAAGGGCCATAATTCCGTCAAAATGACAACCAGAGTTATACAACTTGTCCTGTACTGTCCCCTTATGATAGTTTGCGAGTGTTCCAAGTATGAAAGCAATATCTATGATACTTTAGGAGTACAGTGGACCAAAACAAAAAACTTAAATTAAATTTAAAATTAATTCTGTCAAAATGCCAGTCGGAGTTATATAACTTTGCCTGTACAGTCCCCTTAAGATAGTTAGTAAGTGTTGCAAGTATGAAAGCAATAGCTTTGATACTTTAGGAATAAAGTGGACCTATACACAACTTTACCAAATTTTCAATTTTCTAGTATAAAAAGGGCACATAATTCTGTCAAAATGCCAGTCAGAGTTACATAACTTTGCCTGCACAGTCCCCATATGATGGTTAGTAAGTGTTGCAAATATGAAAGCAATAGCTTTGATACTAAAGGAATAAAATGGACCTAAACACAAAACTTATAAAATTTTCAATTTTCTAAGTCTAAAAAGGGCACATAATTCTGTCAAAAAACATACCAGAGTTATCTAACTTTGCCTGCCCAGTCCCCTCATGATAGTAAATAAATGTACCAAGTTTGAATGCAATAGCACTGATGCTTTCTGAGAAACGTGGATCTAAACACAAAACTTAACCGGACGCCGACGCCGACGCCAAGGTGATGACAATAGCTCATTTTTTTATTTATTTTTTTTTTCAAAAAATAGATGAGCTAAAAATGGTTACATGTGCATTAAAAACCATAACTACAGTTAAGTTATGAAATTTCACGTTCCTCACAAATCACTTTATCCGGGTACATGTTATAGGACACTTCATAAGACTCTTTAAAAGCAAAATAAAGATATCATGTTTGGCTTATGTAATAAATAATTCTTACATTTTGTCAAAATTATTAAGCAAGATAACAGTGATATATGATACTACAAATATAAAGCATTAAACAATTTATATTTGTTAAAGGCGCGAGAATAAATATTTGAAATATGTATGGATGATACGTGTGAAGCCGACGACCTCTATTTTCACATAACTATTTTCTTTATCTATAGATAAATGATAAAAAATGCATACATTATGTAGGAATAAATCACCACAACTAGCCTTACTTTATTAATTGAAATGCTTGAGATGGCCACTAGTGCAGAACAAAAATATCCTCGAACATGTATAATTCAACACAATTCTCTTGATATCATTGATTTTACGATCTTTAAACAACAAAAACAAACTTCAATACGGTTTCTCAATGTTACGATATATTAATGGTTTATACATGTATATGATATATACAGAGTCCCTTAAAGCTGCTTTACATCGCATACATATGGGCTAGATTTTCACATGTTTTTAATTTCGAGCATAAACTCGGTGCAACGTTTACATAACAATTCGCGCGGAATAGTACCAATTTTTTATAACAATACTCATTGTGTAAATAGTTATTGAATGAGTAAAATCACTCTTTAAAACATACATTGTACCAAAATATTTGACATTATTGGTGTGAAAGACATTAAATGCGACAGTGACGTTCATTCATAATTTCAAACCACGACAGTGTTCCATGGTGAAATGTCAACAAAAACTATACATGTATGTTGAAATATAAAATTGCGCATGATTGTGGCAGAATTTAATAATAACTTTTAGACATGGGGGTTAGGTTGCTTAGATTAAACGCTCAAGAAAGTGTTCGGTCCATTTATAAACTTGCCCGTTACGGAGCCGCCATGACAGCAACCGGTGTCAAGACCTGTAACGAATGGCTCTTCCTGCAACTTCCGGCGGGCGTCATGGCCAAAGTACACGTGCTCCGGACCGCGCCAAGTTTTGATCCAAGGAATACCGTCAGCGTGTGAGTTAGTAACAGTAAAGGTTCCTTCATCGTCGATTACGATGTTTCTAATATATGTAAGATCGTTCAGCATTTGAAGCTCCAATGAACGGCAAGGGATGAGTCCTGCATGTACAACAAGAGCGTCTAGCGAAGGCAGTGAAATCGTGTTGGAAGCTCATTCAGAAATTTGTAATCATGATCGTTTAAATCTTTCACCCATGAATACTTTTCTGGAAGGATATAGTTTGGATTCTCGCGGTAGAGTCGAGCTTGTCTAATAGCGCTCTCGTCGTGGTTTCCTCTGACAGCGTACACCTGTCCAGGCAGTCCGCTCACCTTACGTACCACAGCTACACTGTCAGGTCCGTGGTTCACAAGGTCCCCAACTAATATGAACATTATATTTGGTGCCACCTCTGTAGCTGTTCTCATGAGTTCTTGAAGCTCATCATAACAGCCGTGCACGTCGCCAATTACAATCAAAGCGCTGAAGGCACTGAAGATGTTCGCTATTGCATAATTTAACACGCAATTCATTTTTTAAAATCAATCGCAAGTTTAAAATGAACACACGCCATTCAACTTTATAATGTGTGTGTCACAGCGCACGGGTCGAATTGTGTGTGCACTTTTTATCATCCTTATTATTTCATAGAAATAACTAAGACGAAATAAAAACAACATGCTTTTTGGAAGTTCTTAAAGCATAGAAAGTATGATGAAAATGGTTATGAGAACTTAATATAAAGAAAATTTGCAGTCACCATCATATTAAAGGAATATTTTTCTAATATCAAATGACTATCTCACCAAGAATATAAATTCATAATGAAAGTTCCGTGTACAAAACTTTTGATTTTTGACACCATATACAAATTCAAAATATACAATAATTTTCGTATCTTGTATATGGAGGAATAAAAGTATATAAACATTGCTGTTTATGCTTTACTTGTTACCCGAGCAGTTCACACGGTGTCAACAACGCTAACATAACATAGGTATAGAGCACTAATGCGCTTTTAGGCGTAGCTGTTTTAGTTTTCATCTTAGTGACTTTTACATAACGCCAACAGACACGCATGAATATTTTCGAATATTTAATAAGCTGATTCGAGATACAACCTCTGAATTTTTGCTACATCACTGCGTATGTGCTCAATTCAAAGGATGTAGCACTGTTCAGTGTAAGGAATTCCGGACTTCTCTCTGTATGCTTAAACGACACAAATTGTGGCCCTGTTACAATTACACGTTACAATCCATCTCGCAGAATTTCACTTTCGCCTCCAAGATGAGAAAACAATCATTAGCGAAATAGTATAGTGTCATGATAAGAGAAAATCGTTAAATTATCATACCACAATGTTTGCCGTACTTGGTCAGCACGTCTGGAAATCATTCCTTAATGTGTGGATAGGCTGCCATTATTAACAAGTTTGCTATTTTGAATTCAATTTTGTATCAAAAAGCATTGTTCTTAAATGTGGCATTTTCAATTCGCAATGAGATTTGTAATGACCCTCGTCATGCGAAAAATGGGTCTTATTCCATATGCGCCCATCATATAAATAGCCCACTCAGCTATCCCTCCTTCTGGTAAGGAGAAACATAACATATTGAGTGATTTTAAAGCAAACAGCACATGACTGCGCAAAAGCACATGTTGGGTTTAACAAACGCTTGCCGAAACGCATAAGACCCATTTTCGCATGACGGCGCTATTGACGTGTGATTTAAATGTGTCGAAAGAAAACTGCGTTTAAATCAAATATAAACATACGATATATTTCGATAGTGAAGAAAGATAGTCATAACAAGGCATATGAGGACACACATGAAGTGCTCTCCCGTAGTATATTTATTATTTACTCACATTAATGTGTGGTTTGACAATGCTAACACACATTTCATGCGGTGAATATGCAGCTTACAAGTGAAAAACACAACACAATAGTTTAACTTTTGTTTAATTGTATGTAATTATTAAGAAAATTAAATTGCTAACTTTATTTCAAAGTCAGCGTATACGCCGACTACATTTTTAAAAGACATTTATTGTTATAAGTATATGTAATATATTTAATATAATATATTTAGTTGTTTTCGGTTTTAGCGATTATAAAGCATTTTCGAGGTTGCCTATAGTATGCCTGTAGTAATTGATGAACTCATATCCAACTGTCTATGTGTTGAGAACTGTGAATATAAACAAGCTAAACCTTCTACTAACCTTCTACTTTTGCGTTGCTAGCACCCGTAAATACAAAAGATCGCCGCTATCTGTTCAGAACCAAAGAACGTTTTTAGAAATACCCGCTGTAGTATCATGAACGAGGTTATGAAACAGGTCATTCGAATTATTATTATAAATGGTTTGTAATATTCGGGTTTAGCGATTATGAAACATTTTTTTGTTTTTGTCTATCGTATCGCTGAAGTTATTGTTGAACTTATGTTCAACGTTATAAATTGAGAATATAAATAAGCGTCAACTTTTTCCCGAATCTCTCAATTTACGACCTGTACTACGTAATTGAGTTGTATGTTATAACCCGTAAACTTTCCTTTGTTTATCGGCAGGCGCATCTATTAATAGCCTCATATCATGAATGTCAAAACACCCGTGAAAAAAGAAAAAGAAAGAAAAAAGAACCACGTGACCAAATAGGACGCTAAACGCAAATACCATGCGACTACGACTTTAATTATCGCTCCGCAATTCCTTTGAAGCCGGAGCCTTGTGGTTGCTATTACGTAAAGAATTGACCTCTAACTGAAGTAAGCAAAGGAAACGCAGCACCCAATTCACCCATTCCTTCTATGTGCGAAGGCAGATTGAATTTTACTAATGTATGGTTTGCCTATTATAACACACGTTATAATGCGGTAAATATGCGACTAACAAGTAAAAAACACTATAATTAAACTTTTGTTTTGAATTAAGTTATTTAGAAACCAAAATTCCAAACCTTATTTCAAAACAGCAAGACTACATTTTTTAGAGAATATTCTTGTTATATTTAAATGTTTTTTTTAACAGTTTCAGCGATAATGAAACATTTTTTTATGATGTCTATCGTATCCCTGTAATAATTGTTGAACTCGTGGTCAACGTATTATTAATTGAGACCTGTGAATATAAACAAACGTAACCTTATACTAGTGCGTTATTCTCACCCGGACTCCCCTTTGTTTATCGCCAGCCGCAGAGTTATGAATGAGCTGAGCGAAAATACTACGTCACGCAGACGCAGCAGAAAGTGGACTATTTTAATCATTCATAAACAATCTCCTTCGCGACACGTACAATACGATCATTGTTTATTGATTCTTTTCTATAAAACACCGTTCAAAAGTATTGAATGTAACACGATATTAATATAATGTTTCCATTTGTGAAATCACATAATTGGAGAACTCAAACCTCTTGCATAAATTATACAACTCTTTCTTGCGCGATCACGCAAGCGGGTATTTGGTTAATCATACCTAGGCCGTATCGACCTGAATTTCACATCAAGCACTTTAGACGGTCGCTAAAGCGACCATCTAAAAACCGACCGCCCAGCAATATCGTCTGCAGACAGCTCTATATGGCAGCGTGGAGGTAACGGATTATTCTGTAAATTTCCTCGCACAGGTGCTGATTGTTTGATAAAAAACGACCATATGGTGTTTATAATAGCAGCCATTGTGAAATTGGGGCCGACTGTACCACAGTTCACCAGAGAGGGATCTTGTTCAATACATGAAGACCGAAAATAAAAAAAAAAACACTTAACACGCGTCGATAACGTAAACATCAAGGACATTCCAATTATGTCTATCACTTAAAAATTTACAGGCATTATAACCAGTTTAATATCTGAAAGAGTTGCGAGCAAACCCTCAGGAAAACGGTTATTATAGTGCAATTTTAAGTCCAAGGCCCATTACTTCGCCAAATACATGTGACTGGAACGAATTTCACACTTTATCTTTAGGTCATATAGGTACACTCGCATACAAAACATCAATGTAGCGGATCCGTGGTCTAGTGGTAACACACTGGCTTCACAATCCAGAGATCGCTGGTTCGATCCCCCGCTGCACCTAACCTACTAACTCGTCTTTCGCATGAGACGTTAAACCGAGGTGCAGTGTACTAGGTGCTATACACCGGGCACTAAAAGACCCAGGGTCACCTCTGGAACGGGGTGTCTCCTGTATCTTGCACTATCCCCCGTAACCAACTAACACGTCTTTCTGGGGGCGATGGCCATATGGGAGACAATCCCGGTGCACTCGATAAAAAAGAAAAACAACAACCAAACATCAGCTCAATATCTGATACAGCTCCGTAAAAAAACTACGGAAAACGGTTATAATAGAAAAAGTTTCAAGGTCCAATCTTATGTCACAGTTGCTTAAAATGTTGATGGTTTATCTGTTTTGATGGTGGTGAAAGTATACTGTGTTGTAAATGATCAAGATTTTATTAGGAATTAACTTTGAAACTTTAGAGGTGACTTAAATCACGGACTCTAGATTACACGGATAAGAAACGGGACCGTTACGCCAAATATCTTGTTGTGTCTAAGTCACGTGACCGTGTCGTAACTATCGATCTTTTATCGAAGCGCCGAGATTATACATTTGATGTACCCACTCACGTCTTTTGTTAAATTATAATTTCATTTCTAGGCCGATTTTGACAAATTATATATCATTAGAAAGCTTACGTAACGTAGTTTTCAGATATGTAAATATATATTAAGTTTTCTTCTGATTTCGGCAGCACGGCGAGTTATTACTTAAACTTTTGCAAATATCATACCGTTTTGGAGTTTTAGAATCTAGATTTACGGTTGACATGTTCGTACTTTATACCGATTTGTAGCGTTTATATTTGGAGTTCAGTTTAAAAAATAACATCTTGCTTAGGAGAATAGAATTCTGTATATGATAGAAAAAAAATGGTTTAAAAATGAAAGCAAGTAAGGAATGAAGGCGGAAAAAAGTAGTGCGCGGTCCTAACGAACCGAACTGATGCTAGGGTCTTGGCGATTATGCTTTTGTTTAGATACCGGCCATTGAATTTCCTTTGCCATGATTATATTATATTTTTTTATGGAATATATTGAAATATTCTGTTCTACGAGACATATCAATAAAGCTAATTATTAATGAAGCTTAATAAATTAACGATTTCAGCTCTTGATTATAACACAGAAAGGGATGTTAATTTTATGATGAAACAGCGTATATAGCGGACCCTCTTGATATTTTTCGGCTTTGCATATTTCAAATATAATGGGTGTCAAAACATTCATCGTTTGTTGTTTATTATCAAAAAGGTAATTATGTAAAATTATATGAAAGGTTATTAACCATAAATTATCAATTAATTAAAATTATTTAAAGATTCTTGAAAATCACGGTCAACTGTCTATGCATGTATATTGAAATATCTTTATAAGTTATCAGAGTTATAAATATAAAGAATTCTAAATTATAACTCTGTATTATTTTTATTATTCGGAAAGATTATTTAACCCCGTTGTGGTCAAATGAGAATGCTGTTTTTAATCATGTTGTTCCGTACACTACCATACACTCTTATAGGACTACGAAATGACGGAGTTTTTACCGGTACCCGCTAAATACGTTAAATGTTAAGTATTAGATTTGATAAATGTTTAAAATGTGCATGTATAGGTATTAAGCTCTTATAATTATTATGATTAAGCTGGCTAACAGCTATACAGTATGTAGTTTATGGCAATCTGTATGGGCAGATGACTATAAATGTTTTCAATGAGCTACATATCTTATAAACGCAAAATTGAGTATTTGGCGTTACATTACTCCAAGAAATGACCACTAATACCACGAGAAGACATGGAGGTATCATAAAAAGTGTAAACTGACCAGACATTGCCACCTGTGGTTAGGGACCAATATACAAGTATAGGTCCCTGCTGTGGCGTATGACACCATAGTGTTATTTAGTATTGGTCGGCACAGTATCTGATCATAACGAGATAATTGGTTTGTGCTGAACACAGGGGCAATAAAACCACAGATCTATCAATAAACAAGATTATTGAGATATCTTTTATTGAACACCGCGATAAAAATGCTCAAACCACGGACTCTAGATTACACGGATAAGAAACATGGCAACATTCTCAGAATCATCACTGCTATATGTGTAATCACCTAACAATTCGTCTAAAAATAATGTATATATTTGAGTTGAAGACGATGTACTGTTGTATAAGTCTGAATAAACTATCTGTCTGCCTGTCTAAATCCAAGCCGCCATCGTCCCAGTGAAAAAAATCTGATTTTGAATAGTTGGACATGATGCCCTGATGTCAAAATACGAAATGACCCGCGTAACACCGACCGTGATTTTCAACAATCTTTAATAAATTGATAATTTAAGGTAAAAAATATCATATAATTATACATAATTACTTCGTTGATAATAAACAGCAAACGATGAATGTTTTTGACACCCATTTTATTTCAAGTATGCATGCAAAGCCGAATAATATCGAGAGGGTCCGCTATATACGCTGTTTCATCATAAAATTAACACCCTTTCTGTGTTATAAACAAGAGCTGAAATCGTTAATTTATTAAGATTCATTTATAATAAGCTTTATTGATATGTTTCGTGAACAAAATACTACAATATATTCCATAAAAAAATATAATAAGATGGCAAAGGAAATTCAATGGCCGGTTTCTAAACAAAATCATAATCGCCAAGACCGTAGCATCAGTTCAGTGCGTTAGGAACGCGCGCTACATTTTCCCGTCTTCATTCCTTAATTAGTTTCGTTTTTAAACAAATTTTTTTTCTATCGTAAACAAAATTCTATTCTCCTAAGCAAGATGTAATTTTTAAAACTGAACTCCAAATATAAACGCTACAAATTGGTATTAAGAATGAACATGTCAACCGTAAATCTAGATTCTATAACTCCCAAACGGTATGATATTTGCAAAAGTTAAAGTTATAACTCGCCGGACTGTCGAAATCAGAAGAAAAACAGAAAGGTGCTTATTTACTTGATATATTTGATATATTCCCCTACGAGAAGACCCCCCCCCCCCCCCCCCCCCGCACCATCCCGCCCCCCCCCCGCAGTCCAAAATTCTTGCGTACGGCCCTGCTAGATTATAAGGAAGATCTTTGGTGGTATTAATGTGTCTTGATGGTAACATCCATTTAACCGGTGTTTTAATCAATTACTATTGTACTGAATTTTCGTTATTTTGCTGAAAATATCAAATTCATTCAATATTGTTTAGAGATGTCATCAACTTGGTAAACATTATAAATAATATATTCACCTTAACTATACAAAACCCACGTACTAGCAATGAAAATGTGTATTTTTTTAACCGCCTGTCATTGCGTCAGATCTTTACTCGCTGCGTTTCGCAATCAACTGTGCACCTATGTTCGTACCCAAACGGTATCGTACATTTTAGTGTGATAGGATACGGTTTAACCATGAGGACTTATTTAACGTAAAGCATAAACTGGTATAGGAGCATACATTGAATATTATCGTGGTTTCTTTTTTCTTATCAATACTATTTGATGGGGTAACAAATTAAATTAAATGTATAATTACTTAACATTGTCTAACACCATGACTATGAACACAAGATCTATTTTTTATATGCGAAACTGTTTCGTTTATCTGCTTCCAAAAACTTGTTATCAAATTAAATAATATAAGCTTTTGCATTTAAGTAAATTGGATTAATCATTATTACAAAGCACATATTATAATTAATTTTAATGTAACATTAGGTTGTGAAAACAGTAAATCATGCCAATCGTACAAATGTATCGATATGTACCCGATAGATAAGTTCTTTGCGCAACTGGCTTTGCAACTGGCTGATAGTTATCAATATAAAATAGGCAGTGGCTAGTGGCTAGTGTGTTTAAAGCCTTTCCTTTAGGGACTGTCTAGCCGGTTAACGGCTGTTATAATAAATAAATATAATCAGTGCATTTATTTTAGCTACTAAGATAGTAAAATTCCAAAATTTCTACCCTAAACTAGCTTGTGTCTGTTAGATCCCTGGTTATAATATCACCTAGGAGTCTGTTAGATCCCTGATTATATCACCTAGGAGTCTGTTAGATCCCTGGTTATATCATGTATCATTTAGGAGTCTGTTAGATCCCTGGTTATATCATGTAGGAGTCTGTTAGAATCATGTAGGAGTCTGTTAGAACCCTGGTTATATCATGTAGGAGTCTGTTAGATCCCTGGTTATATCACCTAGGAGTCTGTTAGATCCCTGGTTATATAATGTAGGAGTCTGTTAGATCCCTGGTAATATCATGTAGGGGTCTGTTAGATCCCTGGTTATATAACCTAGGAGTCTGTTAGATCCCTGGTTATATAATGTAGGAGTCTGTAAGATCCCTGGTTATATCAACAGTTGTCTGTTAGATTCCTTGACAAATGACTTAAGGTTAGATATACAGAAAATCACATTGTTCACAATAATAATAAATTATATGACAATGTGATTGTGAGGGTCTTTATGAGCAAGCATACAATGATTTCTGAATTTCTTTTTCAGATGTCCAGGATTCTAATCATGAATATTCTGAACAAAAGGCTTTTGAGCAGTTGTATGCTTGGGTCAAAAGCACGTCCAGTTAATAGGGCGAATGCAGTTGGATCAAACTTCAACATACTAAATGGAGGCACAGGCTTCTTGACAAACTCTTTGAACATTTCTGCACTGACGTGTGTTGTGCATAGTAGGTGTTTATCTTTACATGTAAATAGGAAAGCTAATCAAAACACATGCATATTTTTAGAAAGGAAATCAGGCAACGTGCCCATAATGCAGACTCTGGGAAGAAAGTCATATATAAAATATGGACCCGTGTTATTGTGGGATCAGATAATGCAGACTCTGGGAAGAAAGTCATATATAAAATCTGGACCCGTGTTATTGTGGGATCAGATTAAAGTATGTTATTCTGTAATGTCATCAACGGCTACTAATCAAGATGTAGCCAAGAAAGTCCCAACCAAGCCTCTCATGAAAATAAAAACAAAAAAGAAAATTCGCCTAGTGGAGGTAATTTCTTGATCTTTTCACACATCAAACATTGAAATATTGCCATAAATTTTGTGTTGTTATTTACAACTGAAATTACTTTTCTCAACTTCAGAAACTTCTTCAAGTGCAACTAAGATTTATCTCTTAGAAGTACAACTTGATTTGTGTGACTGTGAAGCATTTAAATACTTTATTTTGTTTTTGTCGACAACTGGTATTTTTAACCAGGTTTTCCGAAGGCAAAAACTGGTTATTAGATTGGCGAATGTCGGTGGGCGGGCGTGCTGGCAGGCGGGATGGCGAAACAAGATTGTCTGGGCCATAACTTTGTCTGTTATCGTGAGATTTTAAAATCATTTGGCACATTTGTTCACCATCATTAGACGGTGTGTCGCGCGAAAGAATTACGTCGATATCATCAAGGTCACACTTTGAGTTCAAAGGTCAAAAATGGCCATAAATTAGCTTGTCCGGGCCACAACTATGTCATTCATTGTGAGATTTTAAAATCATTTGGCACATTTGTTCACCATCATTAGACGGTGTGTCGCGCAAAAGAATTACGTCGATATCATCAAGGTCACACTTTGAGTTCAAAGGTCAAAAATGGCCATAAATTAGCTTGTCCGGGCCACAACTATGTCATTCATTGTGAGATTTTAAAATAATTTGGCACATTTGTTCACCATCATTGGACGGTGTGTTGCACAAAATAATAACGTGAATATCTGCATGGTCACCACAACTAAAAATATAATTATTTATTTTGAAACAAAGGGGGTTAATTATTAACAATCAGTTCAGTTTGAGTAGTCTCCCTTTATCAGACTTTGTTTCAAATTGAGACAATTTTGTCCCTTGTTTAAAACTAAATTGCAGATGACATTATAACCTGAATGCTCCAAGGCTACCCTTGTTAGGGTATACAGTATATTTCGGATGTGTTTGTTGTAGGATGCGTTGCAGTACAATCGAGTGGCAACATATCCTGTGGGTCAGGAGCTCAACCTAGAGTCACTGGCCAAAGAGATTGTCAGTCAAGACACTTACAAGATTGTGGACATGCCAACAGGTCTGTGGTAACAACAAAGCTGGCAAAAAACTGTATAGTATCCTGTTACAGCTGTAAAAAAAAAATTGCTCTATATTTTACTGGCTGTTCCTTTTTATTGGGGAAAACAAGCGTGATGGACCATGAAATTAAGAAAAAATAAGTATTATCAAGATGATTAGAAATAACAGCATACCAATTGCTTATAATTGCATGTTTAATTGCATTCTTAAGTTTACATTATATAAAGTGCCAGAGAATTGAATTGCTGTTTAGTCAACCCATTTAACCAGTTATTGAGTTTGTTAGAATATTTTTTGGGAAATTATGGTCAAAATTTTTATGCCCCCAGTAGGAGGGCATATACTGATCGGACTGTCCGTCCGTCTTTCCTTCATACTTTGCGTTTAGGTTTCAAAAATTGCTCATAAACTATGTCCCTTGAGATGTAACCTTCATATTTGGTATGCATGTGTATATGGATAAGGCCTTTCCATACGCACAAAAATTTTGACCCCCGTGACCTTGACGTTGAACTTAGGGTCCGCGTTAAGGTTTTAAAATCTGTGTTTAGGTTTCGAAAAATGCTCATAACTTCTATGTCCTTTGAGATATACCTTCATATTTGGTATGCATGTGTATGTGGACAAGGCCTTTCCATACGCACACACATTTTGACCCCTGTGACCTTGACCTTGAACTTAGGGTCCGTGTTTAGGTTTTGAAATCTGCGTTGAAATCAAGCATTTATAGGGGGCATAAGTCATCCTATGGTGACAGCTCTTGTTTGCTTTTTTTTTTTACTTTTTGCCATTGGGAAACGTACTTTTTTTACTTCTTGCAATTTGAAAACAGCCTGCAAGGGGCTGTAATTTTGAGCAAAAAAACACACTGTTTAGGTCTGTGCAAAATTGCTCGTCCTTCAATTTGACAAAAAAATACATTATGACTGGCAGTTTTCTGAAAATGTTGGTCTGAGTGACCAACAAAATATCACTTACCATTTTTAAAAAAGTATATTTTTTTATCAGGCTGCAGGGAAGGGGCACTTGTCCTCCAATATGGGAAAAATAGCAAGTGAAAACTAAGTTTGGGTATAAAAAGGGGTAATTAATTTTATAATTTAATGCTTAATTCTTATTTTGGGGCAAACTGCATGCTTAAAAAAATGTGTAAGGTTATGTACTCTGTCATTGGCTACAACTACCGGTATGTTGTAAAAAATGTGCTTGTTAAAACACTGATAGTGTATGTCAGTTTACAATTAGCAAGTTCAATGCAAACACATTTGCAGACAGATTTGATTACCTGCATTAGTTTACTTTCACATTTGCCCACTTTTAAAAAGTTTGTACATGTAGCACTCTATCTTAGTTTTAATTAGCCTGTCTATTGACTATCATAAAATGTGAGAGAACACTGCCTGATGTGCGCACTTTGCGTTTCATGATTTACACATGTAAATATCCTGTCTGAGTTTGACAACACATACAATAAATCACACATTTCACAATGTGGCATCAATTGCTTCTTAATTTTTGAAGATGGGCATGTGTTTGTGTTTATTTAATTCTTAAACACATTTTTTTCTTTTAACCAAAATTTATTTGAAATATGTAAGTAGCTTGTGTTTATTGTACAAAATGCATCCATACATGCCATACGTCCCGATCTCGGCGGGACAGTCCCGCTTTTGGGCCCTTTGTCCCGCCGTCCCGCTATGAGACGATTTGTCCCGACATTCGTAAAAAAACGATGTAAGTTCTATAGTCTAAGTAATATAATGAGTATTGTTGTCGTAATGTTTTAGATTTTGTACTCTAAAAAGATGAATATTATCCTCGTTGTTTGCTATTGTCTTATTTTATAAAACCGTTATTATGTTTTGTTATGTTATGAGTATTTGTTAGTACTATACTGACTACAGTAAAGGTGGAATGATAAATCGTTTTAGGTGTCCTGCTTTTGGGTCAAATGTCCCGACAATTTGTTATGGAATGTCCCGCTTTGGACCTAAAAAAATATGGCATGTATGACAAAATGCAGTGAAGTAATATATAGCTCTTGGGTCGTTATGCCTTCTGTTCAAATGTCCCGGAAATAAATATCTTTAATTTGATTTACGCTTAGAAAAAGTAAACAATCAAATGTAACAGTTACACTGTGTTTAGGTTTTTTTGAGACAGTTTTTTCGTTCAAACTGGCATGTTTTCTGAAAATGCTGTTTCATCAGACTCAGACTGGCCTTTTATTGCCAGTTATGAAAGAATCCATTAATTTAGAGTCTCTATTGCCTTTTATTGCCAGTTATGAAAGAATCCATTAATTTAGAGTCTCTATTGCCTTTTATTGCCAGTTATGAAAGAATCCATTAGTTTAGAGTCTCTATTTTAGTATAGGGACAAAAGAGGGGGATCTAGTTAGGGTTGTTTTTATATTGGTTGATATCAAGAGTAATACAATCATGCTCATGTATAGTTATCGACATCTAAACTGTTTAAAAAGAAGCCATCGATGGAAGATACTTAATCAGATCCAAGGTTTGTCCTTAAATGATTTAGAAAACTTAGAAATTAACAGTTTATCTGACATGTTTAAATCATCATCCTTGTTTGTTCTGTTCCAGATTTGCAAGGAAATCTTCAAGATGTTATTATGACAACTGCAAAGTACAAGTTTGAAGGCCAAATAAGAGATGCTTTTTTCTTCAGGTTTAGAATCTTTATTAGAAAAATGTTGTTTTTTTGTTATATTGATGAGTTATTACAAAGTCATATTGAGCTCTATAGTATGATTTTGTAAGCTTTTAAATCGCTGTTGTAGTTACATCAATTGCAAACTCATTTTCAAGGATGACTTGAGGCATTTCATTACAACTTGAAAATTTCTTAACCATATTTTACTGCACCCATTTTCAAAAGTATATTAATCTAGTTGCAAATGTATCAATTTTGTTAGCCTTTCAAAATGGGCTTTCCATGCAGTAACTTTGATTTTTATATAAGAGTGTCAATCAAGTACTTTCAAACACAAATACAATTTGACAGAGAAAACATTTATTACATGAATCGGGAGGTACCCTATTTGTCTTGCCTTCATACCTACGTATGAACACTAAAATAAATGTCCAAACATATTTTTTAATCTTGTAAATATTGGATGACAGATATACAGGTATGGCCTTAAATTGTATTTTTGTGCACTTTAAAGTTATAATTTTATTATGAATATTTGTTTCAGAGATGGAACAGTTTCTTTATGGACAATGTCAGAATCTGAGGTTAGTTGAGTAACAATTAGTAAAATAAGCACACCAATGTAAGGACGGTTGCACCATAATCTGGTGGTATCATGTGTGAATTTCAAGCCAGGTATTCACATTACTGTTTAGTGATTTTTTCACAGATTTTGGCATGTATTGAAGTTTGTCAGTAAATGCTTTATTATGCTCCCCTTCGAAGAAGAGAGGGTATATGGTTTTGCACATGTCCGTCGGTTTGTCCACCGAATGGTTTCCGGATTATAACTCAAGAACACTTACGCCTAGGATCATGAAACTCCATAGGTACATTGATCATGACTCGCAGATGACCCCTATTGATTTTCAGGTCACTAGGTCAAAGGTCAAGGTCACGGTGACTAGAACCAGTAAACCTGTTTCTGGATGATAACTCAAGAATGCTTACGCCTAGGATCATGAAACTTCATAGGTACATTGATAATGACTTGCAGATGACCCCTATTGATTTTCAGGTCACTAGGTCAAAGGTCAAGGTCACTGTGACTCAACACAGAAAAATGGTGTCTGGATGATAACTCAAGAACGTTTACACCTAGGATCATGAAACTTCATAAGTACATTGATCATGACATGCAGGTGACCCCTATTGATTTTCAGGTCATTAGGTCAAAGGTCAAGGTCACTGTGACTCGAACCAGTAAAATGTTGTCCGGATGATAACTCAAGAATGCTTACGCCTAGGATCATGAAACTTCATAGGTACATTGATCATGACTCGCAGATGACCCCTATTGATTTTCAGGTCACTAGGTCAAAGGTCAAGGTCACGGTGACTCAAACCAGTAAAATGGTTTTCGGATAATAACTCAAGAACGCTTATGCCTAGGATCATGAAACTTCATTGGTACATTGATCATGACTCGCAGATGACCTCTATTGATTTTCAGGTCACTAGGTCAAAGGTCACGGTGACTAGAACCAGTAAAATGGTTTCTGAATAATAACTAAAGAATGCTTATACCTAGCATCATGAAACTTCTTAGGTACATTGATCATGACTCGCAGATAACCCCTATTGATTTTCAGGTCACTAGGTCAAAGAGCAAGGTCCTGGTGACTCGAACCAGTAAAATGGTTTCCGGATGATTACTCAAGAACGCTTACGCCTAGGATCATGAAACTTCATAGGTGCATAGATCATGACTGGCAGATGACCCCTATTGATTTTGAGATCACTAGGTCTAAGGTCACGATGACTCCACACAGTAAAATGGTTTCCGGAGGATAACTCAAGAAAGCTTACGCCTAGGATCATGAAACTTCATAGGTACATTGATCATGACTGACAGATGACCCCTATTGATTTTCAGGTCACTAGGTCAAAGGTCAAGGTCACAGTGACAACAAACGTATTCACACAATGGCTGCCACTACAACTGACAGCCCATATGGGGGGGGCATGTGTGCTTTACAAACAGCCCTTGTTTTGATATATGTAAACATTGGATGTAAAAAGCTCCAGTAAAAAAACAAGAATGAAATTAAAGAAGAAAAAAAAGGGACCCTCATCAGGGCTCAAACCACTGACCCCTGGAGTAAAAGTCTAACACTTAGACCACTTGGCCATCCATGCTCATACAATGATTGATGTATTTGATACTTTATACAAGCAATCCTTATATTGTCACAATATATAACAACATAACGAATCTCTCCAAACTATTTAATTGTTTCGGGTTGCAACACTTGATAATTTTCAGGTTTTTAAATCCTCAAAAGATGCATATAATAGATATTTTAGAGCATGGTAAATGTTCAGAATTACTGTTACCTCACAATAAATGCGTCACAAATACAATAACTACAGCGAAAATTTGCGAATTTGAAACATTTTTTAAAATAAATTTTGTTAATCAACTAAAATGTGAAAAGGCCTATTTAGGAATTTAGTAAGATGTTGGAAATTGTGAATAAAAAATCAAAGGTCTCTTTAGGTCTAATATTTTTTAATGATTACAAAAACCTTCCTTTTTGTCTGAAAATATCTCTTCTGATATTAAAGATCTTAAAATTAACATTATGGACTCTTCAATCATTGCTGTTTTTTATTTCCTCACTATGTGTTTATTGTACTGACATGTCTGTGCAGTGTGGTAACAAGTGTCCTGTCTCTTTATGACAGAAGGATGACGTCCTGCAGCTGGTGCGAAGACATTGCATCCATCCGTACAACCCAGTACTGACAGAACAAGAGAGTGAGATCATACCTGTACAGAATGACATGTAAAGTGTGAATCATGACAAATATGCGTGTAAACTAGTAATGTGATCAATCAAAAGTGTGTATATTTAATAAAGAGGACAATGATTATTATATAGTATGTATGACAATATAATTAACTCTTCTTGATTGTTAAGATATTTTTGAGGTTACAATCCTATGCTTTTTCGCTTGATTTTATAAAACAAAAAATCACTAAAAAATTCCAAACTGGTGTTATTTAGCGTCTTGAAGGCCAGGTGCATAATGTTGTTATTCAGTGCCTCTTAGCCAGGTACATACTGTTGTTATTTAATGTCTCTAAGCCAGGTACATACTGTTATTATTCAATGTATCTAAGCCAGGTGCATATTGATGTTTTTCAGTGCCTCTAAGCAAGGTACATACTGTTGTTATTTAGTGTCTTTAAACCAGGTGCATACTGCTGTAATTCAGTGCCTCTAAGCCAGGTACATACTGTTGTAATTTAATGTCTCTAAGCAGGTGCATAACGTTGTTATTCAGTGTCTCTAAGCCAGGTTCAAACTGTTGCTATTTAGTGTCTCTAAGCAAGGTACGTACTGTCGCTATTCAGTGTCTCTAAGCCAGGTTCATACTGTTGCTATTCAATGTCTCTAAGCCAGGTTCATATTGTTGTTCTTTAGTGTCTCTAAGCAAGGTTCATACTGTTGCTATTAAGTGTCTTTAAGCAAGGTATGTACTGTTGCTATTCAGTGTCTCTAAGCCAGGTTCATACTGTTGCTATTCAGTGTCTCTAAGCCAGGTTCATACTGTTGTTCTTTAGTGTCTCTAAGCAATGTTCACACTGTTGCTATTTCGTATCTCTAAGCAAGGTACATAATGTTGCTATTCAGTGTCTCTAAGCCAGGTTCATACTGTTGCTATTTAGTGTCTCTAAGCAAGGTACGTACTATTGCTATTTAGTGTCTTTAAGCAAGGTACGTATTGTTGCTATTCACTGTGTATAAGCCAGGTTAATACTGTTGCTATTTAGTGTCTCTAATCAAGGTGCGTACTGTTCCTATTCAGTGTCTCAAAGCCAGGTTCATACTGTTGTTCTTTAGTGTCTCTAAGCAAGGTTCATACTGTTGCTTTTAAGTGTCTCTAAGCAAGGTACGTACTGTTGCTATTCATTGTCTCTAAGCCAGGTTCATACTGTTGCTATTTAGTGTCTCTAAGCCAGGTTCATACTGCTGCTATTTAGTGTCTCTAAGCCAGGTTCATACTGTTGTTCTTAAGTGTCTCTAAGCAAGGTACGTACTGTTGCTATTCAATGTCTCTAAGCCAGGTTCATGCTGTTGTTATTTAGTGTCTCTAATCAAGGTGCGTACTGTTCCTATTCAGTGTCTCTGAGCCAGGTTCATACTGTTGCTATTTAGTGTCTTTAAGCCAGGTTCATACTGTTGCTATTCAGTGTCTCTAAGCCAGATTCATACTGTTGCTATTCAGTGTCTCTAAGCCAGGTTCATACTGTTGCTATTTAATGTCTCTTATCAATGTGCGCACTGTTCCTATTCAGTGTCTCTAAGCCATGTTCATACTGTTGCTTTTAGTGCCTCTAAGCAAGGTTCATACTGTTGCTATTTAATGTCTCTAAGCCAGGTTCATACTGTTGCTATTCAGTGTCTCTATGCCAGGTTTATGCTGTTGCTATTTAGTGTCTCTAAGCAAGGTACATACTGTTGCTATTCAGTGTCTCTAAGCCGGGTTTATACTGTTGCTATTTAGTGTCTCTAAGCCTGGTTCATACTGTTGTTCTTTAGTGTCTCTAAGCCAGGTTCATACTGTTGCTATTCAGTGTCTCTAAGCCAGGTTCATACTGTTGTTCTTTAGTGTCTCTAAGCCAGGTTCATACTGTTGCTATTCAGTGTCTCTAAGCCAGGTTCATACTGTTGCTATGTAGTGTCTCTAAGCAAGGTACATACTGTTCCTATTCAGTGTCTCTAAGCTAGGTTTATACTGTTGCTATTTAGTGTCTCTAAGCCAGGTTCATACTGATGTTCTTTAGTGTCTCTAAGCAAGGTTCATACTGTTGCTATTAAGTGTCTCTAAGCAAGGTACGTACTGTTGCTATTCATTGTCTCTAAGCCAGGTTCATACTGTTGTTCTTTAGTGTCTCTAAGCAAGGTTCATACTGTTGTTCTTTAGTGTCTCTAAGCCAGGTTCATACTGTTGTTCTTTAGTGTCTCTAAGCCAGGTTCATACTGTTGCTATTCAGTGTCTCTAAGCCAGGTTCATACTGTTGTTCTTTAGTGTCTCTAAGCAAGGTTCATACTGTTGTTCTTTAGTGTCTCTAAAGAACGTTCATACTGTTGCTATTTAGTGTCTCTAGGCCAGGTTCATACTGTTGCTATTCAGTGTCTCTAAGCCAGGTTCATACTGTTGCTATTTAGTGTCTCTAATCAAGTTGGGTACTGTTCCTATTCAGTGTCTATAAGCCAGGTTCATACTGTTGCTATTCAGTGTCTCTAAGCCAGGTTCATACTGTTGCTATTTAGTGTCTCTAAGCAAGGTACATACTGTTGCTATTCAGTGTCTCTAAGCCAGGTTTATACTGTTGCTATTTAGTGTCTCTAAGCAAGGTTCATACTGTTGTTCTTTAGTGTCTCTAAGCAAGGTTCATACTGTTGCTATTTAGTGTCTCTAAGCAAGGTACCCCGATTGTACTGTTGCTATTCAGTGTCTCTGAGCCAGGTTCATACTATTGCTATTTAGTGTCTCTAAGCCAGGTTCATACTGTTGCTATTTAGTGTTTTAAGCCAGGTACATACTGTTGTTCTTTAGTGTCTCTAAGCCTGGTTCATACTGTTGTTATTTAGTGTCTCTAAGCCAGGTTCATGCTGTTGCTATTTAGTGTCTCTAAGCCAGGTTCATGCTGTTGCTATTTAGTGTCTCTAAGCCAGGTACATACTGTTGTTCTTTAGGTTCTCTAAGCCAGGTTCATACTGTTGCTATTGAGTGTCCCTAAGCAAGGTACGTACTGTTCCTATTCAGTGTCTCTAAGCCAGGTTCATACTGTTGCTATTTAGTGTCTCTAAGCAAGGTTCATACTGTTGTTCTTTAGTGTCTCTAAGCTAGGTTCATACTGTTGCTATTTAGTGTCTCTAAGCAAGGTGCGTACTGTTGCTATTCAGTGTCTCTAAACCAGGCTCGTACTGTTGCTATTTAGTGTCTTTAAGCAAGGTACGTACTGTTGCTATTCAGTATTTCTAAGCCAGGTTCATACTGTTGCTATTTAGTGTTTGTATTCAAGGTGCTTACTGTTCCTATTCAGTTACTCTAAGCCAGGTTCATACTGTTGTTCTTTAGTGTGTCTGAGCAAGGTTCATAATGTTGCTATTTAGTGTCTCTAAGCAAGGTACTTACTGTTGCTATTCAGTGTCTCTAAGCCAGGTTCATACTGTTGCTAATTAGTGTCTCTAAGCAAGGTACATACTGTTGCTATTCAGTGTCTCTAAGCCATGTTCATACTGTTGCTTTTTAGTGTCTCTAAGCCAGGTTTATACTGTTGTTCTTTAGTGTCTCTAAGCCAGATTTATACTGTTGCTATTCAGTGTCTCTAAGCCAGGTTCATACTGTTGCTATTAAGTGTCTCTAAGCAAGGTACATACTGTTGCTATTCAGTGTCTCTAAGCGAGGTTTATACTGTTGCTATTTAGTGTCTCTAAGCAAGGTTCATACTGTTGTTCTTAAGTGTCGCTAAGCAAGGTTCATACTGTTGCTATTTAGTGTCTCTAAGCAAGGTACCCCGGTACGTACTGTTGCTATTCAGTGTCTCTGAGCCAGGTTCATACTATTGCTATTTAGTGTCTCTAAGCCAGGTTCATACTGTTGCTATTTAGTGTCTCTAAGCCAGGTACATACTGTTGTTCTTTAGTGTCTCTAAGCCAGGTTCATACTGTTGTTATTTAGTGTCTCTAAGCCAGGTTCATGCTGTTGCTATTTAGTGTCTCTAAGCCAGATTCATGCTGTTGCTATTTAGTGTCTCTAAGCCAGGTACATACTGTTGTTCTTTAGTGTCTCTAAGTCAGGTTCATACTGTTGCTATTTAGTGTCTCTAAGCAAGGTACGTACTGTTCCTATTCAGTGTCTCTAAGCCAGGTTCATACTGTTGTTATTTAGTGTCTCTAAGCAAGGTTCATACTGTTGTTCTTTAGTGTGTCTGAGCAGGGTTCATAATGTTGCTATTTAGTGTCTCTAAGCAAGGTTCATACTGTTGCTATTCAGTGTCTCTAAGCCAGGTTCATACTGTTGCTATTTAGTGTCTCTAAGCAAGGTACGTACTGTTGCTATTCAGTGTCTCTAAGCCTGGTTCATACTGTTGTTATTCAGTGTCTTTAATCAAGGTGCGTACTGTTGCTATTCAGTGTCTCTAAGCCAGGTTCATACTGTTGCTATTCAGTGTCTCTAAGCCAGGTTCATACTGTTGCTATTCAGTGTCTCTAAGCCAGGTACATACTGTTGTTCTTTAGTGTCTCTAAGCCAGGTTCATACTGTTGTTATTTAGTGTCTCTAAGCCAGGTTCATGCTGTTGCTATTTAGTGTCTCTAAGCCAGATTCATGCTGTTGCTATTTAGTGTCTCTAAGCCAGGTACATACTGTTGTTCTTTAGTGTCTCTAAGTCAGGTTCATACTGTTGCTATTTAGTGTCTCTAAGCAAGGTACATACTGTTCCTATTCAGTATCTCTAAGCCAGGTTCATACTGTTGTTATTTAGTGTCTCTAAGCAAGGTTCATACTGTTGTTCTTTAGTGTGTCTGAGCAGGGTTCATAATGTTGCTATTTAGTGTCTCTAAGCAAGGTTCATACTGTTGCTATTCAGTGTCTCTAAGCCAGGTTCATACTGTTGCTATTTAGTGTCTCTAAGCAAGGTACGTACTGTTGCTATTCAGTGTCTCTAAGCCTGGTTCATACTGTTGTTATTCAGTGTCTTTAATCAAGGTGCGTACTGTTGCTATTCAGTGTCTCTAAGCCAGGTTCATACTGTTGCTATTCAGTGTCTCTAAGCCAGGTTCATACTGTTGCTATTCAGTGTCTCTAAGCCAGGTTAATACTGTTGCTATTTAGTGTATCTTAACAAGGTACGTACTGTTGCTATTCAGTGTCTCTAAGCCAGGTTCATACTGTTGCTATTTAGTGTCTCTAATCAAGGTGCTTACTGTTGCTATTTAGTGTCTCTAAGCAAGGTACGTACTGTTGCTATTCAGTGTCTCTAAGCCAGGTTTGTACTGTTGCTAGTCAGTGCCTTCAAGTTATGTACACAATGTTGTTATTTCAGGGCCTCTAAACTTGTGCGGGGTAAAATCCACATTCGGAGCTTACCTGGAGACGAGAAGTATGAAGAGATCACCATGATGGAGAAGTTTGCCTTCTCCAATGCCATGGCCCAGTCAGGTACATTCCAGTTCTTGTGCAGCAAATTAACGGATATGTCTTTATTTTTTAATAAGTATGCTGCAGTATCAACTATAAGATAATCACTTTATAAAGAAATTTTATGAAAAGAACAGTACTTATCACTGCATCCCAAGTTATTACTTTATGTATCCAATATTAACTTACTTAAATGTTTGTCTATTGTAGTGACTTTGGCAATCAACGAGAACAAATTGGAGAAGTTTATTGATCAGTTGGAATCAGAAACGCAGGTAGGCAGGCATTACCGGTAAGCATTTTGTTCTTGATTTCTTTGACTCAATGTGTTCCTTAATGTACAGCTCTCACAGACTGGGACCATTATATAGCTGGAAGTTATATTGGTGAAAATAGGTGTAGAGAATTTTTTTATAAGCATAGGTAATAATGAGGCAAATAAAATAAAATACAGGCTTTCATAGATAGGGATATGGAAAACTTTGTGGACATTTTGTACACAGAGATTCAAGATCATAAACTTACATTTTGACCATATTTTCAAACATATGTTTTTGTTCTTGTACAGAGTTTCCTCTAAAAATAAAGGGGCATATCCACTCTTTTAGGGGCATTTGGGGCTACTTTTAATTTATATCCCAGAAAGGAAATCAACAACACAAGATAGGAAGTGGGCAAACACAGGCAGGCATACTTTAACATGAATACTCTTTGGACAAACACACATAAGCATGTATAAACATGGATAGGCATTGGGCAAACACACTGATTTCCCGAACTCAACAGCCTTCTCTCTGACATTTGGTTTGACTGGTCAGAGTTTTCTGTCAGACATTAGATTAGTCTTTCAGACCCAAGACAATTTGTTAAAGTAAAAAAGAAAGAAAATGAAATCGAAATCAATTGCACTCTGTGCATGTTCGTTGATGTCTTACTCCCAGCTGTTGTTTTTTTTGTAACCACCTGTATTTGTTGCCTTAAGAAGAAAATTCTGCATCATATGCAATCGGATTATCTCGATTTAAGCCATCATTATTTTGGACCAATCAAAAGTTGATTGACTTAGTGGCTAGTAATATTGTATATCATGTTCTGACATGTGTTGGTCCGCAGATGATCTATAATATTTTATATTTCATGGTTAAACTTTAATATATTTTATCAGACATTCTGGGCCTAAGAGTGAAGAATTTTGATTGGCCCTTGAATGTTTTAATACAGACATGTCCATAGGTCCGACCGAGATTTAGGGATGTCTGTACACAAGTCAACATGTGTAAACATGGATCAGCATTGGTAAACATTGATAGGAATGATGAAAACACAGGTAGGCATTAGTAAACAGATTGGCACTGGGCAAACAATGATAAGCATAGACAAACCTGGTATGCATTGGGCAAAAGTAGATAGGCATGGGTAACATCTCGTGCACTGGGCAAACACAGACTGGAACGAGGAAAATACATATAGGCATAGGTCAAACATAGGTAGCCATGAAGAAAGTACAAAATGGCATTGGGTTAACATAGGCATGGTATACATACAAATAGGCATTGGGCAAACACATTTATGCATGGGGTAACAATGGTAAAAAATTGGCAAACACATAATTAATATGATGTGTGCTATATGAACAACAGAAATCTAATTGTCATCATTCATTTTTTTGATAAATATTCATTTGTAATTGTATGACTTCAGCTACTTCGTGATGGACAGCCATCCCAGTTGAAGAGGCGTGATATCAACATGAAGTTAGGAGAAGTATTCTTACACAGGCAAGTGTTATATAATTTTGATATGCATGTTTTGTAATCCTGTGTTAAAAAAAAAATATTGTGTACAGCTGCAAAATGCATCATAATTAAATTATGTTTTCAAAAACATTCATTGACATATTGTTTCTTTAAGGTCATTTGTACATGTTTAGGTCAACTGCTTATGATATCTTTTGTGTGTGGTTTGTCTTATACCATCCTCCACTTTGGCCCACTTTGATATGTTACCATCTCGATAAATCTTTGTCCATGTCAGGCATGAGATCAACTTGGAGTCAGGTTTCCTGGATGTGCCAGATGTCTACTGGGAGCGGGATGACTTGGAGCAGCTGTACAGGAGTACATTTAGTGATCTGAATGTCTCCAAACGTATACAGGTGAGTAGACATGCACTATTAATGATATGAAAGTCTCCAAGTTAATACAGGTGAGTAGAGATGCACTATTAATGATCTGAATGTCTCCAAGCATATACAGGTGGGTACAGGAGTACATTTAATGATCTGAATGTCTCCAAGCATATACAGGTGGGTACAGGAGTACATTTAATGATCTGAATGTCTCCAAGCGTATACAGGTGGGTACAGGAGTACATTTAATGATCTGAATGTCTCCAAGCGTATAGAGGTGGGTACAGGAGTACATTTAATGATCTGAATGTCTCCAAGCGTATACAGGTGGGTACAGAAGTACATTTAATGATCTGAATGTCTCCAAGCATATACAGGTGGGTACAGAAGTACATTTAATGATCTGAAGGTCTCCAAGCATATACAGGTGGGTACAGAAGTACATTTAATGATCTGAATGTCTCCAAGCGTATACAGGTGGATACAGGAGTACATTTAATGATGTGAATGTCTCCAAGCATATACAGGTGGGTACAGGAGTACATTTAATGATCTGAATGTCTCCAAGCTTATACAGGTGGGTACAGAAATACATTTAATGATCTGAATGTCTCCAAGCGTATACAGGTGGGTACAGGAGTACATTTAATGATCTGAATGTCTCCAAGCTTATACAGGTGGGTAGACATGCACTATTAATGATCTGAATGTCTCCAAGGGTATACAGGTGGGTAGAGATGCACTATTTACGATCTGAATGTCTTCAAGGGTATACAGGTGGGTAGAGATGCACTATTAACGATCTGAATGTCTCTAAGCGTATACAGGTGGGTAGCGATGCACTATTAATTATCTGAATGTATCCAGAAGTATAAAGGTGGGTTGAGATGAACTATTAATGATCTGAATGTATCCAGGGGTATACAGGTGGGTATACATGCACTTTTAATGATCTGAATGTATCCAGGGGTATACAGGTGGGTGTAGGTGCACTATTAATGATCTGAATGTATCCAGGGATATACAGGTGGATAGAGATGCTTTATTAATGATCTGAATGTATCCAGGTGGAAAGAGGTGCACTATTAATGATCTGAATGTATCCAGGGGTATACAGGTGGGTAGAGATGCACTATTAATGATCTGAATGTCTGGAGACTAAACAATATAACAGATGTATTTGCAGCTTTTAAATAGATATTTTTGGGAAAGTAGCCAGCATCTTGATTGAATGTAACTGGTGTAATTACTAGATTCAAGTTTTAAAGGCTTCATTTTCCAACCCTTAGATGCAGACGAGGAGCAAACAGCATAAAACCTGAACAGACTGCGAGTTTCTCGCATGCTGTTCTGGTTTTATGCTGTTTGCACATAGCCATTTACACTTTTCATCCAAGTGGGAAAGGGTTAAACCCCCTGATAAGAAATGTGGGATAAACTGGAATCACTATGGACTTATTTCTTTCCATTCATCTGGTTGTCCATATACACTATTGTTTCTGGAGAAGATCTCCTTCACTTATGAGTATACAACATTACATCTGAAGTTATGCATGTCAGCAAGTTGATTTTAACATCCAAAATTAAAATTTTAAAAATTGTGTACCCCAATTGGATTTCTGTAACATTAATATAGTAACAGTTTTCAGATGTTTTATATTGGGTATTAACATTGTAAATTGTTCCTCTACCTGTTTTCATCAAATCATTCACACTGGCCACAAAATGACTTAAAGAATATTTTTCTTTCAAACCACAATTATTGTTGTTCTCTACAAACCTTATTTAAATAATATCCCAGAGTTAAAACTGTTAACGGGCCATGCCCCAGGGTTCATTTTGTAGCTCACCTGAGCACAACGTGCTCATGGTGAGCTTTTGTGATCGCCTTTTGTCCGTCGTGCGTCGTCAACATTTTGCCTTGTGAATACTCTAGAGGCTACATTTATTGTCTGATCTTTATGAAATTTGGTTAGAAGCTTTGTCCCATTGATACCTCAACTGAGTTCGAAACTGGGTCAAAAACTAGGTCACTAGGTCAAAAAAAAGAAAAACCTTGTGAACACTGTAGAAGTCACATTTGATGCCCAATCTTGATGTAACTTTGTTAAAATGTTTGTCTAAATGATATGTTGGTTGAGTTAAAAAATGGTTCCGGTCCTTTGAAAAACATGGCCGCCAGGGGGCAGGGCAGTATTCCTGATATGGCTACAGAGAAACCTTGTGAACACTCTAGAAATCACAATTTTTGCCCAATCATCATGAAACTTAGTCAAAACATTGGTTTCATTGATATCTCGGACGAGTTTGAAAAATGGTTTAGATCGGTGAAAAAACATGGCCGCCAGGGGGCGGGCAGTTTTCCTCATATGGCTGTAGTAAAACCTTGTTAACACTCTAGAGGCCACATGTATTGTCCGATATTCCTGAAATTTGGTCAGAAGATTGGTCTGTATGATATCTTGGATGAGTTTGAAAATGGTTATGTTTGCTTGAAAAACATGGCTGCCAAGGGGTGGGGCATTTTTTCTTATATGGCTATAGTAAAATCTTGTGAACAATCTAGAGGCCACATTTATTGTCCAATCTTCATGAAATTTGGTAAGAAGATTGGTCTCAATGATATCTTGGATGAGTTCGAAAATGGTTACGTTTGCTTGAAAAACATGGCTTCCAAGGGGCGTGGTATGTTTCCTTATATGGCTATAGTAAAATCTTGTTAACACTCTAACGGCCACATTAATTGTCCGATCTTCATGAAACTTGGTCAGAAGATTCATCCCAATAATATCTTGGACAAGTTAAAAAATGATTTCGGTTAGTTGAAAAACATGCCTGCCAGGGGACGCTTAATTTTTCCTTTTATGGCTATAGTAAAACCTTGTTAACACTCTAGAGGCCACATTTATTTTCCGATCTTCATAAAACTTGGTCAGGAGATTTGTCCTAATGATATCTTGGATGAGTTTGAAAATGGTTTCGTTGCTTAAAAAACATGGCCACCAGGGGGCGAGGCATTTTTCCAAATATGGCTTTATATCATGCTTTTGTAAAACCTTGTTAACACTCTAGAGGCCACATTTATTGTCCAATCATTATGATACTTGGTCAGATGATTTGTCCCAATGATATCTTGGATGAGTTCCAAAATGGTTCCGGTTGGTGGAAAAACATGGCCGCCAAGGGGGCATGGCATTTTTCCTTATATAGCTATAGTTAAACCTTGTTAACACTCTAGAAGCTGCAGTTATTGTATGATCATCATGAAACTTCGTCAGAAGATTTGTCCAAATGATATTTTGGACAAGTTTGAAAATGGTTCTAGCTGGTTGAAAAACATGGCCACCAGTGGGCGGGGCATTTTTCCTCATATGGACTTATGAATCTTCATGAAACTTTGTCAGTATATTTGTTTAAATGATTTCTTGGATGTGTATGAAAATGGTTCTGGTCTGTCGAAAAACATGGCTGGCAGGGTGTTCACTAGCCAAAGTGAAAGTTGGTAAGAACATTTTGTTCTAATGACATCTTGGGCTGCACAGAACAGGTCAGTTCCTTTGAATCTCAGGTGAGCGACTTTGGGCCTTTCAGGCCCTCTTGTTTAATATTAGCTTATTTTGACACTGTTAATTAAAATAATGTGAATGTTAATGTGCTTGTGACCAAGGTTGCGTTATCTGAGCCATATCAGCGGCCTTTGTAGTTTATTTAAATCTTCATTATGTCTAACAACATTATATCAGAAGTGTTGCAATTAAGTCTGAAAGTCTGTCATACATTACATTTTGGACGTGCTCTGTAAAAAAGGGGTCTAATTCATATGCGTAAAGTGTCTTCCCAGATTAGACTGTGCAGTCTGCACAGGCTAATCAGGGACAGCACTTTCTGGCTGAATTGGATTTTTGCTAAGAAGAGACTAAAGTTGAAAGTGTTGTCCCTCATTAGCCTATGCGGACTGCACAGGCTCATCTGGTACGGCACTTTACGCACATGCATTAAGCCCCCTTTTCACAGGGCCCATACATCTTTTTCCAGGTTTTGTTTGAATGCCTGCACTATGCTGAAAGGTTTGGCTGGATTCCTGTACCAAGCCAGGTCTCTGACCCCAGACCTCTGGTGCTGAGCTCTAACAGACTGGTACCAGCAGAGTCCTCATCTGACAGCCTGGTACCCAGCGTTAAGTCAGATTAATAGGTTTCAACTGTATATATTACACCCAACCAATTATTGAACAGCAATTGTATTTAGCTTGTGTATGCCTCTTTAAGAAGTGTTTGATGTAAGCTTTACTTGAATATTCATTATTGTGATGTTTTTTACATTCTATATTGTTTGTTGTGGTGCTGAATCAATATTTGGTGATGTTTTTGATGCTAGTTCAAGAGTTTTTTTTAACAAGTTGTAAAACATGAGGGAGTTATCAACTTTTTATTTGTTATTTGCGGAAATTGGGCTCTCTGAAAAAAGTTAAAACGTTGCGATAACTTATCTGTACAAATATTGGGTTTTGAGTCCAGCATGCATAATGTATATTAGCGAATACAACTTAAGAAGGGAACTATAATAATTTGTAAATATTTTAATGTTTTTTAAGCCCTGTAGTTTATTCTTTTCAGTCACCAAAGTACATGTGTCAGTTATTTTTAGCTCCACTATTCAAAGAATTGTCTGAGCATGACTACTTACTAATTTTAAACACTTTACAACATCTCAATGTCACTGTTTCTCCCACAGTTATTCAACTTGCCACACATATGACAGCACATTATGTGAGGTCACTGACAAAGTTCTACAACTGCATATAAGAAAATTATGCCCCATCTTTATGCCCCCCACCACTATAGTGGGGGACATATTGTTTTTGCCCTGTCTGTTGGTTGATTTGTTGGTTGGTTTGTGTGTTTGTTTGTGCAAACTTGAATATTTACAATAACTTTTGCAATATTGAAGATAGCAACTTCATATTTGGCATGCATGTGTATCTCATAGAGCTGCATATTTTGAGTAGTGAAAGGTCAAGGTCATCCTTCAAGGTCAAATGTCAAATATATGGGTCAAAATCGCTAATTTAATGTACACATTTGCAGTATAGAAGATAGCTGCTTGATATTTGGCATGCATGTGTATCTCATGGAGCTGCACATTGTGAGTGGTGAAAGGTCAAGGTCATCATTCAAGGTCAGAGTTCAAATATATAGGGACATAGTGCTTCACAAACAAATTGCTTGTTATCCCCCGCCATAGGCGGAGGGATATTGTTTTGACGTTGTCCGTCCATCCGTCTTTCCGTCCCTCCTTCCGTCCGTCCAGCACTTTTGTGTCCGGAGCCATATCTTGGAAGTGCTATTGCGGATTTCAATGAAACTTGGTATGAGTATATATATGGATAAGAGGATGATGCACGCCTAATGGCAATGTACACCATCTGTTAATAACAGAGTAATGGCCCTTTGTATCTTGGAAAAATGCTTTTTTGTGTCCTGAGCCATATCTTGTAAGTGCTTTGGCGGATTTCATTGAAACTTGGTATGAGTATATATATGGATAAGAGGATGATGCATACCAAATGGCATTGTACACCATTGGATAATAAAGGAGTTATGGCCCTTTTTATCTTGAAAAAATGCTTTTTTGAGTGTCAAATATAACACTTTTGTGTCCAGAAGCATATTGGCGGGGAATATCAATTCAACGAATTGGCTTGTTGTATGTATAATTTTGGTTGAGGAAAATATGAAACATCTCTATATCACTGTTTCTATGGCAGGTATTCAACTGAAACATGTCTAAATCACTGTTTCTACGGCAGGTATTCAACTGAAACTTCCCATTAATGTTCAGGGTGAGGTCACTATCTAAGTTTCATAACACTGACCTGCAATTTATCAGAATTTGCTTCTGTAATACAGGTATAGGAAAGGGAAAACATCTCCACAGCAATATTTCTACTCACAGAATTCAATTGATTTGTTACACATGTGTACATGATTATAATAGAAGTCATTACCATAAAGTGCAATTTTGAAGAATTATACTTTTTGCACTTAGATAATTTATGTTTTTGTTTGGATGCAATTTCTCCAAATGTACAAATATTGAACTGAAACATTACCAATGTGTTCAGAATCTGTATTTATATTCATCATTATTTTAGCATTGTTATGCCCCTTTTTTCTTTTTAAGGTTTGCTGTAAGTTAAATTCAAGTTAAAGATTGCATGCAACAAGGACACATCTCTGTAACTCATACAGATATTCATTTTACACTTCCATCATGTCTTTGTGATCATCATATAAGGTCTCAGACCAAGGTCCACAACATTGACTTGCAATATTGCAGAATTATGCCGCTCTTTGTACGTCAGTGGAATGTCTGCTTGCAGCAACTCTGTTTTATAATTATGACACTTTTGTGTATATGACTTATATAAACGTCAACTCTAATGAGTATTAACTAATGTTAATAGCAACACAACACGTGCTTCTGCTAAGACGTTTAATATAGAAGTGCGGCATCAGAAAACAGGGTACAGGGTTAACGTTGGCGGGAGCCGTAGTCTGTTTCACAATATAAATAGTGGTGGCTATAGTCTATTTCATAGTAGAACATTTCATAATAGAACAAACTCCATATCATTTTATCTACGAAATATATTGAAAAAGAAGTTTACATGTGGGTTTTTAACGTTCTTTATAAACAGTCGCTGAGTAGAACCTATAACTTTGAACAGCTTTTTTAAAATGATCATGCCACCTTTTGTACTTGTAAAAGTCTTTTTATGGCGTTAATAGTTTTATTTGATCGTTCGTCAAAAAGTTGTAACTCTGTTACTCTTGTATCTTCAATGCAATTGAGTAATTAAATAGTAATTAAATTGAATGCGTTTTAATTCCCTTTTATTATTGTTTAATTTGAGTTACAATGCTATGACGTTAAATTTTATTTACACTTAAATGTATTATGAATATTGCTGGGCCAAGTGTGAGGTTGAGCGCTCTATAACCAGGTTTAAACCCCCAATGCTTTGCATTGACCGTTCCAAGGCGGTGACCCCAGCTTTATTCATATTTTGTGTTTATGTTGGTTTGTATTGTGCTGTATTGTGCTGTTTTGTACTGTTTGGGCAATCGGTCACTTGCCTTAAATAAAGGACCAACTAATTGTTTTTAATGAAAATTCAATACTGCTCCAGCAGCTGGAGTTTCACTTCTTTATATTGTATGCAATTTAAAATTTAGGTTTAAATGCCCTTTAACACTCAAAATGAACAAATATTTCGTACAATATTTCGAAAATTAAAATTAAAATAGTATTACCCCAGTATTACTGGTTCATCACATGATTTACAATATGATGAGAAATGTACTTCACACAGTGTTATATATCTAATAACATGTAAAAAATAAAATATACAAGATGTCAGACAAATAAATCAGAAAGTATCTTGCAGAATTAATAAACATAGATTCGATATCAGGAACTGCTAAATAATGATAAAATCCTATTTCACATGTTGCTATGCATTTTGTCTGTACATGTACCAACAAGTATGGTTCTTTGTCTAATGGTGTTGTTGCAAAATAGTCTAGACCATTTATGCAAGGAGACATTTGGAATACGTAAATTAAAAACTATGATTCCTTCCGTCTAGAATTAACTGCTTTATGATATGCAGAACATTATCATAGTTTACATATACATCTGATGTTGTTTTTTTTTCTCTAAATATGTACATTATAGTATTACTTATAGGCTGTTGTGTCAAGTCTGATCCATCTTTGTATTATGTATTATTGTGTTTTATCTAATATTATTTTTCTGCTAAACTATTTTTGTTGCTGCATGATGTTGATGTGTTTTGTTGCTGTATGACGTTTATGCCACATACTGTGTTTATGTTTTTATTAAAAGTATTAATAAAATCTATAGCCATAACATGTTTAGTATTTAAGAAATTAAAATAAACATAAATAACATGTTTGTACGGTCTGTTTTTGTTATTTACACTTATTGCACTAACAATTGTATAACGTGCTAACTGCTCTTCCTTCTTACTACAATTATTAATTTTATTTTTCTATATTTGGGTCTTTTTATGGCCATTTTTAGGATTGCATTTTGACTGAGTATACTTTGTATAACCACTGCTTACACTTAACATTTTGCCAATCGTGACAGGCTATAAATTGTTGTTATCAAACACTGTGCGTCAAGGACAAAACTCATTAAATTGTTGCACATATCTTAATAAAGCACATTTCTATGATAGGACCTGACAAAAAGTGTCATTTCATTCCAATTTTATAAAAATATATGTATATGCATATTGATCACATTTTGCATATGCATCATGTTATGTCATAAACCAAATATAGCCGATGGAAATGCTAAAAAAATACTTTGATACACCAGTATAGTATAAGCAATAACTTATCAATATACATGTTTATTGATAAGTATTTGGTATAAGCAGTTTCTATACTTACTATTAGCACCTCAAATTGCAAACAAGAAAAGGGCCTTAAGACGAGATCAAAATAAATCTATTAATTGTTGTTTTTTTTCCTCAAAATGTGTTGACTAATCTTATTTACTTTAAACACCAGTCTCACGGCCGTTAATCACGCACGCCACCACTTTTTAGCTCACCTGAGCTTTTGTCCGTCGTGCGTCGTCAACATTTTGCCTTGTGAACACATTAGAGGCCACATTTATTGTCCGATCTTCATGAAACTTGGTCAGAACATTTGTCCCATTGATACCTCGACTGAGTTCGAAACTGGGTCATGCTGGGTTAAAAACTAGGTCACTAGGTCAAAAAAAGAAAAACCTTGTGAACACTGTAGAAGTCACATTTGATGCCAAATCTTCATGTAACTTTGTCAAAATGTTTGTCTAAATGATATGTTGGTTTAGTTAAAAAATGGTTCCAGTCCGTTGAAAAACATGGCCGCCGGGCAGTATTCCTTAAATGGCTATAGAGAAACCTTGTGAACACGCTAGAAGTCGCAATATTTGCCCAATCATCATGAAACTTGGTGGAAACATTGGTTTTATTGAGATCTCGGACGAGTTTGAAAATGGTCCAGATCGGTGATAAAACATGGCCGCCAGTGGGCGGGGCAGTTTTCTCTATATGTATATAGTGAAAACATGTGAAAACTCTAGAAGTCACATTTTTGGTCTAATCTTCATGAAATTTGGTCAGAACATGTGTTTTCTGGATATGACGGTTGAGTTCGAAAATGGTTACGTTTGCTTGAAAAACATGGCTGCCAAGGGGCAGGGCATTTTTCCTAATATGGCTATAGTAAAATCTTGCTAACACTAGAGGCCACATTTATTGTCTGATCTTTATGAAACTTGGTCAGAAGATTCATCCCAATAATATCTTGGACGAGTTCGAAAATGATGCTGGTTGGTTGAAAAACATGGCTGCCAGGGGGCGGGGCATTTTTCCTAATATGGCTATAGTAAAACCTTGTTAACACCCTAGAGTCCACATTTATTTTCCGATCTTCATGAAACTTGCTCAGAAGATTTTTTCCAATGATATCTTGGATGAGTTCAAAAATGGTAACCTTTGCTTGAAAAAAATGGCTGCCAAGGAGCGGGGCATTTTGCCTTGTATGGCTATATATGGCTGTAGTAAAATATTGTTAACACTCTAGAGGCCTAAATTTCCATTCTTCATGAAACTTGGTCAGAAGATTCATCCCAATAATATCTTGAAAGGCATTTTTCCTTAAATGGCTATAGTAAAACATTGTTAACACTCTAGAGGCCACCTTTATTTTCCGATCTTCATGAAACTTTGTCAGAAGATTTGTCCCAATAATATCTTGTTATCTCAAGTGAGCGACTTTGGGCCGTTCAGACCCTCATGTTTGAGATGCAATAATAAATGAGCCAATGCAACTTCCGAGGTGGCACTCAGGCCCGGATGTTTTGAAATGTCATTGATAATTTTACATGGGAATAAGAATGTATTTTAAAGTAATTGCCTGCGTATTCCTGTGCATTTCTAAACATTCAATATTGATAAAAGAAAGTTTACATTCAGCCTGCGCCTGTTTATATTGCTAGCAATGTAGAAAATGTGTATCAAAATTAAATATGAGCCTTGTTCTAAGAAAACTGGGCTTAATGCATGTGCGTAAAGTGTCATCCATGATTAGCCTGTGCAGTCCGCACAGTCTAATCAGGGACGACACTTTCCGTCTACACTTGATTTTCGGTAAGGAGAGACTTCCTTGAAACTAAAAATACCATAAAAGGGGAAAGTGTCGTCCCTGATTAGCCTGTGCGGACTGCACAGGCTAATCTGGGACGACACTTTACGCACATGCATTTAGCCCAGTTTTCTCATAACGCGACTCATATGCTTGCAATAAGCATGATGCAATTGTTTATGATCCATGTTTGTATAAGTTACTGTTAAATCCCGATCATATACACGTGTGTTGCAGAAACTGGCTCGATGTGAGCCTTTTAATCTTTGTGAACTTTCTCCCTTACAAGTGTTGTCAACGAAAGCCTGTTAGTTGCAGGCCTATAAGTGATTCCCTATTTAACATCATGTCGTCTCCTTGTAAAGTGGTAACTTCGGTCCGTTGATCCTTAAATTATATGGACTTTTTGCTGCTATAATTTTGTATTGGTACTTAATGTGAATTCATTGACAAACCTGTTCCAAATTTCCAAACCATATCAATGACTCATCCTGAAACGTATTTATATTTAACATTTAGCATCGTACTTTTTCTTCGCGCTTTCGTAATGCTTTGTTGTGTGCGAAATCTTGTTCAAAATCTAAGTAATCTATTATATGCAGCTTTCTAGCCATGATCAATTCATTTAAAGATCTGTAGAACTGCGGAACAAACATAACGAAACAAGTCTACTTTCATTGAAAATGCCATACAGATCTGTTATGGCGATGGGATTGAACATAACACATGCGTATTGACCGTGTCTGTTAGTATTGAGTTGAATCAAATACAAGAAATGTATAAGGTCTGTTGTGTAGTAGGGCGTCTTCACGGGGTACAGTCACCGTATGAGACCACTGAGATGTCGCGGTGTGTGCACTTCGCCTTCTCGTACTCGCAACTGAAACAACCAACGAGATAAATATAGTATCAGCAACCAACGAGATAAATATAGTATCAGCAACCAACGAGATAAATATAGTATCTCAAGCACGTCTGTAGCGGGTCTTAAGCAGTTGTCAATATATGATGCGTACGTTTTCTTTCTTAAATATCAATTTGTAAAGTTGTAATTGGCTTAATGTTTTCGACCCTTCTGTGAAGCGCGGAGTACAATACACATCAGTTCAACGTCCTGTGCGACGAACGACCGCCGTAGTATGACTTAAATACTGTTGCAAACGGTCAAACATCCAACAATATATATATATACATAAGTTGACTTACTAGTTGCGGTAGGTCCGGCCGTTGCTGGCGCACACCTTTGCCTCCTCTACGGGGCAGTTCATATGACTGAGGCTGGTGCACATGAAGTCCAACACGAGCTCGGCGCCTTTCACCGGGTCTGGTGTCGTGAGGCCGTCCGAGGCGTCACAGGCGCCATAGTGCTTGAGGTTGATGTTTGGGTTCCGGCAGTGGGCCTTACTGAACTCGCACCTGTGGCAGTGACGGGCATACATAGAAAGTTAGGCCTTAAATTGACATATAAAAATAAAGTTTATTTATACTATATATTATTAACTATTGGTGCGTAAACTGGAACAAATGAACTTAACATAAGAACCCTTATTACGCGAATAATGACAAAAATGGAATATGTTCAGCCTCCGGGAACCCAGTATACGACACTCGGGGTGAGAAGTATTTCGTACTTGTTCCTGTATGTGATCAGGTTTGTACCGCAGGCGAGCTCCTCTTTGAACGTGCTGCAGTCCACGGTGTCCACCGCGATCCACGAACAGCTGTAGAACGTCTCCGCCAGGCAACCTGAAGCCACCAGACAGGCGCAGGTGAGTAGTTTACAAAACAGAACTTAGAGGGAGTTTAGCAAATAGCTTCACTGTTGGAAAATTGAAAATATTAGGGAGGAAATTTTAAAGCAGCATGCTTTTAAAAATTACTGTAGACCCGCTGTTATTTTGAGAATCATGTTGTGCTCCAAAAGTACGTTACAACAAACGACACAGCTTCTTGATATACAGTGTAGTCATACAGTGACTACCCGGTACTTGCGGTTATACAGTGACTAGTCGGTGCTTGCTGTCATAAAGTGACTTACCTGTGCTTGCGGTCATAAAGTGACTTACCGATGCTTGCGGTCATAAAGTGACTTACCGGTGCTTGCGGTAATAACGTGACTTACCGGTGCTTGCGGTCATAACGTGACTATCAGATGCTTGCGGCCATAACGTGACTTACCGTTGCTTGCGGTCATAACGTGACTTACCGGTGCTTGCGGTCATAAAGTGACTTACCGGTGCTTGCGGTCATATAGTGACTATCGGTGCTTGCGGTCACAAAGTGTATAAAGTGGCGCTTGCGGTCTAAAACTATATGGTGCTTGTGGTCATACAGAATTTTATTCCCGAGATTTGTTGCGTTCTTACAAAGTAGTAGTTATATAAAAAAAAAGGTCTGTACAGCAACAGCATATACACAACATTTTCATCGTAAGGGATTCCAGAACCAGGATATTGTACTGTTTAAATTGAAGGGAACATATATGTTGGTTACAAGTAAATCATGTTTAAATAATAAAAGAAACCCTTGTTCGGTTTCTTAAGCGCACCGTGTCAGATATAAAAACGAATACTAAATTTATTTATTAAATCAAATTTAAATCGACACAGTTCAATTTCAAACGTTTAAAACTGCAACATTTGACCACATTTAAATTAGAAATCAATTTACGTTAAGTCGCCTTCACGAACCTTTGAGACAGATGGCGCAAAATATGGCTAGAAGACCCTTCATGGCTGTAGACGCTTCTGATGTGTCCGAGATGGCAAGTGTCGTCTGATAAATAACAGTCCTTAGATAAGGTCAAAGGCCGCCAAAAAGGCAAAGATTGCGGTAGCAATATTATATCAAGACAATGAAACTTTGAGTAAATTAGCAGCTAGAACCTACTAACTTTTTTGTATCTTAGCAGGCGTGAGTTGGTTCTCGTGCATATTCTTTTAATTTCTATTCAGCTTCTTTAAGAAGCCAGAATTTCTTCATAAATTATTACATAATAAAAACATGACACGGCTTAATTTAAACGAAGTAATATGTTATCACATAATAAAGCAAATTTAGTTACAATCTAAACGATTTACCTAATTGTATTCTGGCAGGAACACGTGACTATCGCATATGTAACAGCTCTCCAAAAGGAACATCTAGCACATGTTCTTATCTCAGAGTCATCACGTCGCCATAACGTTCAAGTCGTCTCTCTTCTTACAACTATCCGAAACAATGATCAACGTATTTCTTCTATCTCTGTTAGCGTTAGGTAAGTTTATGTTTGTTTAATCCAAATCGATATTTACAGATTTACATAGTAAATACACTTATTCGCATCTTTCCGCCAGTATGAAGTCCCTCTATCGATGCTTACAATTGTATTTCTACAGGCTTAAACATCGACACTCTTGAACATTATATACGTATAGAAATCATAATTGTAGCAAAGATTTTGCCGAGTTTGGTCAGTTATGTTAATTTGGTAATATACATGTATTCGCCGAAAGCCAATATAAACGTTGCTTATAATAATGATTGATTATCACTGTCCTTTGGTGAAAACCGTGGTGTTGCTTTATACCAAACTAATTACCACCGGGCACGTGTGTGTTGTGTTGCAGGTGCGCGTGGTCAGGTGCTCAGCTGTGACTGGGTTAGCAACCTGGACTGCACCACGTATGTGTCCGTGCAGGAGTGCGGCACCAACGGCATCACCTACGCAAACAGGTAACACTTCGTATACACAGAGACGTATAACGTACGGTCCTCGAGACACAGGGAATTCGCTATATCGGACTATTATGTTCAATCGACACATGATGCTTATGAAGAAAATATGATACTAGTCATGAAAATCATGTTTACGTTTCATAGAAATTATAATCTTCTTCATGTATTACAGTTTCATTATTTAATTTTCATGATGACGATGCAAACGACGATGGCGATTATATTTATGTATGTGGGATATTGTTTTAGCTTATATGTTAGTTCATGCAGTAAGGGATAAAAATCGTCAACAAAATATGGTACGATTAGAACATTCTAGTAACAAAAGATGTGTTTGTCAGAAATACAGTGCCCCCTATTGCGCCGCTTTGAAATAAAAGCTCAAAAAAACATTTGGCAGGTTTACAAATTATCTCCCTTTTAAAGATTATTACTTCCCTTGGATTGTATTTTTTTGACTTTTGACCTTGAAGGATGACCTTGACTTTGATCTTTTACCACTCAAAATGTGCAGCTTCATGAGATACAAATGCAAGCCAAATATCAAGTTGCTATCTTCAATATTCAAAAAGTTATGACCAATTTTTAACGAAGGTTAAAGTTTTAGTTAAAGTTTTGGGACACACAATGAATGAATAACAGGCAGACAGGCCAAACAACAATATAACCCCGATATTTCGATCCGGGGCATAATTATAAAAAAAATAATGGTAAAAACATGCCCATCGATAAGTATGCTGCGTTGCGCAGGTGTTACTTCGCAAAGGCGCAATGCAAGGATAGCTCTCTGCACATCCTTCACGACGGCCCGTGCCTGCCCTCGGAGTCGAGCACCACGCCCCGCCCCGCGAGCGGCGTCGACGGCAACCAGGCGGTGCTAGACTTCTTCTGTACGGCCCTCAGCCACCAGAACTGTCCCACCGAGACGAACCAGGTGTGCGCGTCAGACAACTGGACATACCAGAACTAGTGAGTGCACCGACCACCGGGGAACTCTTTGTTGTGCTAAGTCATCAAATATTTAATAAACCTACTTAATTTCAATAAGTATGGAGTAGGTAAGGTAAAAGGCAGTTTTACTTTCCTGTTTCAAAAATATGAATAGACAATAGTGTTTTGTTTTGAGTACTTTGTTCATGCAACCACTTTTAGTGTACGGAAGCAAAAAAGTGCTCTATATTTACCGGTACATATGAGTAGTCATTTAAGAACGATTCTGCATGCGTTTTCTACGCCATATAAGAATAATAAGCCAAACGTATTTTTAGAAGACGTGTATGTTTGTGCTTTCAGTTGCGAGTTTGACAAGGAACGGTGCACACACCGGGACCTTGAAGTGCTCTACTTCGGGCCTTGCAAGAAACCCTAGGTCTCACGTACACAGCTTGGAATGTAGCAGGCGCTAAATAAACTGTAAATAAGCGTATACGTTTGTCTTTCTTGAAACCGAGCAAGAAAACTAGTCGCATATGTAGGGCTCGATATAATTTTTATAAGGTTGTGTAATACGATAATTTCATACTTAGAAATATCGCTTGTTTGACGATTTTAACGAAAGTCATCAGCTCTTTATTATGATTACAATGTGATGACGTCTGCGTGGGACGTCATCATTGGTACCCGGTCAACGTGGCATTAAAATATTATAACTATGATATTTATAAAACACAATATACATTGCAGTAGTTTTACGGCACGTGTTTTCCATCCAAAATCACAAACGACGGTTCCTCACGAAATTATGTTAAATACGCATTGAGGTCAGAACATTTTTAAGCATGTCTTCTGTTTATCTACAAATAAATGTGTTATTGCTTTGGATATGAAAACTCAGTTACTGTTGATCATAGCATTTTCGTGTACTATTCTTTGCGAAGTCAAATGACCATGTTCGACCCTGCAAATGCTTACCGGGATATATTGATGCGTTAATAGCCGTGGCTAAACGTGGAGATAATATAGACGATTGTAACGTTAACTTAAACGTAGTCTTGTAAACATCTTTCTGTTGTCGTTGTGTCAAAGCAGCATGTCCCTTGTCCGCCATGATTTGCGTCACGGACTCTGTGTTCTGTTATTCGTTCAACTAAGTTGTTCTTGTCTGTTTTTAATTTTCATTTTGTCTCACGAGGTTGCATGAAATTGTATCCTGGCGCCACATCATGGCATCCACCTATAGAACAAATACATGTTTGAAATCAATAACGCCATGATTGTAGGCATACACTATAAATAACTACAAAGGAAGCAGAACTATTCGAGGTATGGCCGAAAATGTATCGGTATATAACCTAAACATGATTTAAAAACAAACTCGCTAGGAAGGACTATCATTTGTAGAATAATTGGCAACTCCGCAGTTTTACACAAAGATATTATCGGTTTCTTCTCTTATAATAATAATAATAATAATAATAATAATAATAATAATAATAATAATAATAATAATAATAATAATATAATAGCTTTTTTTACAGAAGGATACACAATAAGACAATGACACATTATACATATTATGCAAATGAATCAATACGTTTTTACAAAGTGGCCTTCTTAAAATAACATACACAAATAGGTATATAACAAGTAAAAACATTCAAAAAATATTTTCTTACATCCATACATAACACACATTTTGTCTTTTAGACACACATGAGATATCATTGATTAGAAAATAACATGACATATAATTGATTATTAAATAAATGTGCTTTATATTGCCTTTTAAAAGCAGAGATAGAGCATGACATTCTTATTCCAATTGGTATACTGTTCCAGATATTCATGCTATGGTATGAAAAAGCTCGTTTCTTATAACCTGTATTTGCTTTGGTATTAACCATATCGTTATGGGTGGCAGATCTTAAGTTATATTTGTGATTTCGAGAAAAAGTTATAATATCATTTAAATATTCTAGATTCTGATTGTTTATACATTTATATATTAAGATTGCCGTGTGGTATTTACATCTATTATTAAACGAGAGCCAATTAAGCTGTTCAAACAATTCTTTGGATGGTGTTCTGTTTGGCTTTTGTAGAATGACTTTCGCAGAGCGTTTTGTAAAATATTCACTTTTGTTAAATTGGTTTTTTTAGCGTTTCCCCAAATCGTACAACAGTAATCGAAAGTGGTTAGAATATATGAATTATGAAATAATTTCTTCATATCAAAAGTGAGATAATTTGATATCTTTTTTAGCAGAGAAAAATTTACTGCTTATTTTAGAGCATGTTTTATCAATGTGTACTTTCCATTGCAGATGTTTTATCGATTTAAAGTTCTAAAATATTATGGCTAGTGACATTCTCAATAGCATTATTATCTATGTTCAGATTGAGGTTGATATTTTTTATTTTTTGTTTTGAGCCAATAAGCATGCATTTTGATTTATTAGGGTTTATCATCATGTTATTGAGGATGCACCATTTTTGTATGGAATAAATATCATTTTGTAAGTTAGTATGAATTTCTGAAGGATTGGCCCCTGTAGCATATAGTGTCGAGTCATCAGCACACAAGTCTATGTGTGATTGGTTAAGTAATAACCCAATATCATTTATATAAATAAGAAGCAAGAGAGGGCCCAAAATAGAACCTTGAGGGACACCACTCTTAATAGTTAGAGGGGTAGAAAAACTAATCCCTAGTTTAACGCATTGTTGTCTTTGACTAAGATAAAAATGAAAAAGGGACAAGGTACTATCCGAAAAGTGATTAAGTTTTAGTTTGTACAACATAATTCCTTGATCAACTAAATCAAAAGCTTTGTTCATGTCAATAAAAACAGAACCAATACAATTACCATTATCTACATCTTTTAGCCACTAATCAATGAGTCGAATCAGTGCTGTTTGGCAAGAATGATTTCCCCTAAACCCTGACTGATGTTTATTTAACACATTTTTTTCACGAAAGAATTCTTTTAATTCATTTGATAGATGTCTTTCGAATATCTTGGATATAGTTGGCAAAATTGAAATCGGACGATAGTTATTACAGTCCTCTCTGCCTGAGCCTTTATATATTTGTAGAACATACGCTTCTTTTAACAAATCGGGGAAAATTCCTGTACGAATAATATTATTTATTATCGAGGTAAATACAAAAATATGCTCTCCACAATATTTTATAATACTTGCACCGATCCCGTCGATTCCCGTAGCCTTGTTAACATTTAAATTGCCAATTATTTTACTTACTTCAATAGGGGTAATGTAATTTATAGAAAATTCATGCTGTTTTAAGGATTTATCGAGATATAACTTCAAATAAGAAAAGTTTTCTTCGTGAAATTTCAGCTTATCAACAATATTTGATATGTTTGTGAAATGCTCATTTAAGGCAAGTAGGATCCTACTTTTGCCTTCAACATACACACAGTTCACTTAAATTTTACTTGGCAAATTCACTCCGCAGTTTTGATCATTGTCATTATTAGATATAATTTTCAATTTTTCCCAAATATGTGCCGTACTAGTGCCATTTTTCACAGCATTGTAATATTCTTTCTTGCTTTTGCGAATCAATGCCGTAGTTTTATTTCGTAAAAGTTCATAATTATCCCAGTCTTTAATTTTGTGGAAGTGATCCATATCGCATACTTTTAATAACTTCTTGGTTTATCCATTTTGGCATATGTGTGCTTTTTATTCTCTTTTGCTTGTAAGGGGCGTGCCTTTTTAAAACGCTATTCAAAATTTTATATAAAGATTGGAGGGACATATTTGGATCGTGAACAGTTTCAATTAAATTTAGTTGCGAAATCGATAGATCGAATTGGAAATTAGATATTACAAACTTTTTAAAACATCTATTTCTAATATTAGAGTGAGTGCCTTGTTTCGGTATTTTATAGTTAATTTTCCTTGTCATGCATACCGGATGGTGGTCGCTTATAGGTATATGTGGGACATAAGTAGTACTTATTCTGTCTGTTCGATTAGTATATATATATATATATATATATATATATATATATATATATGATCAATTATTGAAGACGATTTATCTGTGACTCTGGTTGGTGTGTTTATCAGTTGCACGAGGCCATGCTTTAATACAGTTTTTGACCACATTTGGCATTTATAGGACTTGCTGTCAACAATGTATTTAAAATTGAAATCACCTAATATGTGATACTCAATGTTTAAACCCTCGAACTTATCAAGTAATGCATCAAATTTTTCTATCCATTTTGCGTCTCATTAGGTGGACGATAGATTAAATTTAATAGAAAAGATTTTGTGTTTTTAAAGCATATCTCAATACATATAGATTCAATCTCATCAGGCTCTTAGTATGGCCAATGTTTAAATGGTACATGGTTACCTATATACAGCAAGATCCCGCCCCCCCCCCCTTTTTTGACTTCTGTCTTTACGAATGTATGTAAAATTCGCAATATTTAAATTTACATCAGACAAATTTTCGTTTAAAAATGTTTCACAAAAACCAATAACATCCACATTACATTTTTTCAGACAACAAAACGTACTTAATTTCATCAAGTTTTGGAAAAAAGTGTTGAATATTTAAACTTACAATATGAAGTCCTTTTTTTGAAAATTCTAGGGAAGACCCTGCTGAATAATCTTTATCCACGCAAAAATTTAATCCTTCATTTGCAATAAGGCTTGAGAATGAAACATCATTATTATTGCATGGCATATTATAACATTGTTTCCACTATACCAATAAAAAGGTGAAAGTTACGTTCTTCGTGAAATTTAAAGCAAAGAAAACATATATCAAATTATTTTTTCAATGACATAAGTGTTTTTTACATTAAGACAAAGTGTACAATATCTACGATCATGTTCTAAACCAAGATGTCGTCCAGTTGCAATAAGAAACTTGTGGTTCGAACATTTAAACTTTGCAAATGCTTTTAGGTAGTTGAATGTTATTTTAAGCCAATATGTTTTTCTGGTTCAAGCAACTATTTTTTACATTCTATATATTTCACATCTAGACGAGTCGAATAAACTCAATGACAATTTTGCGTGCTACAACAAGTAAGGCGATCTTCAAACACTTGTTAAAATACATCAACATTACCAACATCCTGATAAACCCAGATGTAACAAATACCATGATAAATAATATATTTTTAACAGAAGTAGACCAATTAGTCTTTCCGATGTCATCCTGTCGTTTTAAAGGGGCCTTTTCACAGATTTTGGCATTTTTTTAACTTATTCATTAAATGCTTTATATTGATAAATGTAAACATTGGATCATAAAAGCTCCAGTAAAAAATCAAGAAAAAAATTAAAAAAAGGAAAAGAACATTGCCCGGAGCAGGTTTCGAACTAGTGACCCCTGGAGTCCTGCCCGAGTCCTGAAGTAAAAACGCTTTAGCCTACTGAGCTATTCCGCCGAGTACACGTGCATGACGTATTTTATACCTTATATAAGCAATCTTCGTAGTTTCACAAAATTTAACGACAAAAACAGAACTCTCCAAATTATTCAATCGTTTCGCGTTGCAACGCTTTATATTTTTTAGGTTTTAAAATCGTCAAAAGATGCATATAATGGCTATATTAGAGCATGGTTAATGTTCAGTATTACTGTTTCCTCACAAATATCATAACTAAAACGAAAACTTACGAATCTGAAACAACTTTTTTCAATTTTGTCAATTTACCAAAGCGTGAAAAGATCCCTTTAACAGAACAGAACAGAACAGAACAGAACAGATAGTTTATTTGCGACTTAAGCATATACAGCTCATCGTCAAAAACAGTAAATCAATCATAAATACATATACATACACATGCGTCAAACTAACAACAAATGTTTATGCATTTTTACACATAGATGATTTTTGTGAGAATGCAATATGAAAGAGAAAGAGAAGGCTCTTAATTGTTAAACAAAGTTAAGTAAATGATTATGATCCGTTAGTGATTGAGAAAAATAAAATATAGACATTATGCAGTTATAAATTATTTACAAAATCACAATTTTGGGGAAAAAACTATTCTCTCATAAGACTATAAATTTTCGACTCTAAGTTTAAATGCTTTTATACAAAAATTAGCTAGACGTATCAATACAGATTTTCTAGTCTCATTCAACAATTGTACAAATTTAAACATACTTGGTCTTCTTTTGTAAAAAACAGGTATACATGTATTTCTAATATTATCATATAAAGGACATATAAGAACAAAATGGTACTCATCTTCAATTTCATTCATTGAACAAAATGTACATGTTCTTTCATTTCTTTGAATATTTTGGTGCCTACCAGTTTCTATAAATAGAACATGGGAAGATAATCTCAATTTTGCGATTATGTTTCTAAATTTGGAATTTTCAATTTTGTCTAAATAAATGGATCTTTCAAATATGGGTTTCAATTCTTTGTACAAATATAGTGATGGAGAGTCATTTACATCAATTCGCCATTTTGAAATAAACAAATCTTTTAATCTATTGCGAAACATTATAATAAAGCTGTTAACATTAACCGATTCTGGATATAACCATACGTCATTAAAACCTGACTCTTGCAAGAGTTTCCGAACGTTTGATGTCCATGACTTGGAGTGAGGATTATCACATGATTCTTTAAATTGTTTACGAATAGTATTACTTAAAATACAGTTAGAAGATTTTTCGTTGCACAATTTTAAGAAATATTTCACTACTCGCAAATATCGACATATATACATCGGGTATCTCCCTACTTCGGCATACAAAGCATTTGAATAAGTAGAAGCTTTTACACTTAAAAGCCATTTACAGAATTTGCGTTGGACACGCTCAATATTTTCGGCTTTAGTAAACCCCCATACCTCGCTTCCATAATTTAGGATCGAGGCAACATATGCATACAAAATGTTCAAGGATGATTGTAAACCCTCAGCTGATTCTGAGATTAGTACTGCGTCGTCGGCGAATAATAGAAGATAAATGGATAATTGATCAATTGTAATGCCCGCATTTATATCAGCTTGTAAGTACAACTCAATGTCATTTAAGAATAATGAAAACATTATTGGCGAACATATTTCTCCCTGTAATAACCCGATGTCGGATTCAAATAAATCGGAAATACTATTCATATGTTTGACACCTAATTTAATCTGGTTATACAAAGAGCGAAAAACGGACAGGAGTTTGCCATCGATACCGGACCTAATGAGCTTAAACCAGAGATGCATGCGATCCGTTAAGTCATATGCCTTTAAATAATCGACAAAGCAGCAAAACAGTTTTTGTTTATTATTGATATGACTTTCAATCAATGATTGAAGGACAAATAATGCGTCGACCGTACTATTACCCGGTTTGAATCCGAACTGTGCGTCAGTTAAAATGTCATAAGCTGTTGCCCAATTTTGTAAGCGTTCATTGAGTATACTCGTGAATAACTTAGCAAAACAACTCACAAGGGCTATACCTCTATAATTGTTGGGTATTGAAGGATCGCCTTTTTTATAAAGGGGGATAATCAGACCCGTTGACCAGCTGTGAGGAAATTTCCCGGACTTGAGAATATGGTTAAATAACAATTCCAATGCATCACCTATTACATGAACACTTTCTTTAAAGTATTCGTATATTATATTGTCCGAAGAACATGCCTTATTATTTCCTAATCGTTTTGTTGCCATGATAATTTCCTCGATTGTTATGTATCTGTCGAGCTCCGGGTAGGTACTTTCAAAGTTATGGTTACTGTCGAAATTGCGAACAAAGTTTATACTGTTTTCATTATTTATATTACCTTCGTTTTTAGCCAGGTTTTTAAAGTGTTCAACGAACTCATTTAATTCAATTGTTTCTCCGTTAGGATTTGGTGATCTTTTTTTGAACATTTTCCAAAAGTCTTTAGGTGACTTAGATTTCATGCTATCCATTTTGCGTCCTAAAGTTCTATTAAAATCTGTCTTACATTTACGGCAATAATATTTATACGATTTCTTTTTCTCTAATACTGACTGTCGATTGCTCTCGTTATTAATTTGGTTATAATTGTACAAAGCATCCTTATATTCTTTACGTTTACTTTCGCACTCCGCATTATACCATTTTTGTTTATTTTTGTCATGTGAATCGAATTGATTTCTATCGCAGTTAATAGTGTGCGCAAAATAAGGATTACCTTTAGACGTTAAGTATTGAGTAAACATTGATGCTAGTTCCTCTGTATCATCGTTATTATCTATCCCTCGTTTTAAACTTAACTCGAGATTCGCAATGTCGCCCGATAATTCTGCAAGGAATACTTCCTTGTGAATAGGATTCCATTTCACAAAAGTTTTACGTCCTCGCTTATATGTTTTGCTAGTTGTCCCAATTTTTAAACTATATTCAAGGGGAGCGTGATTAGAAAATTCATTAAAATCTTGTATTGTAAAGTGCTCGATATTTACAAAATTTTCCGAGCGTGTTAACAGATAGTCAACTAAACTCTGCCCATTGTGTGTAAAACATGTTATTTTACCAATATTATTATCGTTATGTAATCTACCGTTAACAACTCGAAAATTTGTAGCCAAACATAAATCTAGTAATGCGTCCCCGAAGCGGTTTGAATTCAAATCACACGTTGCCCTAGGCATAGGCTGGTCAATGTCTATAAAATCAAGATTACTTAAACTACGATCATATGCAATATAATCTAGTTTTCGACCAATTCTTGCATTTAAATCGCCCGTTACGTAAACCGCACCTAGCTCGCTGAAAGTATTAATATCAGAGTCAATAGTTTTAAAAATATCTCCATCAAATCGTGGGTGAACAGGTGAATTTTCAGGTGCAATATATGTCACAGCAATATACATGTCATTTTCAGTATTAAAAAAATGTTGATCAAGTTTAATCCATAATAGACAATCTATTTCATTTTTAACAACTGAAACCCCTTTTCGTATATTATCGCGAATATATACAATAATTCCACCACTTGCACGCTTCGCACGCTTATTTTGATAACGTCTATATGAATGTATTGGATCACTAAATCCAGACAATTTAATATTCGATTTTGAGTTTGTCCATGTTTCAGTTAAACAAATAATATCATATTGTGAAAGTAATTTTACAAATTCCGGTGATGAAGACTTGTCCGTTGTGAGCCCCTCAACGTTCCAGGTTACACATTTCACAACACTCCCACATTTCTCCTAAGCATTGGACTTGTATTCACGGCCGTCGATGAATAATTTATCCACCCTCAGGTAGGCCTCCTTATTCTCTTCTCTCGCCTTCTTCATGATTGGAATGAGCTTTTGTCGGGTTTCCATTACCTCCCTGGGGTATTGTTCCGATATGCCATACGGGGTCCCTTTTAGCTCTTTGGATGCCTTCCGCACTTGTTCTCGATCCGGATAATAAGCAAATTTGGCTACAATAGGCCTAATTTTTGCGCTGTTATACCGGCCTATTCTATGGACACGGTGCAATTTAATGTCCCTGGATGCGTTCTCGATTCGTAATTTTGATTCCATGAAGTCCAGTATTTTTTTCTCACACTGTTCATCTTTTTCCTCGGGAATTTTGAAGAAAAGAAGATTATCCCGCATGCTTCGACATTTAAGATCAGTGACTTCGTGCTGCATGAGGTGTTCGTGGTCTTTCAACCGTCCAGTTAGCAATTCAATTTCCTTTTGTTTTTTGTTTAAATTCTCCAGCATAGTACCGTCATATTCGCGGCTTTGTTCGATTTCTCTGATTTTGATCTCAATTTGTGACACTTTTTTGTCCATACATTCACATTTCACCGTAAGCGTATTCATTGCTGATTGAATGGTTTCTAATTGACACAGTTTTTTATCTATATTGTCCATCCTGCTCAAAAGCATGTTAAGCACTGTGGTAAAATCTGTATTTTGCTGTGAATACATGACATTTGGAGTTGTTGGCATATTGAATTGTCCATACCCCGGTGAAGCCATGTTCATAAATTGACTACTTGGAAAATTACTGTTATTGTTAAAGCTACATGGCTGTGGCGACATTGTATTGAAAGATTGACTTGCCTGCAAAAATGAACCGTTTATTTGTGGCGATTGGATAGCGTTAGCCGGTGTGGATGTCGCCGCTCCTACGATATTTGCACAAGTCGTATTATCCGCCATATTGCTTTTTGAACTATTACTCTTTCTCTTTTGTGTTTGTACTTGAACTGTCCCAGGTGAACTGTTTTTCCGCTTTTTAGGCATTTATAATCCAGAACAGGTTAACACTCATTTGTCACATACTTTCCACATTTCACTTCTCGTTTATAACTTTTATAGCTAATAAAATATACAATTTTATCTCCACTGATTTTTTTCAAACTAATTTTTTTAACATACTAGTAGTATAACAGTTTGTAGGGTATCTCCCAACCTCCCCTAGAGCCATGCAATTGATGATTGACTTATTCAAAATAATTGTGTAAAATTTAGCCTGGATTTTATCTATATTTCCAGTAAAGGTATGACCCCAAATTTCCACCCCGTATGTAAGGATTGGCTTTACCAGTGGATCAAAAAGTTTATAATACTCTTGAATGTCATATTTTCCAAAATAGCCTTGGTAACTTTTTATCGCATTAATAGATTTGTTTAGCTTACATTACCAACTTAGCTTCAGCCTTTAACCAACTTAATTTAGGAGTACCGGTAAACAGTAAACACATGTACTTGTACACTGATGTAACATACACGATTTCCATTATAGAACCAACTTTCATATCCCCAATAGACCACACTTTCTGAACAATATAATTTCCGGCGTTTTATTAGTTTTTAATTAAACGAATTTTTTCCCTTAGTATGTATTTGCCGCTAATGCCTCTGTAGAAGCACGAGCATATTCGTGCATGGTTAAACAATGGTCGTTGTTTTTTCATTCAGCCTTGGGAACTCGCCTGGTGTACATGTTATTTTATCGGCTACGGTTTGCATGAGGGACGACACGGACCAAACCACTTGTGACAATTCTGAAGATATTAATAACAATTTGAAGGTAATTGTATTTGAATTAAAGTTGTAATATTACCAAACACGAAGCTTGAGTTATGTGAATTGTTAAACTATATGTTTTTGTGGTAAATTTACCGTTTTGGGTATGTATGTGTTTGTACTTTATGTGAACTCTTTTAGTTACGTGAATTGGTGAGGTATAATATGTTTTTACAGAGGCATGCAGATGATATAAACGCGCCGGTCTGATATCTTGGTGGGAGGGGTTTCCTTGCTGCCGGAGTTACTTACTTAAAGAATCAAGAGCTATTAAATCATACAGTTTTATTAACCTATGGAGGTAACTTCGGTTATTATAATAACCATAAAGTTAAGGCGCTTGCCTAAATGACTAATGCTGTCTTTTAGCCCTCGATGTAAGTAGGGAGATTACTGTACTCGTGAATTTGTTTGTTTTTTAAATGTTAGCAAATGGTAGCGTTAGCTGTTATGTTTTCTTCGTGGTCAATCCGGGATTGTGTTCCACATCCCCACCGAGTAGTGTTAATAACGAGAGGACGATTGCAAGTCGCAAAACAACACTACCGCTCTGTCTTAAAATTAACAGAGCACGAAAACGCGTGCGGTCATTATCAAGGGACGCAACTCTGCTGTTATTGTATGTTGCCAAAGCTTTAAGTTAACCTGAGCTGGAAACACTCAGTAATCCATTGTTACAGGGAACCTCTTGTTACAGGGAACCTCTTTTGTGTCGTTCTTCTTCTGTTCTTTTCGATGTCAGGATTGGGACTTATATCTTTTCCATCTTAATTTAACAAAAGTCTTTTAATAAAACCTCATTTGTGATTGGCATTAGGCCTGACCACACAATCACGATTGGTATTTTTGCAACGTAAGTTTTCCATCAAATCTATGCCAAACGTTTGCAGGTTCCGTATTACAATCAAATCTCAGCGGAAATCGGCACAATTGTGAAAAATGGTCTCTTTTTGTTTGTTAATGCAAATAGCACAGGTGCTTTTTTTTAATTCATGATGTATATTTATTGTTAAAAAATTAGATTGCAAAGTTTTACTGAAGAAGATATTTTTTTGGAATGATTTGTCGATAATACTGGCGTTTTGTTGCTATCCATTATTCTTTATCAATCGACTGCAGTTTGTTAGTTACCATTCAAATATTCAACCATTCAAACAAGCTTGGATCATAAACAACATTGTTATTGGTTGTATTTTGTAATAGATTCGTAATAAAGTATATAAACTTTTTTAATGATTTGCGTTTAGTTCAAGGGAGTTTACTCCTGCTAAAGTGTTCTGAATTTATGTAAAAGTTATCCGTTCTTATGGTCTTGTGACTGGTGAGTTTAGTGCCAAATTATAAATAAAACAGCTTTTGAGAAATATAACAGTACTTCATTATGAAAAACAAATACTGACAAAATGATGGTAGTTCCAAACTACATTGAGAAATATTACAGTACTTCATTATGAAAAACAAATACAGTAGACTCTGAAAATACCGGACTCTCTGAATACCGGAACTCTCCCGATTCCGGACGGTCGGGCCAGTCCCGTATTTTCTCCTTCTATTTCTTTGTTAAAAAATGTTGAATAAACCGAACTCTCTGAAAACCGGAAACCGGACGGGTATCTCCGTAAATTTTGTCATTTTGAACGTAAAATACATTGAGTACACCGGACGGTCTAAATTCTCAAGATGCCCGAAGCGTGAAAATATCAATACCTAGTCAGCACAGCGAGTGCAGTGTCACATATTTTGCTTGCGCAATTATCGATAATCGGATTAAACATACCATAAAGGTGTCAAGTCGTTGCCGCGCTATGGGAGTCCGATTAAGTAATGTAAAACATACTGTGAATGTCTAAAATAGACGTGCGGTAACACCAAAAAGTGATTGACTCGATCGTTTTATTAATTATTTATTATCGCCTATGATAAACAATTTAATTAAAAATTAATGCATGCCGTTGCGACGATCACTTTCTTGTGATGTTCTCGGGTATTTTAATAGATCTTATAGCCATGTTTTTAACGCTGAAATGGTTGTTTGTTTGTTTGTCAGATAAACTGTTAGAAATATAAATATGACTGTTAAATATCCATCCATCTGTATGCAAATTCATTCTTTGCCGTTTACTAATTTCGAACTCATCTAAAATGTCGCAGCCTCAAGCTAAACGCAGACGCGTATAGCTTACGTTAGAGGATAAGATAAAGCTCATCACGGAATCAACTGCTCAACTAAAACCATCTCAGAGTTATCTTGGACTTTTTCGTGAAATCGTAAACTTCAAGAATTAGAAGGTTTTGAGATTATAAATATCTTAAAAAATAATTATGACGCTGTTTTTTGCTTGTGTGTATGTTTTATGAAAGGTGGTACATGTATGTATTGAATAATAAATCGTGTATCTACAACAATCTTATTTGTGTCGTCCCTCGCCTATATGACAAATGCCATGTACGTACATGTATAAAGCACCACGCTCACTTTGGGATTAATCAAAACAAGTCGGTATGGAATTTTTTTTTTGCTTTTAATCGATTAAAAACACATTTTTTAAGAATGAAATTAACATCTTAAGTACCTGCGTACAGGTATCACATGGTACATGTATATGGTTTGTTTTATTATTATGTGATTCTGTACACAATGCATACCATGTATATTTCGGCAATATGAAAACTCTTGGTAAACCGGAACTCTCTGAAAACCGGACGATCAGGCCGGTCCCGAGACCGTCCGGTTTACAGAGAGTCTACTGTACTGAACAAATGATGGTATTTCCAAACTACACTAAACTTCCAGTATGTCATCAACTATGAGAGTATTATTTAAAATATATTTGGACGATCAGACTAGAAATCGCTTTAATTTTAAGCAAGTATTTCGCAAGTTAGAGCAGTTGAGTGAAATTCGATCAAATCAAACATTATTATGATAGAACACAACGAATGAAAAATGTACGATAAGTAACACTTTCTTAAACACCATCTATAGGCCCTATGTCATATGTGTAAATGTGCTGGTTTTGACACAAGATCGTAAATAATTGTCACACGAGATCTGTATGTATCAGTTTTACTTTGACTTAACCATGTGTTGTTATTTTAAGTCCAATACGCCAATGTTCATTATTTAAAATTGTTTAACTTGCGAGCTTATAGATCTACATTGTATGTTTGAATCAATTGTGCGAAAATAGCAGACGTATATAATGTCCTTGGCCTTTCGAGCCCATGTACAGTCAGGTAGTCAGTTCCGAAAAATCGCCAGTTCCGCGACAAATAACTTTCATTCAACATTGAGAAAAAATTATAATCACATATGCTTTAACAAATTGTACAACCTTACACCTTAATATCTGATGATTTTTTCCGCAACAAACCGGAAGAAAATAGACAAATGTAAACAATCTGAATTGTCGAAACGCTCGCAGACATATTTTCGAATGGCGGCAAAATCAAGTCTGCGAGAACGGTCATCGGAAATTAGAACATGTTTGCTTCTATAAGGGATTGTCCACGGTAAGTGATCTTGGTATTGATTAGAGTGTTATTTATCAGGAAATAAGAAAACAATAAGGTTTATACATTCTCAGTCAGTCAGTCAAACTGTGAATTTAGAGTCTCGAAAATGACTCACTGCCACAGGTGTCAGTTCCGAAACAGACATGAAATAAACCAGGGGTAATATCAAAGGAATTTCTTTCTGTCAAACATCATTAAGTGATATTGTAAATTTAATTATTGTCCTTTACACATGGCCTGGGATGAAATTCTATTATTTTTAATGCTAACTGCTTGAAAATAATGTAAATATATTTGGTCCCAACCAGCATTTTTTATATTGCATTATTAAATAGGAAACATGCTGTTGCTACTATGAAAACATGTGCGTAGAACTTACTAGAAGCAACAGGAGATTCAAAAATTTATTTAACCATTTATATATGAGTATCTTACCATTTATTACTTTATACTATTTGAAATATATTCAAGTTTATCTTATATTGTTTTATAATGCTTGAAGTTACATGACAATATTATTTCTAAACGTACATAAATACATGTATCACACCCCAAACAGGGTGATAACAACATAATGTTTACCCGAGGATGGTTATGTTAACCTAACCCAGTTTTATCAACCTGTATAGGTGTGATATTTATTTTATTATACTGAACAAAGAAAATAATTGCTTGTTTATTCATTTACTAAGCACTCTGGCTCATACATTTCTGAATGCACGGACGGACGTTTAAAAGGCAGGTTGCTGGTATGAACTCATAAAGGGAAAAAAGTATGCCAATTTAATAAAACCTGATTATACAAATTATAATTGTTTGATATTATTTTTGTTTTAATTAACAAAATATGCAAATGCCAGAAAGTAAATGAAGTAAATGCAGTATATGTATATATTCTCTTGATGCGGAAAAACAGTGGTGCTATTTTCAGCTCCAAAAAATGGTAATAAAATAATGTCGCATGTGATTGTAATATGGATAAATGGGTATTGGACATGTATTTGTCACGTGAGATATAATTAATGTGACTGTAGCATGGGTAAATGGGCATTTGACTTGTGCTTGTCACGTTAGGTATAATTAATGTGACTGTAGCATGGGTAAATGGGAATTGGACATGTGCTTGTCACGCGAGGTTTAATTAAAATAGTTAGGCTTATATCATTATTTTTTCATTATTGTGAAGGACGCAGACGCGCCCAGACAGGAAATGGGGGAAATGCAGCAGCCCAGACCTTTCACCCATACATCTGAGATGTGTTTAGCTCTACTCATGTGAATTTATGAGTGTTGTACACTTGTCAAAGCTCTATGACAGTTGCTAAGTTACCTACCTTTTCCTTATTTTATTTTAATTGGTTTCTAGTTTGTTGTTTTTTCTAGTTTTTACCTATAGCTTGAATTCCTATTTATATAGAAATTGATTTAGTTATTGTTCATATGTTGAATGGATATGATTTGTGAGACTGGGTTCATCCCCTCTGAAACAAGAACAGCTAAGAATGGTTGATGATATTTTAATTATTTTTTTAAAATCCAGTCAGTATCAGGGGCACCCGTCTATATATGTCGTCTTTAAGGAAAGTTAGCCCATGTTCCACTTAGATTTTGTGGAATAAGTTTGCACAAAACATCACTTTAAATGTTATTATTATATTTTGCTTATTCTTTAAAATAGATTTTCTTAGTAAAGTTATATTAATACACCTTTATAAGCATATTTACTGGATAAAGTTTACATTAATATTTACAAAAATAGAACATTGACATGCATTGTGTGCTGGTGCTTCCTCGTACATTCTCATAGTTTTGTTTGACAATACTGTATGGTCTGCTATCCAGATTTGATGCGTACAGCGATAGGTTGTTTTCATTTATTTTTAGTGCCATTTCTGTATAAGAAAATGCTGTCCTATACAAGCATTATCCTGCCTTTTGCATTTAAATGTGCCATCTCTATCAGAACAGAGCGCAGGACTGTTCAATTTATTGGATACTCCTTGAGAAAACTGGCGCTTGTTATTTGAATTAACTGTAATCTTGAATCATCATGTGCAACCTACACAGGTTGAAATCGATCATTATTTTCTGGTTTCCTGTTATAGTTTGTTTAGAATCTCTAATTTGGGCTCTGAGAAATGAAACTTTCCTCTCAGAAAGATGCTGTCTCCAGTGGGCAGAGGCTAATCTAAGATAACATGGGGCAACATTAGATTGTATATTACAGTATATTTTATGCAAGTACCAATGTGTGATCTCAGGTATGGTCCATTTTAGTTCGTTTTATTTATTCCTACTTTTTGTTTTCTATGTTGTTGCTTGGAAACAGTATACTGTATATTGTAGTACATATGTATATTATATGCAGGTGCCCTTCATTGTGTGATCTCAGGTAAAGGTCCATTAATTTGTTTGTTATTTTTAACCAGGTTTTCCGAAGGAAAAAACTGGTTATTAGATTGGCGAATGCGGGCGGGCTGGCTGGCTGGCGGGCTGGCGGGCGGGCGGAACAAGCTTGTCCGGGCCATAACTATGTCGTTCATTGTCAGATTTAAAAACATTTGGCACATTTGTTCACCATCATTGGACGGTGTGTCGCGTGAAATAATTACGTCGATATCTCCAAGGTCAAGGTCACACTTTGAGTTCAAAGGTCAAAAATGGCCATAAATGAGCTTGTCCTGGCCATAACTATGTCATTCATTGTGAGATTTTAAAATCATTTGGCACATTTGTTCACCATCATGGGACGGTGTGTCGCACAAAAGAATCACGTCAATATCTCCAATGTCAAGGTCGCCACATTTAAAAATATATTTTTTTTTAAACAAACTTACAAAGGGGGTTAATTTTGTTTGTTCATTTCAAAAGTTCAGTTTGAGTTTTCTCCCTTTATCAGATTTTTTTTCACAATGAAAACCTGGTTTTGTGACAATTTTGTCCCTTGTTTACTTTTTGCTTTGTTTGTTGTTATGGTTTTTACAAAAATCAGTCATCAAAAGCTAGTCTGTTTGATATAAAAATGATTTAACCCGCCTATGCGGATCAATAATATATAAGCACATGAAGAAAGGCGAAATGGCTTTAGGTCGATTCAAATTATTCAAGTTTGTCGATTTAAATCGAGCTTAAGCTAGGTACTATTAACATGTGCTTTTAAGTGATATCGATGTTCGTTCACTAGTTGATCGATGCATAGGCTATTGATTCATTCTATACATAGATGGTGACGTCACTACGTTATTGTCAGTAAGACCGGTGTGTACACAATGCTATTGATTATCAGCGCCATGGTAATGTCTATTGACCTGTCAATATTAACACAATCAAGTTGTTCACACTTTCGTTACTATGATCTCGGTTACTCGGATAAATACCATGGTAATAAAAACTTAAAATAGCAATAATACTATGTGTTGATGTGTCAAGTTCTATGACACGCTCTGTTTATTTGAAAAAAAAAGAGGAGACCGGTGCTTTGAACACACGGGGAATACATGCACGTAATTGTAATTTATATCTCGCCGGCAGTAGAAAGCGGATATGGTCCAGAAGTTCGGAAAGCACGACATCCAGACCGGACACACCATCCGGGCATTTAACAGCCGACATAACAGGCGCTACAGGTACGATAACAATGACGGTGTATAATTCTATTCATAATTTAATGATACTTATTACTGGTGCTTTTTTGACAATTATTATTCCAATTACAAAATTCAGTGCATGAGGCGATAAGCATGTTCATAGGGAATACGTATGTGCAACTTAATTATGAATCTCGTCAAAAAACTGAGAATCGCCCTGTAAAAGGGGTTAAATGCATGTGCGTAAAAAGGGGTTAAATGCATGTGCGTTAAGTGTTTTTCCAAGATAAGCCTTTGCATTTAGCACAGGCTAATCAGGGACGACACTTTCTGTCTAAACTTATTTTTTGCTAAGAAGAGACTTTCTTTAAACCAAAAGCATCATAAAAGCGGAAAGTGCCGTCAATGATAAGCCTGTGCGGACTGCATAGGCTATTCAAGGACGACACTTTACGCACATGCATTAAAACCCCTTTTCACAGAGCACGTCCCAATTTAAATAAGTTGACTGAAAATACAAGTTATTCTTTAGTGTTATTTGGACAACAACATGATTGCATTATATTCACGAGTGATGTACGCCCGGTTACTTCATTTCAGACGGTACTGTCTGTTAAAGATGTCCGCACCGAGAGTGAAAGTCAATGGGCGGACACTGAACATTGACCACACAGTCCCCTACTCCCTTAACAAGCAGGCGCGCTGGGAACTTCCGGAACTCATTGTAGACACCGCGCGTGCACCATCAAGATTCACTGCCCCAGAAGTTCAACAGCAGTTTGTCCGCCATATCAGGCACCATGCGGACAGAGTGGAGGCGATGCGAAAGTCATACACACAAAGGAATGCCGATATTGCAATTGTATTGAGTAATACTTGTTTACGGTTTATGAATGTTGAACAGATTGATATGCGAAATAACAATCTCGTCACTTCGTGCACGATGATATTTCAAACATTTTCAGAAATTGACCAAGAAATCAGTGTATTAGAAGGCATTCAACGGAGTTTTTCAGAAACACGCTGCCGTGATATTAATTATACTCGTATCGATGTGTTAACACCATCTTCTCTGAAAACGCAAGCACAGGTCAAACCATCTCATTTAGAACATCATGTTTCTAAGAATTTCAAGAAGCATACAGCTATTGTTGGTAAGCGAAAACAAAATCGACAAACATGTGATGTGGATCTAATAGAATATTATTTGAGCACAGTGACTGCTGAGGACGAAGCGATAAACATATGTCTGGAAAACGAACGCCAACATCAACGAACAACCATTACTTTATGTGACTATTTTCCACAAAATTTCTTCGACGATTTAAAACGTACCGTTGTCAGAGCAGATCAACAGTCGCCGCTCAGTCCTCAAAGCGTACTTCCGCTTTCAGCGGTAGGAGAGGCCGCCACGATGGCGTCTATCCAGGCCTCAACTGCAAACGAGTCTCAAGCGAATTCGCGCCCATCCACCGCAGACGAGACCCTAGCGAGCTCGTGCGCCCCCACGACTGTGCACAGCACGCGACGAATACATTTCAAGATGCAGGGTGCACGCATCTTGCTTCGCAAAGACGAGGTTCTCGGACACGATTTGAGGCAGATGTACGGGAAGAGATACATTGAGTGCGGATGCTTTCCTCGAAGGTTTCTGCTCGATATATCCAACAATTTCTATAATATGTATTCGTCTGACAAATTTGTGCAAAACAGCAAAGTCACGCGTGTGACGCATGCGTTCCTAGCTTTTGTAAGAGATTCTGCGCATGCGCTAGATAACAAGATGGAGCATGCGTATAAAGTTTTCCTTAATATAAACGCGCCATCCATCAACAATAATGTTCTTGTTGAAAACCTGAGGTTAAATGATATTATGAATATTACGGATGTCATAGCAAAATCCAAACAAACTGTACAACTGAAGTATAGTTCATTGTTACGTTACGAAGAAGGCACTGAACCTGTGAACATGACATCAAAAAGAAGTTTTTTAGATGACGTTTTGGGCTGGCAAACAACATCGTATCTTACGAACAACACTGTGCTGATGGATCAGTGGACTTCCGAATGCAACTACATTGACACGTGGTCACATGGAAGCGAGTGCAGTGCGCCGTATAAATGTGAAGACGATGGGCAAACAGATGTACACTCAGAGGTATGTGCGTTATGCATGAAACCTGTCAGAAAATACTCTGTAAAGACCATTACATTGAAAACTTGCAAACACTGCAGTTGTGTTACATGTTTTACCAGGAACATCAGGAGTCAAATGCGTATGGTAGTAAATCCTTTAAAGTGTCCGGTAATGGAATGTAGTGTCACTGTGGAGGCTAGTACAGTTATCTCCGTGATAGACATTCCGGAATGCCTACAATATTTAGTTCAGTGCCAAAGAAAAGAGACTGAAACCAACCCGCTTAAAACATTTTGTCCAAACACCTCATGTCAGCGTATACTTGTTCGGAATTCCTTAAGCACACATGAGGTACAGTGTCCTTGTGGAGAGCGATTGTGCTTTGCTTGCTGTGGACTGCCACACTGGCCATTGTCATGTGACCAATACACCGCGTACCTCACGATGATCTTCCGAAGAGATGTTGCTACGCAACCGCCCGCCGAGTTCGTAGTAAATTTACGGTCTCTCATCTGCCGCGTGTGTTTAACAGAAGTTCAGAAGTTTGATGTACTCGAGGCCTCCGCTACCATGTGCACGTGTCACAGAGAGATATGTTCCCGATGCCTGCAGCAGACGCGTCGTCCTCTGATCGAACACGCCGACACTTGCAGTCTGGTACAAACGCGACCAGGATACGTGTCCGGCACGAGACTGTCCAAGTGGAAGAGCCTTGCCTTTCAGCACAGGTCACAGCGACATCCGTACCGCATCCAGAAATTGAAAGCAAACTCCAAGCTTCTCGTCCGCAAACTGAAGCCTTACATCCTGACCAGCGGCATGCAGTTGGGATTCCACGTGGATGAGAAGGTTTTCTCGCACGAGTCACACAAAGTCCGCGACTACATTGACAGTTTTATTGACATGTATGCCACCGCATGTCGAGTCGGGGAGCTCACGTCGGCCCTCATTGACATCGAAGGTCAGGAACAGTGTAAGCAATTACAAAAATGCCTCCTGCAATTGTCTGTGCTCTCTAAAACTGTCATTGAGTTGTTCAAGTCAGGCGGGTATCAGAGACCAGACCGACTGCATGTGGAGCTTAAGGAAGCGAGGACTTTGGGTAAACAACTGCTGAACGCGTTTTACGCTGGCACATTCGGGCGATAAGCAATAATAGTAATGTCATTGGCGATTGATAATATGAATGATTAATTAACGTTTGTTTGTTTTTAAAGACGATTTAGGCAGGTTTATAATAGTTGTTATTGCAATAGACATTTAATAAATACAAACATGTCACAACACTATTCACACGGCAAAAAAAGGGTTATGAGGCTCAAGGGGTTTTGAGAAAACGTTTTCGATTTGCATTCGCCAAGTTAAGATATTTTGATTTACCAATGTACCAATCTGCAAAGAGGATGGGGACTAGATACAGTTAAGTTTAATGTAAACCTATTTATTTAAGCTCTGTTGCATCAAAAGACTGAGGCTTATTGAAACGTTATCGAATCCATTTCATCGGAAGAATAAGTAGTTTGTGACTTTGAAAGATATTGTATAAAGAGCGCTCACACAGTGGGCTTCGAACCCATGACCACCAGGTCGCTAGACGAACACCATATCCACTACGTCACGGCGACCTACCGGTATATGATACTGTTAGATACAGTTTGGGTTGTAATTTGGTATTTCAACATCTCGAACTTCTTACTCGTACTCTCGAGACAGTCTGCACGTATCATGTATTATATCATGTACCAGATATTGAAACCCTAATCCAACGATCAAATAGTGACCGCGTTACGAATCGATTCGAATACTACATATAAGATGTAGATGTTTGCAAAGCTATCAATATTCGTATCGTGAATGGGTGGTTACATAACGACCATAACGTATATAATATAACGTACTATAAACACAATGGCGAAAGCCTAGTGGATTATGTATTACCTGCACGTTCCTTTTCAATGATATTGTAAATTTTAACGATAACGATTTTACGGAATTCTCTAATCATGCGCCTCTAACATAATGATCTCCGCATGAATGCGACTTTGTACGAGGTGCTACGTACATCACGAGATGTTAAGTGCGAACACACGCGCTATTATCGCAAATCGATTCAAACTCTGATCCTGATTGTCTATTTGGCGAATTTTCGAACTATTTAAATTCAAAAGGAGAAAAATATTTTAAGCACATTGTTAAACCTGAAAATAAAGGATTTATAGACTCTGATAAAAATACGCTAAAATGGTTTAACGAAGAGTGTACAAACAAACAATGCAAATGTACAAGAGCTTTATACGAGTACACTCTAAATAAAAATGGACATACCCGCGAAAAAATGATTACATCGAAAAAGGATTACAAGTATATGTGTAGAACAACAAAATTAAAATACAACACTTATTTTAGCAAACAAATTAATAGTATGAAACGGAAATCATCCCGCTTATTATGGATGGTACGATGCCGACAATGCGATAATACGATGACGACAGTACGATAACGCGATAGTACGATGGCGACAATGCGATAATACGATGACGACGGTGCGACAATATGATGGCGATAGTACGATGGCGACAATGCGATAATACGATGACGACAGTGCGACAATACGATGGCGACAGTGCGATAATACGATGGCGACAATTCGATAGTGCGATGGCGACAATGCAATAATACGATGACGACAGAGCGACAAAACGATGGCGACAGTGCGATAGTGCGATGGCGACAATGCGATAATACGATGACGACAGAACGATAACGCGATAGTACGATGACGACAATGCGATTATACGATGACGACAGTGCGACAATACGATGGCGACAGTGCGATAATACGATGGCGACAATTCGATAGTGCGATGGCGACAATGCAATAATACGATGACGACAAAGCGACAATACGATGGCGACAGTGCGATAGTACGATGGCGACAATGCGATAATACGACGACAACAGTACGATAACGCGATAGTACGATGGCGACAATGCGATGATACGATGGCGACAGTACGATATGACTATCGTATTGTCGCAATCGTACTATCGCACTGCCGCCATCGTATTGTCGAACTGTCGCATTGTCATCATCGTACTATCGCGTTATCGCCATCGTACTATCGCATTGTCGCCATCGTATTGTCGCAATGTCGTCATCGTACTATCGCATTGTCTTCATCGTACTATCGTACAATCTCGTATATGTCCGTCCTAACAGTAGAACATCATCAGCATTTACTTTTTTGTTCCCATAAAGTCGCTATATGAACTACACTGGGTCGGTGTTACTTAAAACCCAGCAAATAAATTAATTGAATATATATGCATGAGTAATAATTAATTAATAAAATACTAAGTCAGAATAAAAAGCTTTCACCAGTCCAAATGATAATAATCAAAATTGTATTCACAAACGTTTCGCAGTTATGAATTGGCACGTGCGACAATGACTTGTTTTAAAAAGTAGCATTTACTTCTAACCCCAATAGCTAAATCATATATAATATTGACAGCCTGTCATCCTTCCTTGATTCCATCTGTGTTATTTAACAAAAGTGATTGGTTGGCATCACGGTGTAGTGTTTTTACGACCACAAAATTTGAGCGAAATCGAGCCCACCAGTACTTTGATTACATCATGTGGTCACTAAGTATTAACCTCTTCCATGGTACATTCTCACAAAAACATGTTGTATTTCATTCCTTTTTAAATCGATCCTTCTTCGAAATGATGTATGTTTTGAATTTAATTGAAACGCATGCTGTTAATGCATTATGTAGATCTATGTTTATGACGATGAGCTGTGTATATGCTGAGGTCAAATTATGCATTCTGTTCTGTTCATCTTACAATTACAGTTTTGGTCGTTTTAACTCAAATATCCAGAATATTTTCAGTATACAAATATAATTGTCGAAAGTCGTTATTTTTCAATAAGGTATAAAAATTATATAATTATTGTGTCCAATCAATTTTGAGAACGTTATTCGATAATTACTTTCAGAGCATTCTTTTCGGATCTGACATGTCAGCCATTTTCTGTGTGTTCTGTGCCTGTAGGTGGATGGTCCACGGCCGTCCACAAGCTCAAATGACCATATATGGAGAAAAAGGCGGGACCAAACCAAATAGGCTTGCAATGCGCATGCCCAAGCAAAACCGATTGTAAGCCATCTTGAATTGTTAGCGTGAAAAGAAATATACTACATTTATTGGATATTTTAATATGATGAATATTCTAGGTAGAGAATATGGATAGTATTATCATTATTAGTATTACGTCAACATTAACTCAACAATTGTATTGTTGACATGAAGAAAAAGCTATTTCGAGGTTGTTTTGACCATTGATTGCTAAGTAGGTCAAACTCAAAGTTTTAACTTTTATTGATATTTTATTTAGTTAAGGAATCTTCGAGTAATAGGTAAAAAAAATCTTTCGCTATCTAATTCTATAGCTAAATCATGTGTTGTTGCTATATTATAAACTTTCGTGCATGAGCCATTTAAATCCGTTTGCATTACTTTTTTAGTTGTTTCCCTTGGAAAATTCTCTTCTTCAAGTTCTTGCTAGCCTTCGCCGAGTTATTCAACAACATCGCTATATTGCTGATTTTTGCTGTTGTTTTTTGGTTAAAGCTGCATGCTTTTGTTGGATAATGTTTAATTTATCATTCACGTTTTACATATGATTCTGTTTAAACCATATTTAATCGATGTTTTGGTGAATTTCGCGCATGCTTAACTTGCCTGATTTCGGACGTAATTTACTTTCGGATACATGCTCCTCTTGTGTTTTTTTCGATGTTTTCTTATGTATGCAGATTAAAAAAAAACAGCTCATGCTTAAATGTGTTATTGAGCAAGTGACTTCTTTATACTATGGCAGGAATAAAAAAACTGTTATAAAATTATAAAGGAAGTTTAGTTACATGTATAAACTCACAGTCACAAGTGTGTAAGTATTAGTTTACTGTTACATTTATTTATATTTACTAAAAGTAAATATATGCTCACATATCAGTAAGTATTGTACAGCCCTAAATTATATTTAATACACCCATCTAGGCAGTTAATTCATATATGTGCTGGCTTTAATTTACATTCATGTTATTATCACCCTGCAATAGGCGGAGGGATATTGTTTTGGCCTTGTCCGCCCGTCTTTCCGTCCATCCGGCACTTTTGTGTTGGGAGCCATATCTTGGAAGTGCTTCGTGGATTTCATTGAAACTTGGTATGAGTATATGTATAGATAAGAGGATGATGCATGCCAAATGGCATTGTACACTATCTGTTAATAACGGAGTTATGGCCCTTCGAACCTAAAAAAATGCTTTTTTACCTGAGTGTCAAATATAACACTTTTGTGTCCAGAAGCTAATTAGCGGGGGATATCAATTCAATGAATTTGCTTGTTATTAATTGAAGGGAAATAAACCTGTTATTTTGTCTGTCATTATGGTGTTTAAAGTCACATTTAATGGCATCCAAACTACTTTATTTCAAATACAGTAACACCTGGCGCCGTGACCTGGATGCAGATTCTAAGCAGATGGGCAAAAATGGGGGCAGCTAGAGAGACTCGCCTGGAACTGACAAGCCTGGAGGGAGCTGGTTGACTGTTGGCGAGATGGGACAACAGACGAAGAATAAACGAACCTACTTGATTTGATAAACATTTTTGTAAGTCATTTAAGAATCGAGCAAACTTTTTGTTTCCAATAAGCAGTCCTGTATATATCCGAAATAAAATAAAATGTTTTACTCAGGTTCCTTGATACTCATCTTGGTATTTAAGGGACCTTATAACAGATTATGGCATGTATTGAAGTTTGTCATTAAATGCGTTATATTTATAAATGTAAACATTAAATCTAAAAAGCTCAATTAAAAAACAAGAACAAATTAAAAGAAAAAGTAATCCTCATATGGGCTCGAACCACTGACCTCTGGAGTAAAAGTCTAACGCTAAGACGGCCATCCATGCTCATACAATATTTTATACTTTTAGTTTCTATAAGCAAAGCTCGTAGTGTCACAAAAAACGACAACAGAACTCCAAATTATTCAATTGTTTTGCTTTGCAACGATTTATCATTTTCAGGTTGTTAATGTTAAGTATAACTGTTTTCTCACAAATATCATAACTGCAACAAAAATGTGCAAGTCTGAAACAATTTTTATGCCCCCTTTCAAAGAAAAGGTGGCATATAGTTATCAGACTGTCCGTCTGTCGGTCCGTATTTCGGTCACACTTTGCGTTTAGGTTTCGAAAAATGCTCATAACTTCTATTTCCCTTGAGATATAACCTTCATATTTGGTATGCATGTGCATATGGACAAAGCCTTTCCATACGAACACAAATTTTTACCCCTGTGACCTTGACCTTGAACTTAAGGTCCGTGTTAGGGTTTCAATATCTGCGTTTAGGTTTTGAAAAATGCTCATAACTTCTATGTCCCTTGAGATATAACCTTCATATTTGGTATGCATGTGTATATGGACAAGGCCTTTCCATACGCACAAAAATTGTTACCCCTGTGACCTTGAACTTAGGGTCCGCGTTTAGGTTTCGAAATCTGCGTTTAGGTTTTGAAAAATGCTCATAACTTCTATGTCCCTTGAGATATAACCTTCATATTTGGTATGCATGTGTATATGAACAAGGCCTTTCCATACGCACAAAAAATTTTACCCCTGTGACCTTGACCTTGAAGTTAGGGTCCACGTTTAGGTTTCGAAATCTGCGTTTAGATATTGAAAAATGCTCATAACTTCTATGTCCCTTGAGATATAACATTCATATTTGGTATGCATGTGTATATGGACAAGGCCTTTCCATACGCACACAAATTTTGACCCCTGTGACCTTGAACTTAGGGTCCGCGTTTAGGTTTCGAAATCTGTGTTTAGGTTTCGGAAAAGCTCATAACTTCTATCAAGCATTTATAGGGGGCATAAGTCATCCTATGGTGACAGCTCTTGTTTTATTTTGTCAATTTACCAAAAAATGCAAAGGCCCCTTAAAATACATGAAGTAATGTTTACAGTTGTCCATAACCACATATTGAAAAAGAATGTGCAAGCTCTATCTATTGGCATACAAACAAAGCCAATCTGTTGGATTATTACTCATGGCAAGCAATATGATCTTAGGTATACCTTCTATAATCAGGTGTTTGCACTTTAATCACATTAAAATTTGAAAAACTATAGAAGTACAAAAAGGTCAGAATGATAACAAACAGGTTTGTAATGGACATCATCTTGCAATTGCTATTTATGTGAGTGGGATGGTACACAAATTCTGAATTTGTTATACATGTATGTAGGACATTTAGTAACTTAGCAACCCATGCATGTTGCAAGGGTGTTAATTGTCCGGATTATTTGGAAATCCCGATTTGAGCCATTCAGGATTGAATTTTAGATCAGTGTAAATCCGATGATTTGTTTTAAGGGGGTGTGAACAAATATTGTAATTGCTTCATTGGCATGCCGGGCATGTGCGCTTAGTATGGATTTTTCCTGGTCTTTTTAACAAGGTTTTCCAAAGAAAAAAACGGGTTATTAGATTGGCAAATGCCGGCTGGCGGGCGGACGGAAGAAGCTTGTCCGGGCCATAACGTTGTGGTTCTTGGTGAGAATTTAAAATCATTTGGCACATTTGTTCACCATCATTAGACGGTGTGTCGCTCAAAAGAATACCGTCAATATATCCAAGGTCAAGGTCATACTTTGAGTTCAAAGGTCAAAAATGGCCATAAAAGAGCTTGTCCGGGCCAAAACTATGTCATTCATTGTGAGACTTAAAAATGATTTGGCATATTTGTTCACCATCGTGGGACGTTGTATCGCACTTTAGAATTACGTCAATATCTCCAAGGTCAAGGTCGCCACAACTAAAAATATATTTATTTTGAAACAAAGGGGGTTAATTATAAACAATCAGTTCAGTTTGACTTGTCTCCCTCTATCAGACTTTTTTCTACATTGAAAACCTGGTTTTGTGACAATTTTGTCCCTTGTTTTACTATTGTCTGATTGGTTATCCGCTGACACGGACATAAAAGGTAACTGACCTAACCTCTTGGCTACTTTCCAGAAATCTTACATACTACAAAATGTAGCATATGTCCCCCATCATTAAATTTCCATTTTCTGCTGTCAAACTAAGTGCATATATTATTTCATTTGCAAAAGACATATCTGGATATATTTTTGGACAGTTGTTTTACTGTATGGTTAGTGGATTAACATTTATTATGCCCCCCTTCGAAGAAGAGGGGGTATATTGCTTTGCACATGTCGGTTGGTCGGTCTGTCGGTCCGTCCACCAGGTGGTTTCCGGATGATAACTCAAGAACGCTTAGGCCTAGGATCATGAAACTTCATAGGAAGATAGATCATGGCTCGCAGATGATCCCTATTCATTTAGAGGTCACTAGGTCAAAGCTCTAGGTCATGGTGACCCGAAATAGTAAAATGGTTTCTGGATGATAACTCAAGAACGCATATGCCAAGGATCATGAAACTTCATAGGTAGATTGATCATGACTTGCAGATGACCCCTATTGATTTTGAGGTCACTAGGTCAAGGTCACGGTGACCCGAAATAGTAAATGGTTTCCGGTTGATAACTCAAAAACGCATACGCCTAGGATCATGAAACTTCATAGGTAGATAGATCATGACTCGCAGATGACCCCCTATTGATTTTGAGGTCAGTAGGTCAAATGTTAAGGTCACGGTGACCCGAAATAGTAAAATGGTTTCCGGATGATAACTCAAGAACACATATGCCTAGGATCATGAAACTTTATGGGTAGATTGATCATGACTCGCAGATGACCCGTATTAATTTTGAGGTAACTATGTCAAAGCCAAATGCACGGTGACCCGAAATAGTTAAATGGTTTCCGATGATAACTCACGAACGCTTACGCCTAGGATCATGAAACTTCATGGGTACATTTATCATGACATGCAGATGGCCCATATTGATTTTCAGGTCACTAGGTCAAAGGTCAAGGTCACGGTGACCCGAAACAGTAAAAAAAAATCCGGATGATAACTCAAAAATGCTTTTGCCTAGGATCATGACACTTCATAGGTACATTGATCATGACTCGCAGATGACCCCTATTGATTTTCAGGTCACTAGGTCAAAGGTCAAGGTCACACTGACAAAAAAGGTATTCACATAATGGCTGCCACTACAACAGACAGCCCATATGGGGGGCATGCATGTTTTACAAACAGCCCTTGTTATCGATGTTCTTCATAACATTTATATAAAATGACAATTACACATCGAGTGTTACTGGTGGTCTGGCTTATAATATTTTGCATTTTACTCACCAGAAATAGCAACTAAGACTATAAAAAGAACAATGAACTATGGCTTTGGGGGGCTCTACCTGTAAGGGACCTACAGCCTCAGACTCCAGACTTTATCATAAGGATTTCAAATTTGGGACATTTGACACCCCTGATGTTGTGCCATGTATCAAAACCGTCTATATATAAAAATTAATTTTATTAATTGGATATGTTGAAGATTTGGTGATGCATTGGATTTCATTTTGTGTTTTGTTGACCTACTTTTAATTTTTAGGCTCAGCAGAACTATGGCTGTCAAAACACAATTGTATTAAAATGAATAGTGCTTCAAATTATACAAGAAGTCACTTTCTTTTTGTTTTAGATGTTTTTCAGTTTCGTCGGAAGACATTTCCCACCAACCATCCTGTCTTGAAAGAAATAACTTTTGAACCCGATTATCTGGTAATACTATTTTTTTTACATACAGTTATTAGTGAATTATGAACATTTCATAAGGATCTCAAGGGTCACAACAGGTATATATATATAATATATATATAATCAAGATTTTCCATAGGCAGTTAGAGCACAGCTGGCCCGAATAGCATGGACAAGTTAACAATTTTTTTTTTTAAATATCTAGTGTGTAAAAATTACTTTGCATTGCAGAGAACTTTAAGATCATTTTATTTCTGTAAAAAATGTTCAAAGTTATATCCTGAATGATTTTAGGGCCTTAAATTATATATGGAAACAAGCATATTTAATAATAAAAAGGCCTGTTGAGTTTTTAATTTGTTCTCTTAAAGATTTACAGAAAGACCCTTTTTAGCTCGACTATTATATATGAAATCTATATAGTGGAGCAATTCTACTCACCCGGCGTTTGCGTTAGCCTTAGCATTGGCGTTAGTGTGAGCATGCAAATGTTAAAAGTTTGCGTACTACCCCAAATATTTTCAATGTCCCTTGGCATATTTCTTTCATATTTTGCATACTTCTTAACAAACATGACCCCAACCTATAAACAAGAGCAGACAACTCTATCAAGCATTTTGTAATAATTATGGCCCCTTTTCCACTTAGAAAATGCAGCAAATGTTTAAGTTTGTTTACTACCCCAAATATTTTCAATGTCCCTTGACATATTGCTTTCATATTTTGCATTTTTCTTTACCAACATGACCCCAATCTATAAACAAGAGCAGACAACTCTATCAAGCATTTTGTAATAATTATGGCCCCTTTACCATTTTGAATATTCATATTATTGATAAATCTATGTTAAAGTTGGCGAACCACCTAAAATATTTTCAACGTCCCTTGACATATTGCTTTCATATTTTGCAAACTTATTTACCAACATGACCCCAATCTATAAAGAAGAGCAGACAACTGTATCAAGCATTTTGTAAGAATAATGGCCCTTTTTCCATTATTATATGCATATTACTTAAGATTCAACCCAATAATATCTTTGACAAGTTTTAAAATGACGCCGGTTGGTTGAAAAACATGGCATTTATGAGGTGGGGCATTTTCCTTATATGGCTATAGTAAACCTTGTTATCACTCTAGAGGCCACATTTATTGTCAGATTTTCATGAAACTTGGTCAGAACATTTTTCCAATGATATCTTGGATGAGTTTGAAAATGGTTTTGGTTGCTTTAAAAACATGGCCACCAGGGGGCGGGGCATTTTTCCTTATATGGTTATTTATATATGGTCCATATATGGTTATATATGGCTTTAGTAAACCGTGTGAACACTCTAGAGGCCGCATTGTCCAATCTTCGTGAAATTTGGTCAGAAGATTGGTCTCAATGATATCTTGGATGAGTTTGAAAATGGTTATGTTTGCTTGAAAAACATGGCTGCCAAGGGGCGGGGCATTTTTCCTAATATGGCTATAAATGGCTATAGTAAAATCTTGTTAACACCCTAGAGGCCACATTTATTGTCGGATCTTCATGAAACATGGTCAGAAGATTCATCCCAATAATATCTTGGACAAGTTTAAAAATGATGCTGATTGGTTGAAAAACATGGCTGCCAGGGGGCAGAGCATTTTTCCTTCTATGGCTATAGTAAAACCTTGTTAACATTCTAGAGGCCACATTTATTGTCTGATCTTTATGAAACTGGGTCAGAAGATTTGTCCCAATGATGTCTTGAATGAGTTCGAAAATGGGTATGGTTGCTATAAAAACATGGCCACCAGGAGGCGGGGCATTTTTCCTTATAGGGCTTTAGTAAAACCTTGTTAACACTTTAGAGGCCACATTTATTGTCAAGCTTCATGAAATTTGGTCAGAAGATTGGTCTCAATGATATCTTGAAAGAGTTTGAAAATGGGTACATTTGCTTGGAAAACACGACTTCCAGGGGGCGGGGCATTTTTTTCATTATATGGCTATAGTAAAGTCTTGTTAACACTTTAGAGGCCACTTTTATTTCCGATGTTCATGAAAAATGGTCAGAAGATTCATCCCAATAATATCTTGGACGAGTTCAAACATGATGCTGATTGGTTGAAAAACATGGCTGCCAGTGGGCTATGCATTTGTTCTTTTATGGCTATATAGTAAAACCTTGTTAACACTCTAGAGGCCACATTTATTGTCTGATCATCATGAAACTTTGTCTGAAGATTTGTCCCAATGATATCTTGGATGAGGTCAAAAATGGTACAAATACGTACAGACTTTAATGATAAACACTAGTCTGGCCAATGTCGTCTTACAAGCTGGTATATACACTCACTGCTAGAGCATAATCATTTGTCATCTGTTGCAGACAGGCAGTGGTGATCGTTCCTAGCAAATTGAGTTGCGGTTCTTTCCGTAGCTAAGGCTTCTAAGCACACACTGATTTGCAAAATATGCTCTGTAAATTCTAAAATGCGACCAACTAAAAACAAACCCTTTGCCAACTTCTAGGTCAAAGGTTAAGTTTGCACATCATGATTCCTTTTAAATGGCAAATGATATTCGCGTACGATCTTACAACTGTAACTCCCTATTCCCAACTCGGCATTTTCATCAAAGGGCATGAAGGGTGTCCAAGGTTGACAGGTTGGAATCTTTGAATGGCAGGGTGCTGCGCCCTTTCATTCATGCCAAGCTGGAGCACTGGTTTTGATGGTGTTTCACTTGTAACACACCAAGCAGTATGACCCATTATATTTATCAACATGGCTAAAATGAGGCCAAAATAAATGCCCTTTGTTTATTTCCAAAGACATGGATGGATCATCTTTGTCTCTGAATATATTATAAATACTCGTGTTGTTGATTTTGTCCTGTTTGCTTATTGCAGGAAAACTGTTAACGCATTATGTTGTGAAGACTCCTCTGTAATCAGACAGCTAGCAGTATTATGATTATCAAATATTAAAATTTGACTTAACAATATAGCGCTTCAAATTATATAAGACTTTATTTTTGTTTCAGATATTTTCCAGTTTCCCCTCACAACAATTTGCATCAAACCTCTTGTCTGGTAAGAAATTTCCATTGAAACCAACTGCTGGTAATACTATCTTTTTGGTAATGGGGGCTATATAGGAACCACTTTGTCGGTCCGTCAGTCTGTCCCGAAATTTCATCAGATCTTCACCCAAACTTGGTCACAAATTGTATCTAGATGATGTATAGGTCAAGTTTGAATATGGATCATGCCCGGTCAGAAACAAGGTCATTGGGTCACTTATTGTGTTTTAAACCTGAAGTTTGTCTGGGCCATAACTTTGTCATTTATTTCATACAGTATTTTAAATGATGGAACAGTTCATAATGATTTCAAGACATCTTCTGATCCCTGGAAGATAAACTAGGGATTGATCTGTCTGTATATAACAGTTCAGAGACTTCCAATCTAGCGTGAGAAGATGTAATGATAATGTAAAATGGAAATTACATATAACCATACATGCCATAATTTTTCAGACCAATTCCGGGACATTGTGTTAAATTGTCCGGGACTTTTGCCGATTTTCCGGGACATGTATAAAATGTAGCGATATTTATAGACATATGCATTTTTGGTACGTTTTGTTTTGTTTCGCATCGTTAATTGCAAAAGTTCGAAAGCCTATCCAAAATATACTTGATCTATTAACGTCAAATTAAACATTACTAGTTCCTTTACTAGATACAGGCCATGTGTTTTCAGTGTAAGCGTTCTAAACATAGATGGTGACGTCACTGCGTTATTGTTATTAAGACCGGTGTGTAACGCGTAGTTGTTGATACGCCTTTATTCATTTATAACATTTATATAATAAAAAATACAACAATACAGTACGGTTAGATTGTCAACTCAAATCAATTCACAATACATACAACCAATCACATAAAACAAATACAACAAAACAGTACCGGTAGATCGTCGACTTAAAATCCGTACAGTCACACATTAGTTACACTTTTGTTTCGATGTAGATATAAGTCAATTAACAACCAAAACAATGCCGCCTTTTCGGTTTGACGGCGAACGTGAGACAATCAATATGATAACAGGACCCGTGTTAATTGATCGATTTTGACACGTAGCGTAGTCTGCCTATTCGGGTAGGCATTGTTATGGAGACGCTGCATATATACACAGATTCGAGGTGCAGTTAAGCCTAAGATAAGGTACATGTATATATGGATTTTGTAAATTCAGGGACATTTGACAGATTTCCGGGACAGCGGGACAAGTTCTTCATTTCCGGGACTGTCCCGGAAAATCCGGGACGTATGGCATGTATGATAAATTATAACAGTTCATACAGTTTAAGAAATACAATACATTTTATACAATGTCGTTTTTATGCCCCCGAACCAGCGATTTTGAGGGCATATTAAAATCGCTCCGTCCTTTAGTTTGTTAGTCCATCCGTCCGTCTGTAAGTTAGTAAGTCCGTCTGTCAGTCCGTCCGGATTATTTTCCGTTCAATAAGTCTAGCAATTGTCATCAGATCTTCACCAAACTTCATGAAAATGTGTAAGGCAATAACATCTAGGTCAAGTTAGATAATGGGCCAAATAGACCCAGACACCCCTGAGTTATGGCCCTTGAATCATAGTAAAATAGGGTTTTTAGCTCGACTATTATATATGAAATATATATAGTGGAGCTTTCCTACTCTCCCCGGGGTTCCAGTGTCCGTGAGCGTTGGAATGAACTATAGTGGGGGACATATTGTTTTCGCCCTGTCTGTTGGTCTGTCTGTTGGTTTGTTTGCTCCAACTTTAATATTTTGCCATAACTTTTGCAATATTGAAGAAAGCAACTTCATATTTGGCATGCATGTGTATCTCATGGAGCTGCACATTTTGAGTGGTTAAAGGTCAAGGTCATCCTTCAAGGTCAAAGGTCAAAATATACGTAGAAAGGTGCAGATTTGCTTCAGTTTTGTGTTTAGGTTCATTTTATTCCTAAAATATCACAGCTATTACACTATGCCTCCAAACAATATACGAAAGCTTGACCCAAACCAAGACACTCTTGATGTTAGTAATGGTAGGTGAACGTAAGAATTAAATGCTGGCAATTCACATGAAATTGACATGAGGGTTTATTAATTATCCATGGTCCTGATCCCTTTAATATCTGAAATCCCTGTTTGTGCATATAACATAATGAGAACACCCTTTGGGCGACCTAACTTTGTATTTCAATCAATTTCTTGTTTTGACCATTATTTTTACATTATTATCAAAACTTGTTAGTTTCCTACCCTTGAAAAAGGAGAGGGACTTACGGTTTGCGCTCTGTGTCTGTCAGTCTGACACTTTTCTGGATCCTTCGATAACTTTAAAAGTTCTTCACCCATTTACTTCAAATTAATACTGAACCTCTCTTATGACAATACGGTCAATCTCAACTATGTATGGCCCCATTACCAACCCTGGAGTTCCCCTCCCACATAGGCCACGCCCACCCAAAATTGTCTTTTACTATAATTTCTTCATTTCTACACCGATTCACTTCTAATTGATACTGAACTTCTCTTATGACAATACGGTCAACTATGCATGGCCCCATTACCAACCCTGGGGCGCCCCTGGGTCAAACATGCGGCGTGGGGATATGCGTCGGTCTCTGCCGCGCCATTTCTAGTCAACATTGGAGACATTGGCATCTTAAAGGAATAAATTATGTATGAGCCCAAATTTGCAGAACTATGGCCCTTGCTCATTTTTGTTTAGCTCCTCAGCTGAAATCATCATCTAGCAGTCACAATAGTTGAGCGGTTGGAGAGGCATGCATTGCGTCCTACTACTGCTCAGACTATATTATGGTAATGCCTTATCCAAATAACACAAGTATTCACCATGTGCAAATGTCTTGTTGTCTGTATAACTCTCTCTATTAGCTCAAAGTAAAAAGCATTTGAATTTGCACACTTTGGTATTTTAGTTTAATTTTGTTTGGACATTACAATTATTTTGAAACTAAAGATTAGTGTTGGGGCATTACACTTCTCTTTAAAATGTTTATTTGTGATTATAATTTTTTTCAGTTTGGCAGACAAAACATGCTGATCAAAAAGAATGTGTACCACAGGGGCCAGTGTTTCCATTTGAGTGATTGACAAGAAGAAGAAGAGATGATAAATGTTATCATCATATTTTAGTCCCTACATTTATAGTGTTACAGCTCAATGTATTGAACCGGTGTTGTAGAATATAATTGGAGATACATGCGAACATTATAACATTATATATAAGATGATATTTCAAAAGCAATAAGAAATAAAAAGTATAAAAAGGTCAAAACAGTAAACCTTGTGTTTACAGTGGACAGGTTTAAAGTGGAAGTGACTAGTTAATTGTTGATCATAAGCTGCACTGATGGAAAAAATAGTGGGAAATTACTATCTAGAAAACTGTTTTAACGTACGACAACAGTTGTGGAACTTCATAAATGACCGTATGTAACAGGGCTGGGCAGTTTTCCTTATATAGCTATAGTGAAACCTTTTGAACACTAGTGAAGTCACTGTTTTTTTTTCCAATCTTCATGCATTTTGGTCGAATATTTGTTCAAATGATGGCTCAGTCCAGTTTCGAAATTTTTTATGTCTATTCAAAAAACATATCCACTAGAGCACGAGGCAATTGTCTTTATATGGCTATAATGAAACCTTGTAAATTCTCTAGAAGTGACATTTTTAGCCATATCTCCATAAATTTTGGTCAGAATATTTATTCTAATGATAGCTCAGTTGTCGAGTTTGTAACTGGTTCCGGTTTGTAGACTAACATGGCTGCCAGTGGACATGACAAGTTTTTCTTAATGTGCTAGAGTAGAACCTTGTTTAACACAATTGGCCCTTTTTATGTGCATTTTTCATGAAAGATGATCAGAGCATTTGGCCCAATGTAATCTCAGCTGACTTTGAAACTGGATCACATAACGTCAAACAGTGGGTCAAAATGTCAAATTAAAAAAAGCTTGTAAAACACTGGAAGTTGCATTTAAAATTGTGTTCCTTTTTTTATGTCCCCCACTATAGTAGTGGGGGACATATTGTTTTTTCCCTGTCTGTTGGTTGGTCTGTTGGTTGGTTGGTTGCGCTAACTTTAACATTTGCAATAACTTTTGCAATATTGAAGATAGGAACTGATATTTTGCATGCATATGTATCTCATGGAGCTGCACATTTTGAGTGGTGAAAGGTCAAGGTCATCCTTCAAGGTCAAAGGACAAATATATGGTCAAAATCGCTCATTTAATGTACACTTTTTGCAGTATTTCAATATTCCAGATAGCAACTTGATATTTGGCATGCATGTGTATCTCATTGAGCTGCACAATTTGAGTGGTGAAGGTTAAGTTCATCCTTCAAGGTCAGATGTCAAATATATGTGTCCAAAATCGCTCATTTTATTATACTTTTGCAATATTGAAGATAGCAACTTGATATTTGGGCATGCATGTGTATCTCATGGATCTGCACCATTTTGAGTGGTTGAAAGGTCAAGGTCATCCTTCAAGGTCAGAGGTCGAATATATGTGGCCCAAATCGCTTATTTATGAATACTTTTTCTATATTGAAGATAGCAACTTGATATTTGGCATGCATGTGTATCTCATTGAGCTGCAATTTTTAGTGGGAAAGGTCAAGGTCATCCTTCAAGGTCAAATATATGGGTCAAAATTGATCATGGTAATGTCACTTCTGCAATATTGAAGCTAGCAATTTTATATTTGAAATGCATGTGTATCTCATGGAGCTGCACATTTTGAGTGGTGAAGGGTCAAGGTCATCCTACAAGGTCAAACGTCATATAGGGGGACATTGTGTTTCACAAACACATCTTGTTTAAAGTTTGTCAAAACATTGCTGTAATGATAAGCAAAGTCAAGTTTATAAATAATTATTTGTCTACAAATTACATATTTTCATCAAGTTCATTTATTATTCTAAACTACACCCTCTCAGAATAGTTTAGTTACTTCTGGTCACAGTTGAGCACCTTAGGGCTCTTGTTCTATAATTTGATTGTTTTGGAAAATTGTCATTTTGCCAAAATGTGAGCAAGTCCAAATTTAATTAAACCCTGCTTTGTAGTATCTTGTTTTCCTTATATGTAAAAAGTGGAAAATTATCTATGAATCTGACTGCATAGATATTGGTATTCAGCAAAGCATCGTGTAAATGTAGTAAAACTAAACACAATTGTGTTAGCATAAAACTGGCCATGCCATGGGGGTCAAATGGTTAATACAGACTTGTAGGAAAAAGACTTCTAAAAATTTTATCCGTTAAATATATTTTGTGTACATAATGATTAGCTTTTTCCTTCAACTTATCGCTTCATGGTGTAAAGAAAACATGCCGACTTACTAAGTAAGTCGGAGATCTGGGTTTGATTCCCAGTGAAGTCAAGTCACAAGGAAAAATGCTTATTGTTGAAGGATTTATTAGTTATTCAAAACGTAAGATTTTTTTCTTTGCTCGTTCAGTTACAAATAACAGCAAATGATCTGAAAGTATTTGTTTATAACGTAGAAGTTAGTGTCATGAATAGTAAATTGGAATAATGCACTTAATAGAAACTTTACATATTGTATATAAGACTAAAATACGCAGAAATGAAATACCAGTAGCATTATTAATACATTTTTATACCCCCACAAACGAAGTTTGTCGGTCCGTCTGCCTGTCTTGTCTGTCGGTCCGTATTAAGTGTCCGCTCTCTAATTCAAGTTGTTTTTACCCGATCTTCACAAACTTGGTCAGATGTTGTTATCTATATGATGTCTAGGTCAAGTTCGAATATGGGTAATGCCGGGTCAAAATCAAGGCCAAGGGGTCACTTAGTGCGTTTTAAACTTTGAGCATGGTGTCCGCTCTCTAATTATGCACCCCTTCGAAGAAGAGGGGGTATATTGTTTCCACATGTCGGTCGGTCGGTCCATCCATCAGATGGTTTCCGGATGATAACTTGAGAACGCTTAGGCCTAGGATCATGAAACTTCATTGGTACATTGATCATGACTGGCAGATGACCCATCTGATTTTCAGGTTACTAGGTCAAGGTCACAGTTATTCCAAATAATAAAATGGTTTCAAGAAGGTAACTCAAGAATGCTTAGGCCTAGGATCATGAAACTAAGGATCATGAAACTTCATTGGAACATTGATCATGACTGGCAGATGACCCCTATTGATTTCAGGTCACTAGGTCAACGGTCACAGTGACAAAAACGTATTCACACAATGGCTGCCACTACAACTGACAGCCCATATGGGGGCATGCATGTTTTACAACAGCCATTGTATCTACTACTACCCCATGCTCGTATATAAGTAATGCCGTATCAAGCCAGTACTATACTAGCGAGTCATGTATCGGATATATCCTACTACCAATGCTCGTATGTAAGTAATGCCGTATCAAGCCAGTACTATACTAGCGAGTTATATAGCGGGTATATCCTCCTACCCCATGCTCGTATATAAGTAATGCCGTATCAAGCCAGTACTATACTAGCGAGTCATATACCGGATATATCCTACTACCCCATGCTCGTACATTAGTAATGCCGTATCAAGCCGGTACTATACTAGCGAGTCATAGCGGGTATATACTACTACCCCATGCTTATATATAAGTAATGCCGTACCAAGCCAGTACTATACTAGCGAGTCATATACCGGGTATACCCTACTACCCCATGTTCGTATATAAGTAATGCCGTATCAAGCCAGTACTATACTAGCGAGTAATATAGCGGGTATATCCTACTACCCCATGCTGGTATATAAGTAATGCTGTATCAAGCCAGTACTATACTAGCGAGTTATGTACCGGTATATCCTACTACCCCATGCTGGTATATAAGTAATGCCGTATCAAGCCAGTACTATACTAGCGAGTTATGTACCGGGTATATCCTACTACCCCATGCTGGTAAACGAGTCTATACCGGGTATATCCAACCTACCCCATGCTCGTATAAGTAATGCCGTATCAAGCCAGTACTATACTAGCGAGTTATATACCGGGTATATCCTACTACCCCATGCTCGTATATAAGTAATGCCGTATCAAGCCGGTACTATACTAGCGAGTTATATAGCGGGTATATCCTACTACCCCATGCTCGTATATAAGTAATGCCGTTTCAAGCCAGTACTATACTAGCGAGTTATATAGCGGGTATATCCTACTACCCCATGCTCGTATATAGTAATGCCGTATCAAGCCAGTACTATATAGCGAGTTATATACCGGGTATATCCTACTACCCCATGCTCGTATATAAGTAATGCCGTATCAAGCCAGTACTATAATAGCGAGTCATATACCGGGTATATCCTACTACCCATGCTCGTATATAAGTAATTGCCGTATCAAGCCAGTACTATACTAGCGAGTATATACCGGATATATCCTACTACCCAATGCTCGTATATAAGTAATGCCGTATCAAGCCAGTACTATACTAGCGAGTCATATAGCGGTATATACTACTACCCCATGCTTTTATAAGTAAT